>NC_059161.1:118315350-118623656 GCF_019923935.1 Bubalus bubalis | reverse complement strand
TACTTTCCCCAAGATATCCTATTTGGAGAGTTTGAATCATTACATTCCACCATTTTACCAAAGGGGAGACTGAGATCCCACATGGTCATATGGCTTACCCAACATTACAGAACAGAATTTTTATTCAAACCAATGTCTTGCCATGGAATATGCATAAAATTCTTCTAATAAGGTGACTCATAAAAATGATTTGAAAGTACACAGTGCCATTACAATGACAGTTATACCTTAACACTGACATCTAACTGTAGTATCATCTTTGTTTTCTTTGACAAATGTTTGGTGAAAGAATACCTCTAAGGTATTCACCCCCTGAGGAACATCATGGATGTGAGTGTTTTGGGAGGATGGTGTTCCACAGCACTCCCTGGTGCTCTAGCCTAGAACTGGGGCTCATCTGGAGATGCCACGTGAGATGTTGGATCTGGGGCTTCTGCAGGAGGCAGAAACACTGGGCAAAAGGGGCCCCACGCAGAGGAGAAGGCACTATCATCCTCAACTCTTGTCTTGGTGACTGGGCCCAGAAATTACCAGGTGGCAGGTAAACATCCATTTCTGTGTCAAAGATGTGTCATTAGTTTGAGGGAGATTGTTCCTTCTGAGCAGAAGGCAATGACCACCAACTGCAGTACTCTTGCCTGGAATAACCCAAGGACAGAGAGGCCTGGTAGGCTGCAGTCCATGGGGTCACTAAGAGTCGGACACAACTGAGTGACTTCACTTTCACTTTTCACTTTCCTGAATTGGAGAAGAAAATGGCAACCCACTCAAGTGTTCTTGCCTGGAGAATTCCAGGGACGGTGGAGCATGGTGGGTTGCTGTCTATGGGATTGCACAGAATCGGATACGACTGAATAGACTTAGCAGCAGCAGCAGCTCCTTCTGAACTAAGGGAGTCAACTAGTTACAGATGAAGAATGAACCATCTCTGATCAGAAGGTAGAACCAATTGCAAAGCAATTGTGAATCCCCAGGCAGAGGAATTCAGTTTCACAGATGCAAGAACCACAGCAGGAAAACGTTACTGAACCCGTATTCTGTGTAAGGCCATAAGAATCTAACACAGTGCTTACTGCTTTTAGATTAGAAAAAGGGCTTATTTGTCTTCAAGAATGCCCATGTCAGCCTGAGAGATAGGCAGACAGTAAATACCTGTCAAGTGAGAGGGTCACTTGTGTGGTGTTGATTGAATGTGGTCTGAGTTTAGAGTTAGTGCCTGGGGTTGATCAAGAAGAATCTCCTGGAGAAGGAGGTGCTAAGGCTACATTTGAAGAGACTACAAAATTTCTCAAATGAAGGCACCAGGACTTCCCTGGGTGTCCAAATTTCCTGGAGGTCCAGTGGTTATGCCTCTGGGCTTCCAATGCAAGAGGTACCATTTCAACGCCTGGTCATAGAATCAATATCCTGCATACAATGTAGCACAGGAATAAAAAAATCAAATGCAAGCACCTCTGTGATAAAGGCTGTGAGCTTCACAGTGGTTGGAAAGTGCTCTCAAGAGATATATGACACCCAGAGGGATACATCAGTATGGGAACAGAGGGTTGCCAGTTGTGCACTAACCCACTCCCTCCTTCTCCATGTAGATGCTCTACATGGGTAAAATCACCGTTGGAACACCCCCTCAGGAATTCCAGGTTATCTTTGACACAAGATCATCCAACTTGTGGGTGCCCTCCCTCTTTTGCCCCAGTCCAGCCTGTTGTGAGTGCAGACACCCCGTACCCAGATGATCCTTCTCTTGCCTTGCCACACTGTTTCCACCCTTGGAAACTGATGACACTCATCTCTTGGGTCTGCAGCTACACAAGTTCGGTTCAGACATTACAAGTCTTCCACCTTCTGGCCTACCCAAAAGACTTTCAGGATCGCCTATGGATATGTGAGCATGAAGGGATTTCTTGCTTATTACACCATTCGGGTACCGTGTAAAAAGAAGCTGAGTCAAGACTGGCTATGGAGTGGCCCCTGCTTGCAAAACAGATGCAGGACCATTTGGCAGGACCCTTCCTGGCCTAACTCCCATAGACATTGGCCATCTTACCCACAGGTTCCTGTCCCTGGGGAGGCAGTGCCCATGGTGACACATGAGCAAATGGATTAGCTCACCCAGAGAGTGGCTTGAGATGTGGACTTGCAACCCCTCTGCCCATGAGAAGTTCAAGATTCATTTTGCTGAGAGCAAGAAGATGGGAAAAAAGCACCCACTTTTATATTCACAGACTGTGCCAGCCACTTTCAGGTGATAACTGGTTTAATTCTGCAACAACCCCACACGGCAGTTACTCTGATTAGCTCATGAGACATATGAGGAAACTGAGGTCCAAACAGCAAGGACCTTGCTGAGAGCACACATGTGATAAAAGGTGGAATTAGGCTGGCTTTTCAGGACTGAAGTTGCTGTGGGGTGTTTGGGGACAGGATAAAACTGATCTGAGGACCAGGGGGGCAGTCAAGGGCTTCAGATATCCAGAGTGGGAAACTGGAGGCCTGAGAAGTCAAGGGGCCTGATAAACAAGTTCACACTCTAGAGGACCATTGAGAGTCTAATAAACATATGGCCTGCCTCCCCCAAAATACTTGAGTAGTTCCCCTCTCTCTTTTTCTCTCATACACACTCACAGAAATATACACATATCCCCCAAAGTGAATTCCCCAGGAAGTAATTTCATAGAACCCTGCAAGCAAGATTGTGTTTTTGGCTTCTCTTCCTGGACAGATGCAG
The DNA here is from genome assembly GCF_019923935.1 of Bubalus bubalis. Taxonomy (NCBI): domain Eukaryota; kingdom Metazoa; phylum Chordata; class Mammalia; order Artiodactyla; family Bovidae; genus Bubalus; species Bubalus bubalis. Next base: position 118,620,928 of record NC_059161.1, on the reverse strand, counting down.
AATTCACAGTACCTTACAGAGAATGCAGTCCATTCCTGTCATTAGGTCACAGTGATGCCAAAGAGAAGGCTATCTTGCTCTCAATTGTTTTGTCCATAAGGTGGCACCAATGGGACCTGTCCTGACTCTTGGTTGCCCCACCTGTATAGAAGCCACAAGGCCAATTTAACTCACTCAGGTGGTGTTTTTCAGAGGGGCAGATGTTTTAAAATTCACAGCCTCTCTCAAATGGAATCCAAATTCCCCTTCCACCTTGCTCTAACCATCTGTGGGCAACCAAACACAGAGCCCAGCCTCAATTCTTCTCCGAGGATCTAATGACAATGCACCCCAGCCCAGTCCTAGCCCCACTTCATGTATCTATAAGTGGGAACACTCCTCTCTCCCACAGATTGGGGACTTTGTAAGTACTGACCAGCTGTTTGGTCTAAGCTTGGCACAATACGGGTTTGAGGGCAGAAGATTTGAAGGCATCTTGGGCTTGAACTACCCCAACCTATCCTTCTCTGGAGCCATTCCCATCTTTGACAAGCTGAAAAATCAAGGTGCAATTTCTGAGCCTGAATTGCCTTCTACTGGAGCAAGTGAGTCTGAGATGGACAATTCCTTTCTCCAAATTAGCTGTAAGATGTTTTCAGTTGCACGAAAGTTATAGAGCACTTGATAAGGAAGTATCCTGAGAGTAATATAACCAAGGATAACTATGGCCCAAGGGCCCTACCTGGCTTCACCACTGGCTTTTATAAATAAAATTTTATTGGAGCACAACCCTACTTCTGGGCTCAAGACCAGTAACTTGGTCTAGGGGGCATGAGTTATGAGGGAGGCTAATGGAAGGCCACAGGAAACAAGTTGGAAGAAAAAACAATATGATTTGCTTATGAATTTGATAAGGAAGAAAGGAGAAGGATGGTGGATATCTTTCCTTCCTCATTAGCATTTCACTGGGAGCCAAGGACCAGCTACCAATTTACAGGAGCCAGTGAAAAATGAAAGTGTGGGGCACAAAACAAACATGTGAGACCCCTTGTTCAAGAAATATTAGTCATATCAAGACAGGGAGAGCAGAGGTGGGGTCCCTTCTGAGTGTGGGGGCCCTTTGGAGAGTGTAGGTCACAGGCCAGTGGAGCCAACTCTGGGTGACCTGAACCCACATCCTTAGAATTCCCAGGCCTTGATTTTCCTGAAAAATGACAAGGTGGACAAGGGAAAAGCCAAAACACTTCAGCACCCTGTCCTCTGAGAGTGCCTGAGCACTCAGGTTGCTGAGGTCCAGGGCATCTTCAGAAGGCATAGTGGGTGGAGCTCAGACAAGTGATTCAGCTACTAACCTCCTCTGTGCCACTAATGAGACAGTAACAGACCTCAGTCTGGATCTCTATCTCTCCTAGACACTATTTCTGCATCTGTACATGGGGACCTCATTAGGGCCTTGTTGGGTGGACAAGCACAGCTCTCAGACAGTGCTGTTGTTACTGTCCTCCAAGGATCCCTCCCCTCACTTCTCTTTACAGAGATGAGCAGGAGGGCAGTGTGGTGATGTTTGGTGGGGTGGACCACCACTACTACAAAGGAGAGTTCAACTGGGTACCATTGATCCAAGCAGGCAACTGGATTGTACACATGGACCGGTAAGCCTGTCTCTCTGAGGGTCAGCCCAAGTGCTGCTCCCACTATTGTACATGGACACAGGCAGACACACACAAATGTATTCTCAGACACACAGTCACACAGACATATACACCACCCACAATGACACAGACAGACACACAGACACATGGAAACACATAAGCAGACACATATAAACATACACAGCAGCACATAAAAACATGCATAGCTAGTCAGAGACACACAAGCACACACAGAGACACATACAAACACACATACAAACAAACACACAAGCACAGAGATACACAAACAACCCATGGGTTCATAATCCCCAGGCCTTCTGAGCATGACTCTGACCAGGGTCCTAAGAGGTACCAGAGAGGTCTATGTAGCTGGGAGAAGGTTACACCCACTGCCCTTTGAGGTGGGGAGCATGGTTAGAGGACTCTACAGTGTGGCGAACAGAGGATCAGGGAGAATCTCTCCAGCCTGAACAGAGTTATGATAAGATAACTGACTGTCCAGCGCTACCTAGGACATAGGAAGTTCTCAGTACAGATAAATGTCAGGTAAAAAACAGGGACAGTCCTGGGAAAATGGGGAAAACTGGTCTTCTTAGGGAGCAGCTACCCAGCAGTGGAGAGAGGTTGCCTGAAATCTTAAGACATGAAAGCAACTAAAAAAAAAGACATGCCAAGTTCTTGGGAACACAGTGGGACAGGGGCTATTACAGAGAATCAGGAAGGTGGGATCCAGGAGCAACCTGAGAACAAGAGGCATAATTGACAGGATTCTGTGTGATAGCCTCAGACAAAAGCTGACTTGTCCTTTGGAATTTCTGTGGGCTAGTCATGTATTTCCTGGCCAGGGTCTCAGGGTCTGAGCTGGTTGTAGGAGCAGTGCTGGGAGACACCCTCTCCCAGAGGAGCCCCTCTCCCCCTACTATGAGAATCTGCTGCCCCTGCAAATCTCCATCTTCACACTGTGTGAGACCCGTTATTTGTTTCCCACCAGATACGGCTCTCTAGAGGTTTCTTATTGTTTTCTCAGTATTCATTCACTCATTGAACAGAGAAGCATTGGGCATCCACTGTGTGCCAGGCACTTTAGGGAGGCAAGGAGAATAAAACTCGCCCTCACATTTAAGAAGGCAGATGTACATGAAGTGACTGGCCCACATAGTGAATTCTGACTTTGGTACATGCTAGACATGAGGAGGAGAAGGCAATGGCAGCACACTCAAGTACTCTTGCATGGAAAATTCCAGGGACAGTGGAGCCTGGTGGGCTGCCCTCTATGAGGTCGCACAGAGTTGGACAGGACTGAAGTGAGTTAGCAGCAGTAGCAGCAGCAGATGTGAGGAAGGGTCTACAGAGAGTGACTAACACAGGAAACTGATAAACACCAGGGGAAAGACTTCCTGAAAACAATATAATTAAGCTAGAATCTGGAAGATGAGAAGAAATTTGCTAGGCAAAGTGGAGTGCAGTCTTCTAGGAAGGAAGACCAGCTTGTGTCAAGGTACAAAGATCCTGGTGTATTCAAGTACTGCATTCAAGGATGTAAAGAAAGGTGCTGTGTCTAGAGCAAAGGAAAAGAGGGCGAGAGATGAAGGTCTGCTTAGGAGACAATCGGGAAGGGGTCAACTCTGGGGAGACTCAGAGTGACCTTGATGCCCACTTTCTTCCTTTGTCTCTCAGTATCTCCATTGAAAGAAAGGTTATCGCTTGTTCTGGATGCTGCAAGGCCATTGTTGACACCGGGCTGCATTCATAGAAGGCCCAAGAACACTGGTCGATAACATACAGAAGCTCATCGGCTCCACGCCACACCACGCCACGGGGTTCCAAGGTGAAGAGTCATGCCCCAGCGTCATTCCCAGTCTCCACACACAATAAGGATCATCAGGGCCAACCTCTCACCCTCTCTCTCTAACAGCACTGTTTCATGTTCTGCGGTCAATACCCTGCCCTCTATTATCTTCACCATCAACAGCATCAACTACCCAGTGCCAGCTCGAGGCTACATCCTCAAGGTGAGGGGACAATATTGAGGGTTGGTTCTCAAACTGGAACTTGCAGGAACCCTTGGGCTGCTGCTGGGAGGAGGGCGCCCTCTGGAGGCCATGTCACACCATTGCAGAAGCTGCCCTGTGGCTAGGCCAGTGCCTCCCACAAAACCAATCACTTGAGAGTAAAGGCCTGTGTGGGACATTGATCTTCCTGAAACATGTGGAGAGGCCACACCATATGGCATGATGGGAGTCAGGGAGAGGGTAACACTAAGGTCCTCAGTGCTCAAAGAGCTTCAATTCAATCTGAACCCTTAGGTGCATGAACATGAAATTCAGCTCTAGCAGTCCCTGAAATAGGCCATGTTACAAGGAGAATGGCTGGGGACAGTTCCAGTGTGATGTCCCAGCATAAGTTAACAGTCTCCCTTCCCTTCTGAATGTTTTCCTGGTTTGAATGATAAATTACATGGTCAGCCTAGTTCTCGCTGCATCTTCCCCTTGCTCCAGCCAGGTGCCTCCTTTGTGAGTTGGGGTACCCGACCCCTCTGTGGTGAGGTTGGATGCCAATGTGAATAAAGGGTGCATGGTGACTCCTCAGCCCCGACACTGGGTGGAGGCTTCATGTCAGCTCCCAGTGGGAGTTCAGAGCAGGCTGATGGGCTGAAAGAAGGCTTTGAGGAAGAGAGGGAATTTCAGGAATTCTAAAACCACAAACTCATTGAGGCATATGGAGGGTTGCTTAGTTCTAGGCAAAACTGCACTGGATTCCATGCAAATGGCATCTCAAGGTGGTCTGTACTGGGGCACTGGGAACTTACTAGGGGTGATGAGGGCTACGGACTGACCAGTGAGGATGGGGAACAAGAGTATGTTACCCAACCAAGCCTGGAGTGGCCAGAGAGAGTGAGTGTGGGCTGAAGGAGGCTTTGCAGAGTTCCTGAGTTAAGTCTTCAAGAAAGTGTTGTGGGCACTGCTCTATTTAAGATGGATAACCAACAACAAGTTGCTGTGTAGCACAGGGAACTCCACTCAGTTATATGACAACCTGGATGGGAGGGGTGTCTTTGGGACCAGGATACCTGGATACATACAGTTGAGTCCCTTTACTGTCCACCTGAAACTCAGAATATTGTTAATCAGCTATGCTGCTAAGTTGATTCAGTCGTGTCTGACTCTGTGCAACCCTATAGATGGCAGCCCACCAGGCTTCCCCATCCCTGGGATTCTCCAGGCAAGAACACTGCAGTGGGTTGCCATTTCCTTCTCCAAAGCATAAAAGTGAAAAGTGGGAGTGAAGTCACTCAGTCCTGTCTGACTCTTAGCAACCCCATGAGCTGCAGCCTACCAGACTCCTCCATCCATGGGATTTTCCAGGCAAGAGTACTGAAGTGGGATGCCAGTGCCTTCTTCAGAGTAATCAGCTATACGCCAACACAAAATAAATTTTTTTAATAAAGTACGGATTGTGGGGATGCAGAAGGAGAACCAGCATTCTCTGCAGAGAAAACAAGGAACAGGAGTCAGAAGGAAAGAAACAGGGACTGAGGAGAGCTATGGACACACTTCTTCTTTTTGAAAAAATTATATTGAAGTGTGGCTAATTTTCAGTGTTGCTTTAAGTTCTCCTGCACAACAGTGTGACTCAGTTATACACATAAAAAAGTACATATTTTCTTATTTTTTCATGTGATTTATCACTGAATATTGAATAGTTTCTTATGCTCTACAGTAGGACTTTGTTGTTTTTCATTCCTCTGTTTCCCCAACTCCCAGTCTTCAACTCACCACACCCTTCCTCATGGAAACCTCATTTCTTGGCCCTCTGGTTTTGGATGAACTCTCATATTCCCTGCTGCTGAGAAAACCCCTTGATACTTAGCAAAAGAGGGAAATAAAACAAAGAATTGTGCTGGGTCTGGATATTGGGGGGAGTCACCGGTAAGGTTTCATGCTGACTGGTGTGTGCCTCTGACTCCCCCAGGATGATAGAGGCCGCTGCTATACCACCTTTCAAGAGAACACTGTGAGTCCATCTACAGAGACCTGTGTCCTGGGTGACGTCTTCCTGAGGCTGTATTTCAGTCTTTGATCGAGGAAATGACAGGATTGGCCTGGCACGGGCAGTGTAAATGCTTGGAGTGGTTCAGGAATCAGTAAGGACACTCCTAACACACACTCACTCACACTTTGGACACTCCTGCCCAGGATGCTGATGAACTGTGTTTGGTGGTCTGCACACCCTATTCTCAGTAAAGAATAAAGGGTTTCACTCTTAATGGTGCTGAAACAAATGGTTGCCTCTGTTTGTGTCTGGCAGTGAAGGATCTAGAACCAAGTCTGAATCAAAATTGAGAGTAGCCCTACTCCAACTGGCTTCAAGGAAAAGGGAGACTCATTGAAATGATTCTGGGAATCCAGGACACAAGACTCAGAGCAAATACAAAGATCACAGTGACTGGACCCAGGAAATCAGAAGTCATCAGTTCTCTCTTTCTCACACTCGGTCTTTCCCTTCCCTCTTCTTTCATGGTCTTAGCCTGACAACTTTCTTCCTTAAGCCTTCCACACCTAGTGAGGGAGTCCAAGCTACCTGCCCTAGGGTTTATATCCTGAAGGCATCTCCTAGTAAGGAAAGAAGCTCAGAGCCATTAGTGTTCAAGGGTGTTCCCTGAATGACTCACCTCAGTTCACATGTACAGCCCTAGATCAGCCATCCTGGTGCCATGGGGTCCTATGATTGGCTTTACATGGTCATCGGACCTGACACAGCAGCACACATGATTGTCAATTTCCTCTAGAACTACATGACTGAAGCTGGGGAGAGGCAGCCCCAACGATAGTGACTGGGGGATGGTCTAGGCCATGCAGGAGTTTGTGATGACCCACCAACTCCACCACCTCCTCATTCAGAGGAATTATAAGGGGTAATGAAACAGACTCTCTTCATCCCATCTCAGATGATCTTATCCCTGGACTTCTCCAGGGGATTTTGGGTGAGGCATTTCATGCAGTGCTGGTTCCCTCTTTTTCCCACACCCGAGTCACCAGCTCTCTGCCACATGTGCCTGCTCTGTCCTTTCCAGTCCTACTTGGTAAGTGGTGGCCCCAGTGGATCCCTGAGCCATCTCCCTTCTCCACGGCCCAGAATCCCCCTTCCTTGGCCTCCAGTGCGGCTGGGGAGAATGCAACACATGTATCTGGGGATGCAGGGTACACAGAGCCTTCAGCCTTTCTGAGCTTCCTCCAGGGGTGGAGCTACAAACTATTTTCTTGGAGCTGCCATGGTTAGGCACTTTTGCAGTGGAAGTATCTGTTCTTTCCACCTGGACCCCTCAGTACATGCCTCAGCTAAGACAGTAGGGGTCACAGGTTGATTTCCTTTCAGATTGACTGGTTTGATCTCCTTGTTTTATAAGGGACTCTCAAGAATCTTCTCTAGTACCACAGTTCAAAAGCTCAATTCTTTGGCATTTACCCTTTCATGTGGTCCAGATCTCACATCTGTACATGATTAATGGAAAAATCATAGCTTTGACACTACAGATCTCTGTAGCAAAGTGAGTCTCTGTTTTTTAACACACTGTGCAGATTTTTCATAGGCTTTCTTCCTTCCAAGGGACAAGTATCTTTTAATTTTGTGGCTGCAGTCAAGGTCCATAGTGATATTGGAGCCCAAGAAAATAAAATATGCCACTGTTTCCACTTCTTCCTCATCTATATGCCATGAAGTGGTGGGACTGGATGCCATGAATGTTGAGTATTTTGTGTGTGTGTGAATAGTTGTTTGAATGTTGAGTTTTAAGCCAGCGTTTTTCATCTCCTTTCCTTATCAATTGGTCTTTAGTTCTTTGCTTTCTGCTATCAGTGTGGTGTCATCTTGATATCTGTGGATGTTGATATTTCTCCCAACAATCTTGATTCCATCTTGGGATTTATGCAGTCCACCAGATCGAATGATCTTTCATACATACAAGTTCAATAAGCAGAGTAACAATGTATACCTTGTCATGCTGCTTTCCCAATTTTAAACCTTTTAGTTGTTCTGTGTCTGATTCTAACAGCCACTTTTTGACCTACATACAGACTTTCAGGAGACAGGTAAGGTGATCTGCTACTCCCATTCTCTTAAGAATTTTCCTCGGTTTGTTGTGGTCCACACATTGAAAGGCTTTAGCATAGTCAGTGAAGCAGATGCAGATGTTTTTCTGGAATCCCCTTGCTTTCTCCATGGTCCAATGGATGTTGGCAATTTGATCTCTGGTTCCTCAAACCAGTTTGTACATCTGGAAGTTCTCAGTTCATGTACTGTGAAGGTTAGCTTGAAGGATTTTGAGCACTACCTTGCTAGCAAGTGAGATGAGCACTATTGCATGATAGGTTGAACATTCTTTGGAATTGCCATTATTTTGGATTGGAATGAAAACTGACTTTTCCCAGCACTGTGGCCACTGCTGAGTTTTCCAAATTTGCTGACATATTGAATGCAGCACTATTACAGCCTCATTATTTAGGATGTTTTAAACAGTTCAGCTGGAATTCCATCACCCCCACTAGCTTTGCTTGTAGTGATGCTTCCTAAGGCCCACTTGACTTCATGCTCTAGTTTATCTGGCTTTACATAAGTGACCCCAACATCATCTATATCTGGGTCATTATGTCCATTTTTGTATAGTTCTTCTGTGCATTCTTGCTACCTCTTCTTAATCTCATCTGCTTCTGTTAGATCTTTGAATTTTCTGTCCTTTATTGTGCCCATCTTTTCATGAAGTATTCCTATGGTATCTCCAATTTTCCTGAAGAGATCTATACTCTTTACAATTTATTATTTTCCTCTAATTCTTGCACTTTTCACTTATGAAGACTTTCTTATCTCTCCTTACTATTCTCTGGAAGTCTGCATCTCATTGGGTATATCTTCCCCTTTCTTGTTTGCTATCCACTTCTATTATTTTCTCAGCTGTTTTCAAGGCCTTCTCACATTTTTTTTCTTGGGGATGGTTTTGGTCACCACTTCCTGTACAGTGTTACAAAACTTCATCCATAGTTCTTCAGGCTACCAGACCTAATCCCTTGAATCTATTTTTCATCTCCACTGTATAATCATAAGGGATTTGACTTAGCTCATAGTTTAATGGTCTAGTGGTTTGCCTTATGTTCTTCAACTGAAACCTGAATATTGCTTGCTTCTGCCTAAGCAATAGTGCCAGATTACCACCCACAACTCCAGGTGGGTATGGAGCAAAAAAACACAATTTGAGGACTATACTGTGGAAGTGAGAAATAGATTAAAGGGACTAGATCTGATAGACAGAGTGCCTGATGAACTATGGAATGAGGTTCATGACATTGTACAGAAGACAGGGATCAAGACCATCCCCATGGAATTACAGGAGGGGGAGGAGCTAATTCCACAAAACAACTTCTGAATGCCGGCAGAGGACATCAGGCACCCAGAAAAGCAACCCAAGTCTTCGAAAGGAGGTAGGAAAAAATACAAAAGACAAAAAAAGAGACAAAAGAGGGAGGGACGGAGTTCCATCCCGGGAAGGGAGTCTTAAAAAGAGAGAAGTTTCCAAACACCAGGAATCCTTCTCACTGCCGAATCTGTGCCAAGCCTTGGAAGCACAGAGGGCAACATAACAGGGAGGAAAAATAAATAAACAATTAAAACCTGCAGATTACAAGCCCTACGGTAACTCCCCCAGTGGAGAAGCAGTGCAGATGCCTGCACACGCCACTAGCAAGCGGGGGCTGGGCAGGGAGGCCCGGCACGGGCTGCATCACTTAGAGTAAGGATCTGGCCTGAATACCCTGAGCACTCTCTGAGTGAAATAATTTGGGCGAGCAAACCAGACTGTGGGATATCTACCACGCAAAAAGCCAGCCCTAACCTAAGACACCGCCAGGCCCACACATGGAACAAAGGCCTGAACAGAGATAGCTGGCTGCAGACCATCCACCTCTGGTGACAGGCAGCCAGAGCCAGAAGGGGGCATTAGCAGCCCCAAAGACACTATCTATAAAACTGTAAGCAGGCTTCTTTGCTAACTAAAACTTCTTGGGGGTCTGGACGGTCAACATCCACCTGAGAAGGTGCGCCGGTTGTACTAGATTACTAGTACAGATTACTAAGCGGCGGGGAGGTGATAAGTTGCAGCAATTGCGCTCGCCAAACACCTCATCACCTGAGCTGCTCGGACCTGGGAAGGGAACAAAACACAGGCCCAACCGAGTCTGTGCCTCTGAGGACTACCCGAGTTCCTGAACCTGAGCGGCTTGGACCTGGGAGGTGCAAGCAGCCCAGGGCCAGACGGATGGTTCCTGGTGGAGCAACCTAGAGCCTGAGCAGTGTGGGCAGGGAGGCTACATGCGCCATGAGCAGGGGCAGGCCCAGTGTGGCTGAGGCACTGCGAGCACACACCAGTGTTATTTGTTTGCAGCATCTCTCCCTCCCCCACAGCGTGACTGAACAAGTGAGCCTAAAAAAAAAAAAAAAAAAAAAAAAAGTGTCCTCCACCGTCCCTTTTGTGTCAGGGCGGAAACCAGACACTGAAGAGACCAGCAAACAGAAGAAGCTATAACAGAAGGAACCGCCTTGGAAGCTACAAGCAATAGATTAAAACCCTGTGGTTAGTACTGACTACATAGGAAGGGGCCTATAGATCTTGAGAAATATAAGTCGGACCAAGGAACTAGCCGAAAATGAACTGAACCCACAATACCTACAACAAAACTAGAGAAAGTATTAGATATATTTTTACTATTTTTATGATCATTCTTTCTTTCTTTTTTTTAATTTTTTAAAGAATTTTAAGTCCTCTATTATTCCTTTAATTTTCACTTTTATAACCTACTATTACTTAGCAAAAAAACAATAAAAATAAAAAGACCCTTTTTTTAAAGCAAACTTCATATAAATATATTTTTTTTTTACAATTTTTTGACTTTTTTTTCTTCTTTTCTTTAGCATTATATTTTTGAAATTCCAAACTCTACTCTAGATTTTTAATTTTAGCTTTTTGGTATTTGTTATCAATTTTGTACCTATATTTTTTTAATAATTTTTTTGACTTTTTTTTCTCTCTTTCTTTCTCTTCTTTTATATAACATTGTATTTTTGAAATTCCAAACTCTACTCTAGATTTTTAATTTTTGCTTTTATGTATTTGTTACCAATTTTGTACCTTAAAGAACCCAATCTTCAGTACCCATTTTTCACTAGGGAGCGAGATTACTGGCTTGACTGCTCTCTCTCCCTCTGGTCTCTCCTTTTTCTCCACCAGGTCGCCTGTGTCTCCTCCCTAACCCCTCTCTACTCTACCCAACTCTGTGAATTTCTTTGTGTTCCAGACAGTGGAAGACACTTAGGGAACTGATTACTGGCTGGATCTGTCTCCCTCCTTTTCATTCCCCACTTGTATCCTCCTGGCCACCTCTGTCTCCTTCCTCCTTCTTCTCTTCTCTGTATAACTCCATGAACATCTCTGAGCGGTCCAATTGTGGAGTGCACATAAGGAAGTGATTACTGGCTAGCCCACTCTCTCCACTATTGATTCCACCTCATCTCATTTGGGTCACCTCTAACTCCCTCCTCCCTCTTCTCTTCTCCATGTAACGCTGTGAACCTCTCTGGGTGACCCTCATGGTGGAGAAATTTTTCATCTTTAACGTAGATGTTTTATCAATGGTGCTGTATGGAAGTAGAAGTTTTGAGACTACTGTAAAAATAAGACTGATAACTGAAAGCAGGAGGCTTAAGTCCAAACCCTGACTCCAGGGAACTCCTGACTCCAGGGAACATTAATTGACAGGAGCTCATCAAATGCCTCCATACCGACACTGAAACCAAGCACCACACAAGGGCCAACAAGTTCCAGGGCAAGACATACCAAGCAAATTCTCCAGCTACAAAGGAACACAGCCCTGAGCTCCAAGATACAGGCTGCCCAAAGTCACTCCAAAACCATAGACATCTCATAACTCATTACTGGACACTTCATTACACTCCAGAGAGAAGAAATCCAGTTCCACACACCAGAACACCGACACAAGCTTCCCTAACCAAGAAACCTTGACAAGCCACCTGTACAAACCCACGCACAGTGAGGAAATGCCACAATAAAGAGAACTCCACCAACTGCCAGAATACAGAAAGGACACCCCAAACTCAGCAATTTAAACAAGATGAAGAGACAGAGGAATACCCAGGATAAATGCCCACCAAGCCAAACAAAACAGGAAGAGATAGGGAATCTACCTGATAAAGAATTCCGAATAATGATAGTGAAATTGATCCAAAATCTTGAAATCAAAATGGAATCACAGATTAATACCCTGGAGACAAGGATTGAGAAGATGCAAGAAAGGTTTAACAAGGACCTAGAAGAAATAAAAAAGAGTCAATATATAATGAATAATGCAATAAATGAAATTAAAAACACTCTAGAGGCAACAAATAGTAGAATAACAGAGGCAGAAGATAGGATTAGTGAATTAGAAGATAGAATGGTAGAAATAAATGAATCAGAGAGGAAAAAAGAAAAACGAACTAAAAGAAATGAGGACAATCTCAGAGACCTCCGGGACAATATTAAACACTATAACATTCAAATCATAGGGGTCCAAGAAGAAGAAGACAAAGAGAAAGACCATGAGAAAAGACTTGAGGAGATAATAGTTGAAAACTTCCCTAAACTGGGGAAGGAAATAGTCACTCAAGTCCAAGAAACCCAGAGAGTCCCAAACAGGATAAACGCAAGGCAAAACACCCCAAGACACATAGTAATCAAATTAACAAAGATCAAACACAAAGAACAAATATTAAAAGCGGCAAGGGAAAAACAACAAATAACACAAAAGGGAATTCCCATTAGGATAACAGCTGATCTTTCAATAGAAACTCTTCAAGCCAGGAGGGAATGGCAAAACATACTTAAAGTCATGAAAGAAAATAACCTACAGCCCAGATTATTGTACCCAGCAAGGATCTCATTCAAGTATGAAGGAGAAATCAAAAGCTTTTCAGACAAGCAAAAGCTGAGAGAATTCTGCACCACCAAACCAGCTCTCCAACAAATACTAAAGGATATTCTCTAGACAGGAAACAAAAAAATGGTGTATAAACTCGAACCCAAAACAATAAAGTAAATGGCAACGGGATCATACTTATCAGTAATTACCTTAAACATATATGGGTTGAATGCCCCAACCAAAAGACAAAGACTGGCTGAATGGATACAAAAACAAGACCCTTACATATGTTGTCTGCAAGAGACCCACCACAAAACAGGGGACACATACAGACTGAAAGTGAAGGGCTGGAAAAAGATTTTCCAAGCAAATAGGGACCAAAAGAAAGCAGGGGTAGCAATACTCATATCAGATAAAATGGACTTTAAAACAAAGGCTATGAAAAGAGACAAAGACGGTCACTACATAATGATCAAAGGATCAATCCAAGAAGAAGATATAACAATTTTAAATATATATGCACCCAATACGGGAGCACCACAATATGTAAGACAAATGCTAACAAATATGAAAGGAGAAATTAACAATAACACAATAATACTGGGAGACGTTAATATCCCACTCACACCTATGGATAGACCAACTAAACAGAAAATTAACAAGGAAACACAAACTTTAAACGATACAATAGACCAGTTAGACCTAGTTGATATCTATAGGACATTTCACCCCAAAACAATGAATTTACCTTTTTCTCAAGCACACATGGGACCTTCTCCAGGATAGATCACATCCTGGGCCATAAATCTAGCCTTGGTAAATTCAAAAAAATAGAAATAATTCCAAGCATCTTCTCTGACTACAATGTAGTAAGATTAGATCTCAATTACAGGAGAAAAACTATTAAAAATTCCAACATATGGAGGCTGAACAACACGCTGCTGAATAACCAACAAATCACAGAAGAAATCAAAAAAGGAATCAAAATCTGCATAGAAACAAATGAAAATGAAAATACAACAACCCAAAACCCGTGGGACACTGTAAAAGCAGTCCTAAGGGGAAAGTTCATAGCAATACAGGCATACCTCAAGAAACAAGAAAAAAGTCAAATACATAACCTAACTCTACAGCTAAAGCAACTAGAAAAGGAAGAAATGAAGAACCCCAGGGTTAGTAGAAGGAAAGAAATCTTAAAAATTAGGGCAGAAATAAATGCAAAAGAAACAAAAGAGACCATAGCAAAAATCAACAAAGCCAAAAGCTGGTTCTTTGAAAGGATAAATAAAATTGACACACCATTAGCCAGACTTATCAAGAAACAATGGGAGAAAAATCAAATCAATAAAATTAGAAATGAAAATGAGAGATCACAACAGACAACACAGAAATACAAAGGATCATAAGAGACTACTATCAGCAATTACATGCCAATAAAATGGACAACGTGGAAGAAATGGACAAATTCTTAGAAAAGTACAACTTTCCAAAACTGGACCAGGAAGAAATAGAAAATCTTAACAGACCCATCACAAACACGTAAATTGAAACTGTAATCAGAAATCTTCCAGCAAACAAAAGCCCAGGTCCAGATGGCTTCACAGCTGAATTCTTCCAAAAATTTAGAGAAGAGCTAACACCTATCCTACTCAAACTCTTCCAGAAAATTGCAGAGGAAGCTAAACTTCCAAACTCATTCTATGAGGTCACCATCACCCTAATACCAAAACCTGAAAAAGATCCCACAAAAAAAGAAAACTAAAGGCCAATATCACTGATGAACATAGATGTAAAAGTCCTTAACAAAATTCTAGCAATCAGAATCCAATAACACATTAAAAAGATCATACACCATGACCAAGTGGGCTTTATCCCAGGGATGCAAGGATTCTTCAATATTCACAAATCAATCAATGTAATACACCACATTAACAAATTGAAAAATAAAAACCATATGATTATCTCAATAGATGCAGAGAAAGCCTTTGACAAAATTCAATATCCATTTATGATAAAAACTCTCCAGAAAGCAGGACTAGGAGGAAAATACCTCAACATAATAAAAGCTATATATGACAAACCCACAGCAAACATTATCCTCAATGGTGAAAAATTGAAAGCATTTCCTCTAAAGCCAGGGACAAGACAAGGGTGCCCACTTTCACCATTACTATTCAACATAGCTTGGAAGTTTTGGCCACAGCAATCAGAGCAGAAAAAGAAATAAAAGGAATGCAAATTGGAAAAAAAGAAGTAAAAGTCTCATTGTTTGCAGATGACATGATCCTCTATATAGAAAACCCTAAAGTCTCTACCAGAAAATTACTAGAACTAACCAATGAATATAGTAAAGTTGCAGGATATAAAATCAACACCCAGAAATCCCTTGCATCCCTATACACTAATAATGAGAAAACAGAAAGAGAAATTAAGGAAACAATTCCATTCACCATTGCAACGGAAAGAATAAAATACTTAGGAATATATCTACCTAAAGAAACTAAAGACCTATATACATAAAACTATAAAACACTGGTGGAAGAAATCAAAGAGGACACTAATAGATGGAGAAATATACCATGTTCATGGATTGGAAGAATCAATATAGTGAAAATGAGTGTACTACACAAAGCAATTTATAGATTAAATGCAATCCCTATCAAGCTACCAACAGTATTCTTCACAGAGCTAGAACAAATAATTTCACAATTTGTATGGAAATACAAAAAACCTCGAATAGCCAAAGTGATCTTGAGAAAGAAGAATGGAACTGGAGGAATCAACCTACCTGACTTCAGGCTCTACTACAAAGCCACAGTCATCAAGACAGTATGGTACTGGTACAAAGACAGAAATATAGATCAATGGAACAAAATAGAAAGCCCAGAGATAAATCCACGCACATATGGACACCTAATCTTTGACAAAGGAGGCAAGAATATACAATGGATTAAAGACAGTCTCTTTAACAAGTGGTGCTGGGAAAACTGGTCAACCACTTATAAAAGAATGAAACTAGAACACTTTCTAACACCATACACAAAAATAAACTCAAAATGCATTAAAGATCTAAATGTAAGACCAGAAACTATAAAACTCCTAGAGGAGAACATAGGCAAAACACTCTCCGACATACATCACAGCAGGATCCTCTATGACCCACCTCCCAGAATATTGGAAATAAAAGCAAAGATAAACAAATCAGATCCTATTAAAATTAAAAGCTTCTGCACAACAAAGGAAATTATAAGCAAGGTGAAAAGACAGCCTTCAGAATGGGAGAAAATAATAGCAAATGAAGCAACTGACAAACAACTAATCTCAAAAATATACAAGCAACTCCTACAGCTCAATTCCAGAAAAATAAATGACCTAATCAAAAAATGGGCCAAAGAACTAATAGACATTTCTCCAAAGAAGACATACAGATGGCTAACAAACACATAAAAAGATGCTCAACATCACTTATTATCAGAGAAATGCAAATCAAAACCACTATGAAGTACCATTTCACGCCAGTCAGAATGGCTGCGATCCAAAAGTCTACAAGCAATAAATGCTGGAGAGGGTGTGGAGAAAAGGGAACCCTCTTACACTGTTGGTGGGAATGCAAACTAGTACAGCCACTATAGAGAACAGTGTGGAAATTCCTTAAAAAACTGGAAATAGAACTGCCTTATGATCCAGCAATCTCACTGCTGGGCATACACACTGAGGAAACCAGAATTGAAAGAGACACGTGTACCCCAATGTTCATCACACCACTGTTTATAAAAGCCAGGACATGAAAGCAACCTAGATGTCCATCAGCAGATGAATGGATAAGAAAGCTGTGCTACATATACACAATGGAGTATTACTCAGCCATTAAAAAGAATACATTTGAATCAGTTCTAATGAGGTGGATGAAACTGGAGTCTATTATACAGAGTGAAGTAAGGCAGAAAGAAAAACACCAATACAGTATACTAACACATATATATGGAATTTAGAAAGATGGTAACAATAACCCTGTGTATGAGACAGCAAAAGAGACACTGATGTATAGAACAGTCTTATGGACTCTGTGGGAGAGGGAGAGGGCAGGAAGATTTGGGAGAATGACATTGAGACATGTATAATATCATGTATGAAACGAGTCACCAGTCCAGGTTCGATGCACGATACTGGATTCCTGGGGCTGGTGCACTGGGACAACCCAGAGGGATGGTATGGGGAGAGAGGATGGTTCAGAATGGGGAACACATGTATACCTGTGGTGGATTCATTTCGATATTTGGCAAATCTAATACAGTTATGTAAAGTTTAAAAATAAAATAAAATTAAAAAAAAAATAAAAAAATAAAACATTCCCTCACACTAAAAAAAAAAAAAAAAAAAAAAAAATAATTACAGGAAAAATAAACAAACAAAATTTCGGGGACTTTAAAAAAAAAAAAAAAAAGACCATCCCCATGGAAAATAAATGCAAATAAGCAAAATGGCTGTCTGAGGAGACCTTACACATACCTATGAAAAGAAGAGAAGCAAAAAGCAAAGGAGAAAAGGAAAGATATAAGCATCTGAATGCAGAGTTCCAAAGAATAGCAAGAAAAAATAAGAAAGCCTTCCTCAGCGATCAATGCAAATAATAGAGGAAAACAACAGAATGGGAAAGACTAGAGATCTTTTCAAGAAAATTAAACATACCAAGGGAATATTTCATGCAAAGATGGGCTTGATAAAGGACAGAAATGGTATGGACCTAACAGAAGCAGAAGATATTAAGAAGAGGTATCAGTAATACACAGAAGAACTGTACAAAAAAGAGCTTCATGACCCAGATAAACACGATGGTGTGATCACTGACCTAGAGCCAGACATCTTGGAATGTGAAGTCAAGTGGGCCTTAGAAAGTATCACTACAAACAAAGCTAGAAGAGCTGATGGAATTCCAGTTGAGCTATTTCAAATCCTGAAAGATGATGCTGTGAAAGGGCTAAACTCAATATGCCAGCAAATTTGGAAAACTCAGCAGTGGCCACAGGACAGGAAAAGGTTAGTTTTCATTTCAATCCCAAAGAAAGGTAATGCCAAACAATGCTCAAATTCCTGCACAATTGCACTAATCTCACACGCTAGTATAGTTATGCTCAAAATTCTTCAAGCCAGGCTTCAGCAATACGTGAACCGTGAACTTCCAGATATTCAGGCTGGTTTTATAAAAGGCAGAGGAACAAGAGATCAAATTGCCAACATCTGCTGGATCATCGAAAAAGCAAGAGTTCCTGAAAAACATCTATTTCTGTTTTATTGACTATGCAACAGCCTTTGACTGTGTGGATCACAATAAACTGTGGAAAATTCTGAGAGAGATGGGAATACCAGACCACCTGACCTGCCTCTTGAGAAACCTGTATGCAAGTCAGGAAACAACAGTTAGAACCGGGTAAAGAACAACGGACCGGTTCCAAATAGGAAAAGGAGTATGTCAAGGGTGTATATTGTCACCATGTTTATTTAACTTATATGCAGAGTACATCATGAGAAACACTGGGCTGGAAGAAGCACAAGAGGGAATCAAGATTTCCAGGAGAAATATCAATAACCTCAGATATGCAGATGACACCACCCTTATGGCAGAAAGTGAAGAGGACCTAAAAGCCTCTTGATGAAATTGAAAGAGGAGAGTGAAAGTGTTGGCCTAAAGATCAACATTCAGAAAACTAAGACCATGGCATCTGGTCCCATCACTTCATGTGAAATAGATGGGGAGACAGTGGAAACAGTGTCAGACTTTATTTTAGGGGGCTCAAAAATCACTACAGATGATGACTGCAGCCATGAAATTAAAAGACGCTTACTCCGTGGAAGGAAAGTTATGACCAACCTAGATAGCATATTGAAAAGCAGAGATATTACTTTGCCAACAAAGGTCCGTCCAGTCAAGGCTATGGTTTTTCCAGTGGTCATATATGGATGTGAGAGTTGGACTGTGATGAAAGCTGAGAGCCACAGAATTGATACTTTTGAACTGTGATGTTGGTGAAGACTCTTGAGAGTCCCTTGGACTGCAAGGAGATCCAGCCAGTCCATCCTAAAGGAGATCATTCCTGGGTGTTCTCTTGAAGGACTGATGCTAAAGATGAAACTCCAATACTTTGGCCATCTCATGCAAAGAGTTGACTTACTGGAAAAGACTCTGATGCTGGGAGGGATTGGGGGCAGGAGGAGAAAGGGACAACAGAGGATGAGATGGCTGGATGGCATCACTGATTCGATGGACATGAGTTTGAGTGAACTCCGGGAGTTGGTGATGGACCAGGAGGCCTGGCATGCTGTGATTCATGGGGTTGCAAAGAATCGGACACGACTGAGCGACTGAACTGAACTGAACTGACCCTAGGTTTATTCTGGCGTTTCACATACTTAGCTGTGTGACCTTGATCAAGTCCCTTAACCTCAGTTTTCTCATCTGGAAAATGGGCACCATGCTGATACTTGAACCTTTTAGATTGCATACGTGCCTGCAAAGAGCAGATGGCCCTGAGAGGGCTTTCTGGGTTCCTGAGTCTGGATCAATTATGAATTATTCTGCCACCTGGGGAGAAGGAAATCTTCTGTTTAGAGGTTATGCCTACCATCCTCAAAGTTAAATACTGATTCAAGCCAAATTACATCTATTTCTGAACCATAATACAGAACTCTGACTGAGTCGATGCTTCTGTTTTCTTGGGTCCCAGAAGAGCTAATGATTACTGTCTCAGATTACTCCTTTCCTTAACATTACCAGTCAGCCTTTCCTTGCCAACTACTTCTAGCCTGAAATCAACTGCAAGGAGAGTTGTAAGGCTTTTGGTCTCTTTTCAGTTTCCCGCATCTCCAGCATAGCAACAAGTAGCTGTTATGGCTACTTGTCATAGCAACAACTATGGCAACCTGTACAGTCCAATCTCAGCCTGTTAATATAAACTGTCTTCATATGGCCCCTCATGGTTAAAATACCTACAGTGGCCTTAAAAACCTGCCTATGCCTTCTGTTTATCAGGAAATATGTGTGGACCTGATCTAATTTGCTTTCCCAAGCATGATTCCAACCATGCATTTAAGGAATGAGACATTTAGTCATCTAACTACCCACAGGAATTGACAAAAGCAAACCACCCATCGGGCATTTCTTGCTTACCTCAAAACAATATTGAAGTGATCTGCAACAATCTGATACACTGACATGTACACTCTAGACGGGACAATTTTCCTCTCGATTCATTTTCCACCTAGTACAGAATGTCTACCATGAGCCTGGCCTTCTAGCAGCTGGTCACCTGGTTTTTGCCGACTTAGCCCACTTCAGACCCCTTCCACATTCGTCAGTAAAATCTAGAGAACAAACTCAGTCAAAGCTCTCGCTTCTGCAGAAGACAGCTTTTGGTTTTTTAAAAAACAATGTTTGGTAACACATTCAAAATCTTGTGCTCCTTGCCTTGGATTCAAGGACTTGTACCAAAGGATGGGAAGATTCCCCTTCCACCTAAATCTTTCTCTACTCCCACCAGGGCCAGAGGCTTCACTGGACCCTGTGTCCTCACTGGTATTGTTCAATTGCTAAGTCATGTCTGACACTCTGCGGTTACATGTACAGCAGCAAAACAGGCTTCCTTGTCTTTCAGTATTTTGCAGAGTTTCCTCAAACTCATGTCCATTAAGTCGGTGATGCCATCTCATCATCTCATCCTTTTGATACCTCTCCTTCTGCCAACAACCTTTTCCAGCATCAGGGTCTCTTCCAATGAGCTGGCTCGTCACATCAGGTGCCCTAAATGTTGGAGCTTCATCTTCAGCATCAGTCTTTGCATTAAATATTGCTCTACCACTTCCAAAACAAAACTCATGTTTCCAATCACCTAACAATATTGAGCATTGATAAGGTTTAATAGATCAGTGATATTGACCCCTGGGAAATCCCAGCACTGCCGCCTTGCCTTTCTCTTACCATTCTCTGAACCTGGCATAGAACTGCTTCCCTACAGCTTCTCTTGCTTGAAAAGGCCTACCAACCTATCATTGTCAGCTATCCAGGAACTGTTCCTTCCTACTTCCCCAAAGACTTCTGACTGCTCCCTGATTGTCCTCTGTACATCAGTTCAGAGGACTTGCTATATCATGCTAACTTCTTGCTATATCATGGGGTGCAGCACACCAGGCTTCCCTGTCCATCACCAACTTCCAGAGCTTGCTCAAACTCATCTTCATCAAGTTGTTAATGCCACCCAACAATTTCATCTTCTGTCTTCCCCTTTACCTCCTGCCTTTAATCTTTTCCAGCATCGGAGACTTTTCTAATAAATCAGTTCTTCCCATCAGGTGGCCAAAGTATTGGAGGTTTAGCTTCAGCATCTGTCCTTCCAATGAATATTCAGAACTTGATTCCTTTAGGGTGGACTGGTTGGATCTCCTTGCAGTCCAAGGGACTCTCAAGAGTCATGTTGAAGATCACAGCTTAAAAGCATCAATGTAAAAGAAACAAAAAAGACCATAGCAAAAATCAACAAAGCCAAAAGCTTGTTCTTTGAGAGGATAAATAAAATTGAAAAACCATTAGCCAGACTCATCAAGAAACAAAGGGAGAAGAATCAAATCAACAAAACGGAGAGATCACAACAGATAACATAGAAATACAAAGGATCATAAGAGACTACTATCAGCAACTATATGCCAATAAAATGGACAACTTGGAAGAAATGGACAAATTCTTAGAAAAATAAACTTTTCAAAACTGAACCACGAAGAAATAGAAAATCTTAACAGACCCAACACAAGCACAGAAATTGAAACTGTAATCAGAAATCTTCCAGCAAACAAAACCCCAGGACCAGATGGCTTCTCAGCTGAATTCTACCAAAAATTTAGAGAAGAGCTAACACCTATCCTACTCAAACTCTTCCAGAAAGTTGCAGACGAAGACAAACTGCCAAACTCATTCTATGAGGCCACCATTGCCCTAATACCAAAACCAGACAAAGATGCCACATATAGGCCAATATCACTGATAAACATAGATGCAAAAACCTTAACAAAATTCTAGCAAAGACAATCCAACACCATATTAAAAAGATCATACATCATGACTAAGTGGCCTTTATCCCAGGGATGCAAAGAGTCTTCATTATCTGCAAATCAATCAACATAATACATCACATTAACAAATTGAAAGATAAGAACCATATAATTATCTCAATAGATGCAGAGAAAGCCTTTTAAAAAATTCAACATCCATTTATGATAAAAACCCTCCAGAAAGCTGGAATAGAAGAAACATACCTCAACATAATAAAAGCTATATATGGCAAACACACAGCAAACATTATTCTCAATGGTGAAACATTGAAAGCATTTCCCCTAAAGTCAGGAATAAGACAAGGGTGCCCACTCTCATCATTATTATTCAACATAGTTTTGGAAGTTTTGGCCACAGCAATCAAAGCAGAAAAAGAAATAAAAGAAATCCAGACTGGAAAAGAAGAAGTAAAACTCTCACTGTTTGCAGATGACATGATCCTTTACATAGAAAACCCTAAAGACTCCACCAGAACATTACTAGAGCTAAACAATGCATATAGTAAAGTTGCAGGATATAAAATCAACACACAGAAATCCCTTCCATTCCTATACATTAATAATGAGAAAATAGAAAAGAAATTAAGAAAGCAATTCCATTCACCATTGCAATGAAAAAAAATACATACGAATATATCTACCTAAAGAAACAAAAGACTTATATTTGGAAAACTTATGTATATAAAACACTGCTGAAAGAAATCGAAGAGGACACTAATAGATGGAGAAATATACCATGTTCAAGGATCAGAAGAATCAATATAGTGGAAATGAGTATACTATCCAGAGCAATCTATAGATTCAATGCAATCCCTATCAAGCTACCAACGGTATTTTTCACAGAACGAGAACAAATAATTTCACAATTTGTATGGAAATACAAAAAACCTCGAATAGCCAAAGTAATCTTGAGAAAGAAGAATGGAACTGGAGGAATCAACCTGCCTGACTTCAGGCTCTATTACAAAGCCACAGTCATCAAGACAGTATGGTACTGGCACAAAGACAGAAATATAGATCAGTAAAACAAAGTAGAAAGCCCAGAGATAAATCCACACACCTATGGACACCTTATCTTTGACAAAAGTGGCAAGAATATACAGTGGAGAAAAGACAAACTCTTTAACAAGTGTTGCAGGGAAAACTGGTCAACCACTTGTAAAAGACTGAGATTAGAACACTTTCTAACACCATACACAAAAATAAACTCAAAATGGATTAAAGATCTAAATGCAAGACCAGAAACTATAAAACTCCTAGAGGAAAGCATAGGCAAAACACTTTTTGACATAAATCACAGCAGGATCCTCTATGACCAACCCTCCAGAGTATTGGAAATAAAAGTAAAAATAAACAAATGGGACCTAATTAAACTTAAAGCTTTTGCACAATGAAGGAAACTATATGCAAGGTGAAAAGACAGCCTTCAGATTGGGAGAAAATTATAGCAAATGAAGCAACTGACAAAGAATTAATCTCAAAAATATACAAGCAACTCCTGCAGTTCAATTCCAGAAAAATAAACGACCCAATCAAAAAATGGGCCAAAGAACTAAACAGACATTTCTCCAAAGAAGACATACAGATGGCTAACAAATACATGAAAAGTTGCTCAACATCACTCATTATCAGAGCAATGCAAATCAAAACCACAATGAGGTACCATTTCACGCCAGTCAGAATGGCTGCTATCAAAAAGTCTACAAACAATAAATGCTGGAGAGGGTGTGGAGAAAAGGGAACCCTCTTACACTGTTGGTGGGAATGCACACTAGTACAACCAATCTGGAGAACAGTGTGGAGATTCCTTAAAAAATTGGAACTAAAACTGTCATATGACCCAGCAATCCCACTGCTGGACATACACACTGAGGAAACCAGAATTGAAAGAGACACATGTATCCCAGTGTTCATTGCAGCACTGTTTATAATAGCCAGGACATGGGAGCAACCTAGATGTCCATCAGCAGACGAATAGATAAGAAAGCCATGGTACATATACACAATGGAGTATTACTCAGCCATTAAAAAGAATACATTTGAATCAGTTCTAATGAGGTGGGTAAAACTGCAGCCTATTATACAGACTGAAGTAAGCCAGAAAGAAAAACACCAATACAGTATACTAACATATATATATATATAATATGTATATTTATATAATATATATAAATGTATATATGTTATATAAACATATATTATATATAATATATATTATATTATATATATTATATATTATATATAAACATATATATTAAATATATAATATATATAATATAATATAATATATTACATTACATTATATATTATATATATGTATATTTATATAAATTTATATATGTTATATAAATATATATTAAATATATATATATATAAAATATGGAAAGATAGTAATGATAACCCTATACACAAGACAGCAAAAGAGACACAGATGTATAGAACTGTCTTTTGGACTCTGGGAGAGGGTGAGGATGGGAGGATTTCAGAGAATGTCATTGAAACATGCATATTATCATATGTGAAGTGGATTGCCAGTCCAGGTTTGATGAATGAGACAGGGTGCTTGGGGATGGTGTACTGGGATGACCCAGAGGGATGTGATGGGGAGAGCAGTGGGAGGGGGGGTTAAGGATGGGAAAAACATGTACACTGTGGCAGATTAATGTAAATTTATGGCAAAACCACTACCATTTTGTAAAGTAACTAGCCTCCAATTAAAGTAAATCAATTTATATTAAAAAATATTCTCATAGAGAAATCAGGGAGGTCTCAGGGGAAGCAGGACATGAAAAAGGATGAACCAGTCTGGGTCTGATATCATGCAAGTGGTGGAGAGGGAAACTACAGCCTGTTTTCATAGGGAACTTGTGCCTCAAATGTACCCCAACTCAAGACTAGGGAGCTGGGATTTCACTCTCCAACAAGCACCTCCCTCTCATCCTTCAACTAACACTGCACTGGTGTCTCAGAGCCTTTGTGTTAGATCCTCCAAAGACAAATCAAACGTGACACTGGAAGCAAAAAGACACCAAAGCTCAGGAAAATGCAACCTCAGATAATGTCTCGATTTCTGCACCCACTCTGCCATCTCCAGCATCATATCTGGAATCCTGCGAGTCTAAAGAACTCCATGAGTCTCTAGACATAAGCATTTTTCAAAATTCAGCTTTTAATTTATATAGGAGTATAGTTAATTTACAGTATTGTATTAATATTAGTTGTATGGAAAATTAATTCCCTTATACATACACATGTATCCATTCTTTCTTAGGTTCTTTTCCCATACAGGTTATTACAGACTATTGATCAGAATTCCTGTGCTGTACAGTAGGTCTTTGTTGATTATCTATTAAATAGAATAGTATACAGATATTAATCTCAAACTGTCAATATCCCTCTCCCACATTTCCACTTTGGTAACTATAATCATTGTTTTGATGGAGGGAAGTGTCTATAGGCACTTTTTGGATCAGGGTCTGTGCTTGTGGGAGTGGAGTGGCCAGGGAAAGCAAGCCTGAGAGAGACTCATTTGAGATGATGCTAAATGTTGAGAAGGACCTGGCCATGCACAAAGCTGGGAGAAAAACATTCTAGATGTGGGAAGTAGTCCCTGCTAAGGACCAAGGTAACCAAGTTTAATAAACGGCTACCCTTCCACTGCTAACCTTCCTTCCATGCTTGGAACTTGGCCTTCAGGTCAACCACCATGACCTCATCTCATGCTTCAGCTGTGAGTTAGCAGCAATGAGCCACATCAGCCTTCCCAAAAAGGGAGAACCTGGGGCTATCACGAGGCTGAATATGCTCTGGACTCAGGAAAGTGTCCACAAACTAGTTATCCCCAGGAGCATCAGGTGCAAGGGGCACCACCAAGGCCTCTGACTATCTCTATCTACTTGTTCTCAGGAGTAGAAATGCCAAGGAACTGATAGAGCAAAGAAATAAGTAATGACTTGTTTCATCTTTCTCTGTGTGATTCCCATGGCCCTTTGACACTGCTCTCTGCCCAAAAACTCTTTCCTCTATTCCTTCTTCAAAGGTGGCTTGTGAAAAACTTCAGCACCTGACTGTGAAGCCTGGTGACTGGAACTCAACTCACAATCAACTGGGAACCTGAGATGTCCAGCCTTGTCCTGTGTTTCTGTCCTTTTTCTCCAACCAGATTCATAAAGCAAAGTCCTGAATAAAAATAAGTGTGATTGTAACCCTCTCAAGGCTTTTGAATCTCCAAGATCTATTTTGAGCATCAAAGAGGGAACACATACGTTTCATGCAGGCTAGTCTCAGACCCCAGCCTCACTCACCAGGGGCTCCCTGAGGAAACATAAGATACTTATCCAAGTTACCAGAAGGCTGAGAAAGGAAAGCTTCTCGCTTGAATGCAGGTGCATGTTATCCAGTCACCCAAGGTCTGTGCTGTGTGAATGAGGAGCGGGAGCTCTGGGGATTCTGAGTTGGGAGTGAGTCAGTCACCACCTGCAAGATTGCCTCTTGGGGTCACTACAGCTGGGGCTCCCCCACTGTGCCTGGAACCCAGAAAAAACAGCCCTGAATATTGCTTTCCTGCTGCTACATGGAGACAGGTCTGCTGATAAAATCAGAACCTCACTTGAGGGGCAAAGGGAAAGGAACTTCCACTCTGCTGCTTGCAGACATCTGAGAGCTACCCAGCAGTGGATGCAATTGAGCTTTCTCTCATCTTTCCCTTCCTGGAAGTCTCCTAGCCTAGGAACCAGAGTTCCTGGGTCCCAAATCTTCACTAACTTACCTGCAGCCTTAAGGTGAGTCATACACATAAGGGTTCAGTTTCCTGTCTCTTGGATGAGGAAGACTGGACTTGCTCCAGAGCACTCATTACAGACTGAAGCTCAGTGCCAATCAGTGGACAAGTGGCTCAGAGGTGGGTGTTGCTGAGGATGCTGAGGCCGCCTCTGGTGGGCAGGGGGCTGTAACTGTCTGGTGATGTTCATGGGTCCTGGGCTCAGGACTGGGAGTGGTAGACCACTTGGCACAAAGCTGCTGTGACAAGTAGGACCTTAGAGTCCTTGCCCCCTGGAACTTACCATCATTTGGGTTTTGTGGGATGAGATCAGGTAGTTATAAGTCAAAAGATACCAATGGGGAAGCTTGTAGAATCCTCAGCAGAACTCAAATTAGACTAATGAATCATCTCTCCTAAAAAATTCTGGGAACAAGATATGCCAGAACTCTTAGACAAATTTTGTAGTACTTTAAATACTCTTTAAAGTAGGTCACCTTTTGGATGACCTGCCATTTGCTCTCTGGCTTGAGATGATACCCACAGTTAGATTGGAATCCAAGGCTCCTGGGGGAGGCTGTCCCTCTCCCTGTAACTCATTAGCAGTGAGTACAGCTCTAGCCCCTCCACATCTGGAGCAGAAATTAAAGCAGGAAGGACGCGACCTCCAAGTTTAACAGGAAGATTCAGGTAGGTCTGGCCCTCAGGTAGGCACTATTCTTTTCCCAGTGCTTCTTCCTTCCCTCCTGTGTCCTGTGCAAGCTGCCCACTTCCTGGTTCCTGGGTCTGAATTCCTCCTCCCTTCGCTTGCAAATATCCATGCAGTCTCACTTGTGGCTTCCTCTCTACCCAGGCCCTATCCCTCACCTGAAGATGGCAATAAAGAAAGGAAAACCAAGGAGGGGTCTGCCCAGATCATTCTGTCTAAAAATGTCTGCATTCCTTCTCCTTTCAGACCTTGTCCTGAATCATCAAGATCTCCAACTAGATGACTCAGTAGCTTAGCAGGGTAGTGGAGATGCAGATAGGTTTGGAGGTAAGGTTGTCTGGTATGGTGGGGAATGGTTTTCAGATTACAAGAGAAGAGTTGGAGTAAGGAGCATGTGGTCCTCCAACCACTCATTCATTGGGGACCTGCCTGAATCTGCTATCTTGGTCCCCTCAGGGTATCACTAAGACAGAAACTTCATTCTATAAACTTCTTAGTACAGAACAATTTCAAACATAACAAATATAAGAAAGAAGAGTGTCATGAACCCTATATTTCATCATTCAGCATCAATAAATACAAAACTAACCTCTTAGTCCCACAGATTGTCATAGACCAGAGACTATGCAACATCAAGGTGGTGGACAATTGAGTTCCCAGTGAAGACATTCTTGACTTGCATCAGGTCTTTTTCTTCTTTCTATGTTCTCATTTGTGGTGGGGGAAGGGAAGGAGGAAGAGGGAGAATAAGAGAGACAAAGAGGGAGAGGATAATCCCATCATTAGGGACTACCATCAAAACCCCATGTCAACTTGCGTACCTCCCAAAGGCCCTACTTCCTAATACCATCACACTGGGAGTCAAGAGTGGACACAATTCAATCCATAGGAGCTATGCAGATCTGTTTTTAAATCAAGACAGATCCTCATTTCATTCTCTCTTTTACTCCTTATTCATTTTTCCTGAAGTGTTTTAGGGATGAAATAACCATTTCACAAAATATACATAATGAGTATTGGGGTAAAATGATACGATGTGAAAAAAATGCTCTTTTGTTCTCAATAAAATTAACATCTAATATCCTGTCCATGTACAAATTTCCTTGATTCTCAAAAAGCAAATGTCTTTTCACAGTTTATTGAGAGAATGTAGTCATATGTTGCACTTGGTTGTTCTACTTTAAGACAAAATAACTGCTCCTCTCCCAATTTTAATGCCATTTATTTGTTCAGAAACTGGGCGGAACAGGATGGTTTGTCTTACAGAATGTCCCACTATTGGGTTTAGAGCAGGAGTCCACAATACCAGCACAGTGGGTCAGGACCAGTACCAGCCCTTGGTCTATTAGAAACCAGACCTCAACAGCAGGAGGTGAGCTGCAGGGCAGTGAGTGAGGCTTCATCTATATTAAAGCTGCTCCCCATCACTCTCTCATCATCCCCAGAAGGGACAGTCTAGCTTGTTTCCCTGAAAACTGTTTGTAGTTACATAACCTATGCATAATAAAAACAAAAATAGCATAAATATTAATGATTATTTTCCTTTCTCAGTGCTCAGAATGGTGAGTTGGTGCCCTAGCAGTCTGGCACAGTGACAAATTAGATGTTTCTTACTAACATTTGGACACATTCAGCCAGCTTAAAATTAAATATTAAAAAAGTAAGATCATGGGATCCAGTCCCATCCTTCATGGCAAATAGGAGGAGAATTTTTCAGAGGGGCAGATATTTTAAAATTCACAGCCTCTCTCAAATGGAACCCAAATACCCCTATGAACTTGATCTAACCATCTGTGGGCCACCAAAGACAGAGCCCAGCCTCAATTCTTCTCTGAGTATCTAAAGGCAGTGCACCCCAGCCCAGTCCTGACCCCACTTCACGTATCTATAAGTGGGAAACTCTTATCTCAAACAGATTGGGGACCTTGTAAGTACTGACCAGCCGTTCCATCTAACCTTCATGGAATTCTGGTTTGAGACACCTTTTGATGGCATCTTGGGCTTGAACTACCCCAACATATCCTTCACTGGAGTCATCCCCATCTTTGACAAGCTGAAGAATCAAGGTGCCATTTCTGAGCCTGTTTTTGCCTTCTACTTGAGTAAGTTGAGAGATCTGTATGCAGGTCAGGAAGCAACAGTTAGAAATGGACATAGAACAACAGAATGGTTCCAAATAGGAAAAGGAGTACATCAAGACTGTAAATTGTCACCCTGCTTATTTAACTTATATGCAGAGTACAGCCGGGTCCCGGCACATCATGAGAAATGCTGGGCTGGAAGAAGCACAAGCTGGAATCAAGATTGCCGGGAGAAATATCAATCACCTTAGATATGCAGATGACACCACCCTTATGGCAGAAAATGAAGAGGAACTAAAAAGCCTCTTGATCAAAGTGAAAGAGGAGAGTGAAAAAGTTGGCTTAAAACTCAACATTCAGAAAACGAAGATCATGGCATCCGGTCCCATCACTTCATGGGAAATAGATGGGGAAACAGTGGAAACAGTGGAAACAGTGTCAGACTTTATTTTTGGGTGGCTCCAAAAATCACTGCAGATGGTGATTGCAGCCATGAAATTAAAAGACACTTACTCCTTGGAAGGAAAGTTATGACCAACCTAGATAGCATATTCAAAAGCAGAGACATTACTTTGCCAACAAAGGTCCATCTAGTCAAGGCTATGGTTTTTCTGGTGGTCATGTATGGATGTGAGAGTTGGACTGTGAAGAAAGCTGAGAGCTGAAGAATTGATGCTTTTGAACTGCGGTGTTGGAGAAGACTCTTAAGAGTCCCTTGGACTACAAGGAGACCCAACCAGTCCATTCTGAAGGAGATCAGCCCTGGGATTTCTTTGGAAGGAATGATGCTAAAGCTGAAACGCCACCTCATGCGAAGAGTTGACTCATTGGAAAAGACTCAGATGCTGGGAGGGATTGAGGGCAAGAGGAGAAGGGGATGACAGAGGATGAGATGGCTGGATGGCATCACTGATTCGAAGGACGTGAGTCTGAGTGAATTCCGGGAGTTGGTGATGGACAGGGAGGCCTGGCGTGCTGCAATTCACGGAGTCACAAAGAGTCCGACATGACTGAGCAACTGAACTGAACTGAACTGAACAAGTAAGTCTGAGATGGACAATTTCTTTCTCCAAATTAGCTGTAAGATGCTTTCAGTTGCAAGAAAATTATAGAAAACTTGTAAAGAAGTATCCTGAGATAATTTAACCCACCATAACTATGGCCCCAGGGCCCTACCTGACATTAAGCCCTGGCTTTTATAAATAAAATTTTATTGAAACACAACCCTGATCCTAGGCTCAAGACCCGTAACTTGGTCTAGGGGGGTGAGTGAGGAGGAAGGCTAATGGAAGGCAACAGGATACAAGTTGAAGGAAAAGGCATTAAGATTTGCTTATGAATTTGATAAGGAAGGAAGGAGACGGATGGTGGATATCTTTTCTTCCTCATTAGCATTTCACCGGGAGCCCAGGACCAGCTACCCAATATGTAGGAGCCAGTGAAAAACAAAAGTGTAGGACACAAAAGTTTGGGACCCCTTATTCAAGAAATATTAGGCATTTCAAGACAGGGAAAGCAGAGGTGGGGTCCCTTCTGAGTGTGGGGCCCTTTGAACAGTAGAAGTCACAGGCCAGCGGAGCCAACTCTGGGTGACCTGAACCCACACCCTTAGAACTCCCAGGCTTTATTTTCCTGAAAAATGACAAGCTGGACAAGGAGAAAGCCTATATGCTTCAGTACCCGGTCCTCTGAGTGTGTCTGAGCACTCAGGTCGCAGGAGGTAGGGCATCTTCAGAAGATAGAGTGGGTGGAGCCCAGCCAGATGACTCAGCTGCTAACCTCCTCTGTGCCACTCATTAGCCAGTAACTGACCTCAGTCTGGATCTCAATCGCTCCTAGACTTGATTTCTGCATCTGTACGTGGGGACATTAATAGCGCCTTGATGGATGGACAAGCACAGCTCTCAGATAGTGCTGTTGTTACTGTCCTCCAAGGATCCCCCCTCTCTTCTCTCTACACATGCAGGGCGAAAGGCAGTGTGGTGATGTTTGCTGGGGTGGACAGAATCTACGATCAGGGAGTGCTCAACTGAGTACCATTGATCCATGCGGGCGACTGGAGTATACACATGGACCGGTAAGCCTCTCCCTCTGAGGATCAGCCCAAGTGATGCTCCCGCTACTGTACATGGACACAGGCACACACACACAAATACATTCTCAGACACACAGTCACACAAACATATACACCACCTTCAACAATACAGACAGACACACAGACACATGGAAACACATAAGCAGACACATATACACAGAGACACATATAAACATGGATAGCTAGTCAAAGACACACAAGCACTCACAGAGACACATACAAACACACATAAAAACAAACACACAAGCACATAGATACACAAACAACCTATTGGTTAATAATCCCCAGGCCTTCTGACCAGGGTTCTAAAAGGGTCTGGAGAGGTCTGTGCAGCTGGGAAATGATTGTACCTACTGCCCTGTGAGGCATGGAACATGGTTAGAGGACTCCATAGTGTGGTGAAGAGAGCATCAGGGAGAATTTCTCCAGGCTGAACAGAGGTATAAGATGACCAACTGTCCATGGCTACCTGGGACCAAGGAAGTTCTCAATACAGACAAATATCACTTTTAAAACAGGGGAAGTCCTGAGCAAATGGGGAGACTGGTATCCTAAGGGAGCAACTACTGAGCAGTGTAGAGAGATTTGCTGAAGTCTTAAGATGTGAAAGCAACTAATAAAAAAGACACCCCATGTTCATGGGCACACAGTGGGGCAGGGGCTATAACAGAGAATCAGGAAAGTGGGATCCAGGAGTGACCTGAGGACAAGAGGCATAATTGATAGGATTCTGTGTGATACCTTCCTTAAGAGTTTTCCAGAGTTTGTTGTGGTCCACACAGCAAAAGGCTTTAGCATAGTCAGTGAAGTAGATGGAAATGTTTTTTTCTGGGATTCCCTTGCTCTCTCTATGATCGAATGGTTGTTGGCAATTTGATCTATGGTTGCTCAAACCAGTTTGTATATCTAGAAGTTCTCAGTGTGACCCCAATGGAAACAGTGAGAGACTTTATTTTCAGGGGCTCCGATATCACTGCAGATGATGACTGCAGTCATGAAATTAAAAGATGCTTGCTCCTTTGAAGAAAAACTATTACAAACCCTAACAATTTTTTTAAAAGTAGAGATATTACTTTGCTGAAAAAGGTCAGTATAATCAAAGCTATGATTTTTCCAGTTGTCATGTATGGATGTGACAGTTACACCATAAAGAATGGTGAGCAATGAAGAATTGATAGTTTTGAACTGTGGTGTTGGACAAGACACTTGAGAATCTCTTGGACTGCAAGGAGATCCACCCAATCATCTTAAAGGAAATCAATCCTGAATATTCATTGGAAGGACCGATGCTGAAATTGAACCTCCAATACTTTGGCCAACTGATGTGAAGAACTGACTCATTAGAAAAGACCCTGTTATTGGGCAACATTGAAGGCAGGAGGAGAGAACACGACAGAGGATGAGATGGTTGGATGGAATCACCAACTTGATGGACATGAATTTGCCCAAACTCCAGGAGTTGGTGAAGAATAGCAAGCCCTGGCATGCTGCAGTCCATGGTGTTGCCAAGAGTCAGACATGACTGAGCGACTGAACTGAACATACCACATAGCAAACACTATTTGGAATGGGCATGTTTCTCCAGCAAGACTGGGGCTCCCTAAGGCCCCAACACATATCCCCAGTCAAGTTTGCACCCATGCATAGAAGTCAGTGCCTAGCATTCACAGAGCATTCAGTGAGTTCCTATTGCAGGGGGACCTCCATTTTAGTCTACATAAAGGAGTAAAGGACACATTTAGCCTCCCGTCTCAAATAACTCCAAAGTAGAAAAAGCAAATGAAAGAGCATTGTTTTACATCAAACATCTGGCAGCAGAGAATGGATTCCTGAAGCGGGGAGCAAGCAAGCAGAGTTCTACAATTGCCCCAACTCTAGAAATAATTTCCAACACATAAATAGAATGTGTACCTAGGCAGAGATAAACAGTCTCCCCAAGAAGACAGATTTATGACTCTATATAGTTAGAGTTCACAGGAGAGAGCTACATACAGAGAACTGTGGGAAGGTACAGGTGATACACCTCCAGTTTTCTGCAGAGAATTGATAGTCTAAATTATAGGGAACAATCCTTGAGTCTCAAATTGAACCAATTCTAATTGTGTCCCCACTCATCAGTGTGTACATTACTCATTTTTTAATATAAATTTATTTATTTTAATTGGAGGCTAATTACTTTACAATATTGTATTGGTTTGCCATACATTGACATGAATCCACCACGGGTGTACATGGGTTTCTCATCCTGAACCCCCCTCCCACCTCCCTCCCTATTCCATCCTTTTGGGTCATCCCAGTGCACCAGCCCCAAGCATCCTGTATCATGCATAGAACCTGGATTGGCAATTCATTTCACATATGGTAATATACATGTTTCAATGTCCTCCTCCCAAATCATCCTACCCTCTCCCTCTCCCAAAGAATCCAAAAGACTATTCTATACATCTGTGTCTCTTTTGCTGTCTTGCATACAGGGTTATCATTACCATCTTTCTAATTTCCATATATATGTGTTAGTATGCCTCTTGAGAAATCTGTATACAGGTCATGAAGCAACAGTTAGAACTGGACATTGAACAACAGACTGGTTCCAAATAGGAAAAGGAGTACATCAAGACTGTATATTGTCACCCTGCTTATTTAACTTATATGCAGAGTACATCATGAGAAACGCTGGGCTGGAAGAAACACAAGCTGGAATCAAGAATGCCGGGAGAAATATCAATAAACTCAGATATGGAGATGACACCACCCTTATGGCAGAAAGAAGCCTCTTGATGAAAGTGAAAGTGGAGAGTGAAAAAGTTGGCTTAAAGCTCAACATTCAAAAAACGAAGATCATGGCATCTGGACCCATCACTTCATGAGAAATAGATGGGGAAACAGTGGAAACAGTGTCAGACTTTATTTTGGGGGGCTCCAAAATCACAGCAGGTGGTGACGCTTACTCCTTGGAAGGAAAGTTATGTTCAACCTAGATAGCATATTGAAAAGAGAGATATTACTTTGCCAACCAAGGTCCATCTAGTCAGGGCTATGGTTTTTCCTGTGGTCATGTACAGATGTGAGAGTTGGACTGTGAAGAAGGCTGAGCGCCGAAGAATTGATGCTTTTGAACTGTGTTGGAGAAGACTCTTGAGAGTCCCTTTGACTGCAAGGAAATTCAACCGGTCCATTCTGAAGGAGATCAGCCCTGGGAGTTCTTTGGAAGGAATGATGCTAAAGCTGAAACTCCAGTACTTTGGCCACCTCATGGGAAATGTTGACTCATTGGAAAAGACTCTAATGCTCGGAGGGGTTGGGAGCAGGAGAAGAAGTGGATGACAGAGGATGAGATGGCTGGATGGCATCACTGACTCGATGGACGTGAGTCTGAGTGAACTCTGGGAGTTGGTGATGGACAGGGAGGCCTGGCGTGCTGCAATTCATGGGGTTGCAAAGAGTCAGACACGACTGAGTGACTGAATTGAACTGAACTGATACTGTATTGGTGTTTATCTTTCTGACTTACTTCACTCTGTATAATAAGCTGCAGTTTCATCCACCTCATTAGAACTGATTCAAATGTATTCTTTTTTAATGGCTGAGTAATACTCCATTGTGTATATGTACCACAGCTTTCTAATCCATTCATCTGCTGATGGACATCTAGGTTGCTTCCATGTCCTGGCTATTATAAACAGTGGTGTGATGAACATTGGGGTACACGTGTCTCTTTCAATTCTGGTTTCCTCAGTGTTTATGCCCAGTAGTGCAATTGCTGGGTCATAAGGCAGTTCTATTTCCAGTTTTTTAAGGAATCTCCACACTGTTCTCCATAGTGGCTGTACTGGTTTGCATTCCCATTAACAGTGTAAGAGATTTCGTTTTCTCGACACCCTCTCCAGCATGTATTGCTTGTAGACTTTTGGATAGCAGCCATTCTGACTAGCGTGAAATGGTACCTCACTGTGGTTTTGATTTGCATTTCTCTGATAATGAGTGATGTTGAGCATCTTTTCATGTATTCTTTAGATTCAATGCAATCCCTATCAAGCTACCAATGTAGATCAGTAAAACAAAGTAGAAAGCCCAGAGATAAATCCACACACCCATGGACACCTTATCTTTGACAAAGGAAGCAATCATATACAATGGAGAAAAGACAATCTCTTTAACAAGTGGTGCTGGGAAAATTGGCCAACCATTTGTAAAAGAATGAAACTAGAACACTTTCTAACACCATACACAAAAATAAACTCAAAATGCATTAAAGATTTAAATGTACAACCAGAAACTATAAAACTGCTAGAGGAAAACATAGGAAAAGCACTCTACAACATAAACTACAGCAGGATCCTCCTATGACCCACCCCCCTGAATATTGGAAATAAAAGTAAAAATAAACAAATGGGACTTAATTAAAATTAAAAGCTTCTGCACAACAACAGAAACCATAAGCAAGGTGAAAAGACAGCCTTCAGAATGGGAGAAAATAATAGTAAATTAAGCAACTGAAAAGAACTAATCTCAAAAATATACAAGCAACACCTGCACCTCAATTCCAGGAAAATAAATGACCCAATCAAAAAATGGGCCAAATAACTAAACAGACATTTCTCCAAAGAAGACATACAGATGGCTAACAAACACGTGTCTCTTTGAATTCTGGTTCCTTGGTGCCTATGCCCAGTAGTGGGTTTACTGGGTCATATGGCAGTTCAAGTTCCAGTTTTTTAAGCAATATCCACACTGTTCTCCAGAGTGGCTGTACTAGTGTGCATTACCACCAACAGTGTAGGAGGGTTCCCTTTTCTCCACACCCCACACCATTTACTGCTTGTAGAATTTTGGATAGCAGTCATTATGACTGGTGTGAAATGATACCTCACTGTGGTTTTGATTTGCATTTCTCTGATAATGAGTGATGTGCACCTTTTCATGTGTTTGTTAGCCATCTGTATGTCTTCTTTGGAGAAATCTCTGTTTAGTTTTTTGGCCCTTTTTTGATTGGGTCGTTTATTTTTCTGGAATTGAGCTGCAGGAATTGCTTGTATATTTTTGAGATTAATTCTTTGTCAGTTGCTTCATTTGTTATTATTTTCTCCCATTCTGAAGGCTGTCTTTTCACCTTACTTATAGTTTTCTTTGTTGTGCAGAAGCTTTCAATTTTAATTAAGTCCCATTTGTTTTCTTTTTGCTTTTATTTCCAATAATCTGCTAGGTGGGTCATAGAGGATCCTGCTGTGATGTATGTCGGAGAGTGTTTTGCCTATGTTTTCCTCTAGCAGTTTTATAGTTTCTGGTTGTATGTTTAGATCTTTAATGCATTTTGAGTTTATTTTTGTGTATGGTGTTAGAAAGTGTTCTAGTTTCATTCTTTTACAAATGGTTGGCCAATTTT
Source organism: Bubalus bubalis (assembly GCF_019923935.1). Lineage (NCBI taxonomy): Eukaryota > Metazoa > Chordata > Mammalia > Artiodactyla > Bovidae > Bubalus > Bubalus bubalis. Next base: position 118,584,213 of record NC_059161.1, on the reverse strand, counting down.
CCCAGCACCACTTGTTAAAGAGATTGTCTTTTTTTCATTGTATATGCTTGTTTCCTTTGTCATAGATAAGGTGTCCATAGGTGCGTGGATTTATCTCTGTGCTTTCTAATTTGTTCCACTGATCTATATTTCTGTCTTTGTGCCAGTACCATACTGTCTTGATGACTGTGGCTTTGTAGTAGAGCCTGAAGTCAGGCATGTTGATTCCTCCAGTTCCATTCTTCTTTCTCAAGATTGCTTTGGCTATTCGAGGTTTTTTGTATTTCCATACAAATTGTGAAATTATTTGTTTTAGCTCTGTGAAAAATACCATTGGTAGCTTGGTATGGTTCCCATTGAATCTATAGATTGTTTTGGGTAGTATACTCATTTTCTCTTATTGATTTTTCTGATCCATGAACATGGTATATTTCTCCATCTATTAGTGTCCTCTTTGATTTCTTTCACCAGTGTTTTATACTTTTCTATATATAGGTCTTTAGTTTGTTTAGGTAGATATCAGATCAAATCAGATCAGTCGCTCAGTCGTGTCCGACTCTGCGACCCCATGAATCACAGCATGCCAGGCCTCCCTGTCCAGCCCCAACTCCCGGAGTTCACTCAGACTCACGTCCATCGAATCAGTGATGCCATCCAGCCATCTCATCCTCTGTCGTCCCCTTCTCCTCTTGCCCCCAATCCCTCCCAGCATCAGAGTCTTTTCCAATGAGTCAACTCTTCACATGAGGTGGCCAAAGTACTGGAGTTTCAGCTTCAGCATCATTCCTTCCAAAGAAATCCCAGGGCTGATCTCCTTCAGAATGGACTGGTTGGATCTCCTTGAAGTCCAGGGGACTCTCAAGAGTCTTCTCCAACACCACAGTTCAAAAGCATCAATTCTTCAGTGCTCAGTCTTCTTCACAGTCCAACTCTCACATCCATACATGACCACAGGAAAAACCATAGCCTTGACTAGACGGACCTTTGTTGGCAAAGTAATGTCTCTGCTTTTCAATATGCTATCTAGGTTGGTCATAACTTTCCTTCCAAGGAGTAAGCATCTTTTAATTTCATGGCTGCAGTCACCATCTGCAGTGATTTTGGAGCCCAGAAAAATAAAGTCTGACACTGTTTCCACTGTTTCCCCATCTATTTCCCATGAAGTGATGGGACCGGATGCCATGATCTTCGTTTTCTGAATGTTGAGTTTTAAGCCAACTTTTTCACTCTGCACTTTCACCTTCATCAAGAGGCTTTTTAGTTCCTCTTCATTTTCTGCCATAAGGGTGGTGTCATCTGCATATCTGAGGTTATTGATATTGTCCTAAGTATTTTAATCTTTCTTTGCAATGGTGAATGGAATTGTTTCCTTATTTTCTTTTTCTATTTTCTCATTATTAGTTTATAGGAATGCAAGTGATTTCTGTGTGTTGATTTAATATCCTTCAACTTTACCATGTTCATTGATTAGCTCTAGAAATTTTCTGGTGGAGTCTTTAGGGTTTTCTGTGTAGAGGATCATGTCGTCTGCAAACAGTGAGAGTTTTACTTCTTCTTTTCCAATTTGACTCTTTTATTTGTTTTTCTGTTCTGATTGCTGTGGCCAATACTTCCCAAACTATGTTGAATAGTAGTGGTGAGAGTGAGCACCCTTGTCTTGTTTCTGATTTTAGGGGAAATGCTTTCAATTTTTCACATTGATGATAATGTTTGCTGTGGGTTTGTCATGTATAGTTTTTATTATGTTGAGGTATGTTCCTTCTAGTCCTGCTTTCTGAACAGTTTTTATCATAAATGGGTTTTGAATTTTGTCAAAGGCTTTCTCTGCATCTATTGAGATAATCATATGGTTCTTATTTTTCAATTTGTTAATGTGGTGTATTACATTGATTGATTTGCAGATATTGAAGAATCCTTGAATCCCTGGGATAAAGCCCACTTGGTCATGGTGTATGATCTTTTTAACGTGTTGTTGGATTCTGATTGCTAGAATTTTGTTAAGGATTTTTGCATCTGTGTTCATCAGTGATATTGACCTGTGGTTTTCTTTTTTTGTGGCATCTTCATCAGGTGTTGGTATTAAAGTAATGGTGGCCTCATAGAATAAGTTTGTAAGTTTACCTTTGTCTGCAATTTTCTGGAAGAGTTTGAGTAGGATAGGTGTTAGCTCTTCTCTAAATTTTTGGTAGAATTCAGCTATGAAGCCGTCTGGTCTTGAGCTTTTTTTTATTGGAAGATTTCTGATTACCGTTTAAATTTCCATGCTTGTGATGTGTCTGTTAAGATTTTCTATTTCTTCCTGGTTAAGTTTTGAAAAGTTGTACTTTTCTAAGAATTTGTCCATTTCTTCCATGTTGTCCATTTTATTGGCATATAATTGCTGATAGTAGTCTCTTATGATCCTTTGTATTTCTGTGTTGTCTATTGTTATTTCTGTGTTGTCTGTTGTGAACTCTCCATTTTCATTTCTAATTTTATTGATTTAATTTTTCTTCCTTTGTTTCTTGATGAGTCTAGCTAATGGTTTGTCAATTTTATTTATCCTCTCAAAGAATCAGCTTTTGGCTTTGTGAATTTTTGCTATGGTCTCTTTTGTTTCTTTTGCATATCTTTCTTTCTTTCTTTCTTTCTTTTTTGAAAATTATGTTTATTCATGTTGATTATAAAAGCTGTACAGGCTCAAACTAGAAAATAGAAAAAAGATTTTAAAAATTACCCATAAATGTAATAGCCGGAGATGACCACTATTAATATTTCGGTCTATTTCTTTCCAGAATTTTTATGATTTCTGCCTGAATTTTGAAGATTTCTTTCCTTCTACTAACACTAGGGTTCTTCATTTCTTCATTTTCTAGTTGCTTTAGGTGTAGAGTTAGGTTATTTACTTGACTTTTTTCTTGTTTCTTGAGGTATGCCTGTATTGCTATGAACCTTCCCCTTCAACACTGCTTTTACAGTGTCCCACAGGCTTTGGGTTGTTTTGTTTTCAATTTCATTCGTTTCTATGCATATTTTGATTTCGTTTTTTACTTCTTCTGTGATTTGTTGGTTATTCATCAGCGTGTTGTTCAGCCTCCACATGTTGGAATTTTTAATAGTTTTCCTCCGGTAATTGAGATTTAATCTTACTGCATTGTGGTCAGAAAAGATGTTTGGAATGATTTCATTTTTTTTTTTTTTGAATTTACCAAGGCTAGATTTATGACCCAAGATGTGATCTATTTTGGAGAAGGTTCCGTGTGCACTTGAGAAAAAAGTGAAATTCATTGTTTTGGGGTGAAGTGTCCTATAGATATCAATTAGGTCTAATAGGTCTATTGTATCATTTAAAGTTTGTGTTTCCTTGTTAATTTTCTATTTAGTTGATCTAGCCATAGGTGTGAGTGGGGCATTAAAGTCTCCCACTATTATTGCGTGCTGGAGTCCAGCTCCAGCAGCCAGGGAATCAGCCTGAATGCATGAGTGGTGTCGGCGGACGATGATGTCACCTCTGACTCAAAGTATGGAACTACATGTTTATTTCAAGCTTCAGGTTTTCTTTTATACTTTGACCAAAGCATTAGGTCAAAGTTTGACATTTTTAGTTTCCCCCAACCAGATTTATTGTCTCCAGAAATCATTGTTGTCCTACAAACAGAGTTCCTGCTTCAGCGATTCTTTCAGAATCCGCTTTACTATCTATTATCTACTTTCTCTTATGTGTCCTATACTTAACTTGTGATTCCATTGTAACTCATGCCACATTCCTCAGTTTATTTCTTATCTTCCTAAATCCTGTTTGCCCCTAGCATCTTAAGATCATTATCTCCTATAAAGGCTTCTAGCTATTCTTAATTATTCCTAAACTCTAAACTCAGCAAACTTCTTTAGCCATAAATATTTCCCTCACAAACAGGTCTCAGAAAACAATCCTTCCCATGGCCTCAAGCTGTGGTCTATGGGTTCATCCTGGAACATTCTTTGTAAAGATCCTTGAACAAGTGTCAATGGTTACTTTATAGATTATTTTCTGGGCACAACTGCAGAAGGCTTTGTGCTTTCTCATGTTTTGCTCAAGAACAATAAGCAACTTAACATTCTTCCCAGTCAACTGAACCGAAGAAAGGAAAGAACAAGTCAGAATCACAAGACCTAACTCCTTCATCCTGGGTCCGTGCCTGCGGAATGAGGAGAGGGTGCTGGGGCCATGCCTCTATTTTGTCAGTAATGCCTAACATGGCTCCCAACAACTGTATTATTGTTAATTTCCCCTTTCATATTTGTTAGCATTTGTCGTACATATTGTGGGGTTCCTATGTTGGGTGCCTTTATATTTATAATTGTTATATCTTCTTCTTGGATTGATATTTTGATCATTATGTAGTGTCCTTCTTTGTCTCTTTTCACAGCCTTTGTTTTAAAGTCTATCTTACCTGCTATAAGTATTGCTACCCCTGCTTTCTCTTGGTCTCTATTTGCATGGAATATCTTTTTCCAGCCCCTCACTTTCATTCCGTATGTGTCCCTTGTTTTGAGGTGGGTCTCTTGTAGACAACATATATAGGGGTCTTGTTTTTTTTATCCATTCAGCCATTCTTTGCCTTTTGTTTGGGACATTCAACCCATTTACATTTAAGTTAATTATTGATAAGTATGATCCCGTTGCCATTTACTTTTTTGTTTTGGGTTCTAGTTTATACACCCTTTCTGTGTTTCCTTTCTAGACAAGATCCTTTAGCATTTGTTGGAGAGCTGGTTTGGTGGTGCTGAATTCTCTCAGCTTTTGCTTGTCTGTAAAGCTCTTGATTTCTCCTTCATATTTGAATGAGATCCTTGCTAGGTACAGTAATCTGGGCTGTAGGGTTTTTCTTTCATTACTTTTAGTATGCCCTGCCATTCCCTCCTGGCATGAAGAGTTTCTACTGAAAGATCAGCTGTTATCCTTATGGGAATCCCCTTGTGTGCTTATGTTGTTTTTCACTTGCTGCTTTTAATATTTGTTCTTTATGTTTGATCTTTGCTAATTTTATTAATATGTGTTTTAGAGTGTTTGGCCTTGGGTTTATCCTATTTGGGACTCTCTGGATTTCTTGGACTTACGTGATTATTTCCTTCCCCAATTTAAGGAAGTTTTCAACTATTATCTCAAGTATTTTCTCATGATATTTCTTTTTTCTTCTTCTGGGACTCCCATGCTTCGAATGTTGGGGCATTTAATATTGTCCCAGAGGTCTCTGAGATTGTCCTCATTTCTTTTAATTCATTTTTCTTTTTCCTCTCTGTTTCATTGATTTCTATCATTCTATCTTCTACCTCACTTATCCTATCTTCTGCCTCCGTTATTCTACTGTTGGTTCCCTCCAGAGTGTTTTTGATCTCATTTATTGCATTATTCATTATATATTGACTCTTTTTATTTATTCTATGTCCTTGTTAAACCTTTCTTGCATCTTCTCAATCCTTGTCTCCAAGCTATTTATCTGTATTTCCTTATTGTTTTCAAGATTTTGGATCATTTTCACTATCATTATTCGGAATTCTTTAACAGGTAGATTCCCTATCTCTTCCTCTTTTGTTTGTTTTGGTGGACATTTATTCTGTTATTTTACCTGCTGGGTATTTCTCTGCCTCTTCTTCTTGTTTATATTGCTGTGTTTGTGATTGCCTTTCCATATTCTGGCAGTTTGTGGAGTTCTCTTTATTGTGGAGTTTCCTCACTGTGGGTGGGGTTGGACGGGTGGCTTGTCAAGTTTTCCTGGTTAGGGAAGCTTGTGTCAGTGTTCTTGTGGGTGGAGATCGATTTCTTCCCTCTGTACTGCAATGAAGTGTCCAGTAATGAGTTATGAGATGTCAGTGGGTTTGGAGTGACTTTGGGCAGCCTGTATATTGAAGCTCAGGGATATGTTCCTGTGTTGCTGGGGAATTTGCATGGTATGTCTTTCTCTGGAACTTGTTGGCCCTTGGATGGTGCTTGCTGTCAGTGTAGGTATGGAGGCATTTGATGAGTTCCTATTGATTAGTGTTGCTGGAGTTAGGAGTTCTCTGGTGTTCTCAGGATTTGGACTTAAGGTTCCTGACTCTGGTTTTCAGTCTTATTCTTACAATAGCCTCAAGACTTCTCCATATATACGGCACCAATGATAAAAATATAGGTTAAAGATGAAAAGTTTCTCCACAGTGAGGGACATCCAGAGAGGTTCACAGAGTTACATGGAGAAGAGAAGAGGAAGTAAGGGATGTAGAGGTGACCAGGAGTAGAAGAGAGGGAATCAAAAGGGGAGAGAGCAAGCTAGCCAGTAATCACTTCGCTATGTGCTCTCCACAGTCTGGATCCCTCAGAGATGTTCACAGAGTTACACAGAGAAGAGAAGATGGAGGAAGGAGACAGTGTTGGCCAGGAGGATAAAGGGGGAATCAAAAGGAGAGAGGCAGATCCAGCCAGTAATCAGTTCCCTAAGTGTTCTCAGTAGTCCAGAGCATACAAAAGATTCACAGAGTTGGATAGAGAAGAGAAGGGAGAGGGAGGAGGTAGAGGTGACCTGGTGGAGAAAAAGGAGATCCAAAGGGGGAGAGAGCAATCAGGCCAGTGATCTCACTCTCAAGTAAAAAATGTTTACTGAAGATTGGGTTCTTAAAGGTACAAAATTGATAACAAATACCAAAAAGCAAAGATTAAAAATCTAGAGTAGACGTTGGATTCTCAAAAATACAATATTAACAAAAAAAAAAAGTCACAAAAATTGTAAATATATATATATATATATATATATATATATATATATGAAGTTTGCTTTAAGAAATAGGGTCTTTTTTTTTTTGAAAATAATAGTAGGTTATAAAAATGAAATTTAAAGGAGCAGTTCAGTTCAGTTCAGTCACTCAGTCATGTCGGACTCTTTGCAATGCCTTGAATCACAGCACGCCACGCCTCCCTGTCCATCACCAACTCCCGGAGTTCACTTAGACTCATATCCATCGAGTCAGTGATGCCATCCAGCCATCTCATCCCCTGTCGTCCCCTTCTCCTCTTGCCCCCAATCCCTCCCAGCATCAGAGTCTTTTCCAATGAGTCAGCTCTTCACATGAGGCGGCCAATGTACTGGAGTTTCAGCTTTAGCATCATTCCTTCCAAAGAACTCCCAGGGCTGATCTCCTTCAGAATGGACTGGTTGGATCTTCTTGCAGTCCAAGGGACTCTCAAGAGCCTTCCCCAACACCACAGTTCAAAAGCATCAATTCTTCGGTGCTCAGTCTTCTTCACAGTCCAACTCTCACATCCATACATGACCACAGGAAAAACCATAGCCTTGACTAGACGGACCTTTGTTGGCAAAGTAATGTCTCTGCTTTTGAATACGCTATCTAGGTTGGTCATAACTTTCCTTCCAAGGAGTAAGCGTCTTTTAATTTCATGGCTGCAGTCACCATCTGCAGTGATTTTGGAGCCCCAAAAGAATAAAGTCTGACACTGTTTCCACTGTCTTCCCATCTATTTCCCATGAAGTGATGGGACCAGATGCCATGATCTTCGTTTTCTGAATGTTGAGCTTTAAGCCAACTTTTTCACTCTCCACTTTCACTTTCATCAAGAGGTTTTGTAGTTCCTCTTCACTTTCTGCCATAAAGGTTGTATCATTTGCATATCTGAGGTGATTGTTATTTCTCCCAGCAATCTTGATTCCAGCTTGTGCTTCTTCCAGCCCAGCATTTCTCATGATGTACTCTGCATATAAGTTAAATAAGCAGGGTGACAATATACTGCCTTGACGTCCTCCTTTTCCTATTTGGAACCAGTCTGTCGTTCCATGTCCAGTTCTAACTGTTGCTTCCTGACCTGCATACAGATTTATCAAGAGGCAGGTCAGGTGGTCTGGTATTCCCATCTCTTTCAGAATTTTCCACAGAGTAACAGGCAAATTTGACCTTGAAATATGGAATGAAGCAGGGCAAAGACTAACAGAGTTTTGTCAAGAAAATGCACTGGTCATAGCAAACACCCTCTTCCAAACACAAGAGAAGATTCTACACATGGACATCACCAGACGGTCAACATTGAAATCAGATTGATTATGTTCTTTGCAGCCAAAGATGGAGAAGCTCTATACAGTCAACAAAAACAAGACCAGGAGCTGACTGTGTCTCATATCATGAAATCCTTACTATCAAATTCAGACTTAAATTGAAGAAAGTAGGGAAAACCACTAGACCAGTCAGGAATGACCTAAATCAAATCCCTTATGATTATACAGTGGAAGTGAGAAATAGATTTAAGGGCCTAGATCTGATAGATAGAGTGCCTGATGAACTATGGAATGAGGTTCGTGACATTGTACAGGAGACAGAGATCAAGACCATCCCCATTGAAAAGAAATGCAAAAAAGCAAAATGGCTGTCTGGGGAGGCCTTACAAATAGCTGTGAAAAGAAGAGAAGTGAAAAGCAAAGGAGAAAAGGAAAGAAATAAGCATCTGAATGCAGAGTTCCAAAGAATAGCAAGAAGAGATAAGAAAGCCTTCCTCAGCGATCAATGCCAAGAAATAGAGGAAAACAACAGAATGGGAAAGACTAGTGATCTCTTCAAGAAAATTAGAGATATCAAGGGAACATTTCATGCAAAGATGGGCACGATAATGGACAGAAATTCTATGGACCTAACAGAAGCAGAAGATATTAAGAAGAGGTATCAATAATACACAGAAGAACTGTACAAAAAAGAGCTTCATGACCCAGATAATCACGATGGTGTGATCACTGACCTAGAGCCAGACATCCTGGAATGTGAAGTCAAGTGGGACTTAGAAAGCATCACTACAAACAAAGCTAGTGGAGATGATGGAATTCCAGTTGAGCTATTTCAAATCCTGAAAGATGATGCTGTGAAAGTGCTGCACTCAATATGCCAGAAAATTTGGAAAACTCAGCAGTGGCCACAGGACTGGAAAAGGTCAGTTTTCATTCCAACCCCAAAGAAAGGCAATGCCAAAGAATGTTCAAACTACCACACAATTCACTCATCTCACATGCTAGAGTGCTAGCATGTGAATTTTGAGCTAAAGTAATGCTCAAAATTCTTCAAGCCAGGCTTCAGCAATATGTGAACCGTGAACTTCCTAATGTTCAAAAGAAGTAGTAGAGGACTTAAAAATTTTTTTTTTAAAAAATTAAATTTAAAGAATGAAAATAGTAAAAATATATCTAGGACTTTCTCTGGTGGTGTTGTGGACAGTGTGGCGTCAGTCACTTTCAGATAATTCCTTGATCCAGCTTATACTTCTCAAGATCTATAGGCCCCTTCCTATGTAGTCAGTGCTAACTGCAGGGTTTTAATCTATTGCGCCTGTCACTTCCAGGGTGGTTCCCTCTGTTTTAGCTTCTTCTGTTTGCTGGTCTCTTCAGTGTCTAATTTCTGCCCTGACTGAAGGGGGTGGTGGTAGACAATTTTTTAGCCTCACTTGTTCACTCATGCTGTGGGGAGGGAGGAACACTGCAAACAAATATCACTGGCATGTGTGGGGAGTGCTCCCAGTGTCTCAGACACACTGGGTTTACCCTCACTCACGGTGTGTGTGCTATCCCAGTCTACACTGCTCAGGCTTTAGGTTGCTCTGCTGGGAACTGTCTGAGGCGGGACCTGGGATGCATGCAATTGCCAGGTCGAAGCTGCTCAGGTTCAGGTACTCAGGTACTCCTCAAAGGTGCAGACTCAGTTGGGCCTGCGTTTTGTGCCCTTCTCAGGTGTGAGCCGCTCAGGTGACCAGGTGTTTGGTGAGCACGGTCACTCCTACTTATTGCCTCTCCCGTCCCTGCTGCTCAGTTTTCTGGGTGTACAATGGGCGCACCTTCTCAGTTGGATATTGACCATCCAGAATCCCAAGAAGACTTGGTTAGCAACAAAGCCTGCTTGCAGTTTGGTAGATGATGACTCTGGGGCCACGATTGCCCCCTTCCGGCTCTGGCTGCCCTCACTCCCCTGTCCCTGGCAGGGGATGGGCCGGTCCGCAGCTGGCCACCTCTGCTCACTGCTTTGACTGTGAGCAGGCCGGACGGTGTCTTAGTTTAGGGCTTTTCCCCGGGGTAGCTATCCCAGGGTCTGGCTTGCTATCTCAAGTTAGTTCCTTCAGATTGCGCTCGGGGCATTCAGGCCTGGTCCTTACTCTAAGCAATGCAGCCGGCATCTCCCTGTCCAGCCCCTGCTTACTAGTGGCGAATGCAGGCGTCTGTACTGCTTCTCTGCTGGGAGTTACCACTGGGCATGTAATCTGTGGTTTAAAATTATTTATTTATTTTTCCTCCCACTTGTGTTGCCCTCTGAGGTTCAAGGGCTTGCCACAGACTCCCCATTGAGAGTGTTTCCTGGTGTTTGGAAGCTTCTCTACTTTTTAAGACTCCCTTCCTGGGATGGATCTCCATCCCCACCTCTTTTGTCTCTCTTTTTATCTGTTACATTTTTTCCTACCTCCTTTCAAAGACAATGGGCTGCTTTTCTGGGTGCCTGATGTGCTCTTCCTGCATTCACAAGTTGTTTTGTGGAATTTACTCAGCGTTCAAATGTTCTTTTGATGAATTTGTTGGGGATAAAGTGGTCTCCCTGTCCTATTCCTCCACCATCTTAGGACTGTCCCTGAAATTACTCATAATTCCCATGAGATCAATAGGGCCCTGAAGACAATATTGCCTTGCTAGTGGGGAATAGTAAACCTGGCCTAAAGGCTGGTTTTATCTCAGCTTAAAGAACTTTACAGCAAGCCTTCAAAAAACGCAATTGTTTCCAAGAAATTAACAGTGTTTGCAAACAGTGAAAAGAATAATTTATAAAAATTAAAAAATATCCAGCATCCAAAGGTAAAGTGACTGTATCCACAATCCAATTTAAAATTTCCATATAAATTGTGAAAGTATCTGTCCTAGTTTCATCTCAATATTGTAAGGTAATTATCCTCTGATTAATATAAATAAATTTAAAAATAAAAAAAATTCCAGATGTGTAAAGAAGCAAGAAAATATCCATAACGAGGGCAAAATCAATTAGTAAAAACACAAGTAAAATATATATTACATAAGTAGCAGGGAAGGACATTAAAATGCTTACTACATCAATAATCCTTATATTCATGAAGCTGAAGAATATTGAGTATGTTAAATAGAGACACGTAAAATAGAAATTCAAAGACTGTGGGGGAAAATTAATTGTGCATCAGAGACCTTTGCAGTAACTTTAAGAGTGCTAAAATATATGTAAATGGAATCACACATGAAGTGAAAGACAGCAGAATAGAGCAAAGAACTTCATAATTACTGGTTGAAAAATTTCCAGGTATGATGAAAGCTTTAAAGCCATTAACAAGGAAGCTCAATTAACTCAAGGACAAGAACTATGACAACTCTACAAAGGCACATCATAATTCATGGTTTAAGACAATCAACCAAAGATATGTAACCAGAAGGAAAACCAGGCACAGGAGAACAAAAAATAGGAGTGACAGCAGATTAGGCAAATTAAACAATGTTAGCCAGGGGACACTGGCACCAGATCTTAAATGCTGAGAGAAATATAATTGACTCAGAATTCTATACCCAAGAAAAATACATATCAAAAACAAGATAAAATACTTTATCAGACGTACAACAACTATGAGACTGCATCACCAGCAAGCAACCAATGTAACAAGAAATGTTCTTTACCAGGCCTTAAATGTGAGATCTCCATAATTCTAGCCATCTCAGTTCTTCAAAACACCTTGATAAGGACAAACAAATATTAGAAATAGTCATTGTGTTTCTACCCACTTCTAGAAAGTATTGCTAACTCCTCAGTACTGGTCTTGCAATGCTGGTGGACTAGATGGAGAAGTGATGTGAACAGAAATAAGCAAGGTGAGACAGGTAGGTCAGAATGTGAGGTAACAAAGACAAGGTATTTAGAAGCTGAAGAATTGAGAGAGATTTGGGACCTGAGTTGGAAAAGCAGTTTTCAAAACAAATTGGGCCCTCTGGTGTGTATAACCCTCACTTCAGTCCCTAGAAGATCACTACTGACAAGTCTGCCTATTTTTTCTGGAGCACAGTTCAGATCCATCTAGCTGTTTCTCATTGCTGTTCCTTCCTCCTGGCTCCCACTCTGTGCCCAGCCGTTCAGCCTAATCCATTCAGAAGAGGTTTCTTCTTTAAGGCAGGCGCTGCAGGCTACCTACAAAATGATCTATTCTCTGCTTCTCTTTCAAAACTGAAAATAGTTTGTTATATAGCCATGAGCACAGTAGCTACAGGACTGCATTTTCTGCCACCCATGCTCTTAGTCATGACTGGTGACTGAGATGCAAGCAGATCTGTAAGAGGGATTTCTTTAAAGACTGCTTTCAAGGAGTTGATTTAGCTGAGAGATGGGACTCTTCCCTTCCCTACTTTTCTTCTTAACTGTTGTCTGGATTTTAGTTGTGATGGCTGGAACTCCTGCAGTTGTATTGGACAATCATGTAAACTTGGAGATGGATACCCCCCAAGCTCTGGCTGGCCCACCTCCAGCTTTGTTTCAGTGGGAGAGAAAAATAAAGTTTATCTTGCTAAAGTCATAGATGTTTTAGTTTTTTGCAATGTGCATCCAAACTTAATCCTGATACCACTATGTGTTTAATATGATATAGCCTTATTATTTTGTTGGGTTTAGTGAATATATTTATATTTTACATTCTCTAATTTTTTATTTTATAAATTGATTCATCAACCATTATACCTAAATTGTATAAATGCAAAATTATTATTGTAAGCATGCTTTCCTTTAGATTTTAAATTTTTATACTTTCTTATCTTCTTTCCTTTCTTCTTTTCTCCATATTTATACAGCCTGGACCATGTCCTCTCTTATTACCTCATCCATATCCATATCTGCAGGCCAAAACAGACCGAGAGCTGGGTGGGGAGAACCAAAGAAGAAAGAATAGAGGGATATGAATGAAGGGTGGTGGCCCTTGTTACTCATCGTGAATGTGCTGAAGTAGGATCACATTCCCCTGCCCTTCTGTGTGCCCACAATTGCAAAGTTAGCCATGAACATGGAGGATATTTTGGTCAGTGGAATTTGAGTAGAGGTGATATGTCACTTCCAAATTGAAGAATTTCTTTCTGTTCCACTAGCTGGAATGCTGATGTAATGATAGGAGCTGGAGCAGCCATGTTAGACCAGAAATAAGTAGCACAGGTGGAAGATATGACAAGAAAGAAGTGGGAGGGGGGGAGGAGCTAAGATGGTGGAGGAATAGGACTGGGAGACCACTTTGTCCCCCACAAATTCATCAAAAGAACATTTAAACGCCAAGTAAATTCCACAAAACAACTTCTGAATGCTGGCAGAGGACATCAGGAACCCAGAAAAGCAACCCATTGTCTTCTAAAGGAGGCAGGAAAAAATATAAAAGACAAAAAAAAGAGACAAAAGAGGGATGGATGGAGCTCCATCCCAGGAAGGGAGTCTTAAAAGGAGAGAAGTTTCCAAACACCAGGAAACACTCTCACTGCTGAGTCTGTGCCGAGTTTTGGAAGCACAGAGGGCAACATGACAGGGAGGAAAAATAAATAAACAATTAAAACCCACATATTACGAGCCCAACAGTAACTCTCCCAGCGAAGAAGCAGCGCAGATGCCTGCACCCTCCACTAGCAAGAGGGGGCTAGGCAGGGAGGCGCAGGCTGCATCGCTTAGAGTAAGGATCTGGCCTGAATACCCCGAGCGCTATCTGAGCGAACTAATTTGGGCTAGCAAACCAGACTGTGGGATATCTACCACGTGAAAAGCCAGCCCTAACCTAAGACACTGCCAGGCCCATGCGTGGAACAAAGGACTGAACAGAGATAGCCGGTTGCAGACCATCCGCCTCCGGTGACAGGCAGCCAGAGCCAGAAGGGGGCAATCGCAGCCCCAGAGAGACATTATCTACAAAACTGTAAGCAGGCTTCTTTGCTAACTAAGACTTCCTGGGGTTCTGGATGGTCAACATCCGCCTGAGAAGGTGCACTGGTTGTACACCCAGAAAACCGAGCAGCAGGGAGGCGATAAGTCACAGCAACCGCGCTCACCAAACACCTCATCACCTGAGCTGCTTGGACCCGGGAAGGGCACAAAACGCAGGCCCAACTGAGTCTGCACCTCTGAGGACTACCCAACTGCCCGAACCTGAGTGGCTTAGACCTGGGAGGTGCAGGCAGCCCAGGGCCAGCCTCGGATGGTTCCCGGCAGAGCAATCTAGAGCCTGAGCAGGGTGGGCAGGGAGGCTACATGTGCCGTGAGCTGGGGCAGGCCCAGTGTGGCTGAGGCACTGTGAGCACATGCCAGTGTTATTTGTTTGCAGCATCCCTCCTTCCCCACAGTGCAACTGAACAAGTGAGCCTAAAAAAAAAAAAAAAAAAGTTTCCACCACCACCCCCTTTGTATCAGGGCAGAAATCAGACACTGAAGAGACTGGCAAACAGAAGAAGCTATAACAGAGGAAACCGCCTTGGAAGTGACAGGCAATAGATTAAAACCCTATCGTTAGTACCAACTACATAGAAAGGGGCCTATAAATCTTGAGAAATATAAACCAGACCAAGGAACTAGCCGAAAATGAACTGACCCCACAATATCCACGACAACACCAGATAAAGTCCTAGATATATTTTTTACTATTTTTACAATCATTATTTCTTTATTTATTTTTAATTTAAAAAAAAAATTAAGTCCTCTATTATTCCTTTAATTTTCACTTTTATAACCTACTATTACTTTGCAAAAAAAAAATCCTATTTTTTTTTAAAAAAGCAAACTTCATATATATATCTTTTATAATTTTTGTGACCTTGTTTTTCTTTTTCTTTTTCTCTTTCTTTTTTTTTTTTCTTCTTTTCTTTAAATTTATATTTTTGAAATTCCAAACTCTACTCTAGATTTTTAATTTATGCTTTTTGGTATTTGTTATCAATGTTGTACCTATATTTTATTTATAATTTTTGTGACTTTGTTTTTTTCTCTCTTTCTTCTTCTTCTTTTCTTTAACATTGTATTTTTGAAATTCCAAACTCTACTCTAGATTTGTAACTTTTGCTTTTTCGTATTCGTTATCAGTTTTGTACCTATATTTTATTTATAATTTTTGTGACTTTTTTTTTCTTTTTCTCTGTTTCTTTTCCTTCTTTGTTTCTTTAACATTGTATTTTTGAAATTCCAAACTCTACTCTAGATTTTTGATTTTTGCTTTTAGGTATTTGTTACCAATTTTTTACCTTTAAGAACCTAATCTTCAGTACCCATTTTTTACCTGAGAGCGAGATTACTGGACTGACTGCTCTCTCCCCCTTTGGACTGTCCTTTTTCTCACCAGGTCACCTGTGTCTCCTCCCTAACCCCTCTCTGCTCTACCCAACTCTGTAAATTTCTGTGTGTTCCAGACGGTGCAGAACACTTAGGGAACTGACTACGGGCTGGATCTCTCTCTCTCCTTTTCATTCCCCCCTTTTATCCTCCTGGCCACCTCTGTCTCCTTCCTCCCTCTTCTATTCTCTGTATAACTCCGTGAATATCTCTGAGCGGTCCAATTGTGGAGTGCACATAAGGAAGTGATTACTGGCTAGCCCGCTCTCTCCTCTATTGATTCCACCTCATCTCATTCAGGTCACCTCTAACTCCCTCCTCCCTCTTCTCTTCTCCATGTAACATTCTGAACCTCTCTGGGTGACCCTCACAATGGAGAAACTTTTCATCCTTAACCTAGATGTTTTATCAATGGTGCTGTATAGAAGGAGAAGTTTTGAGACTACTGTAAACATAAGACTGATAACTGGAAGCAGGAGGCTTAAGTCCAAACCCTGACTCCAGGGAACTCCTGAATCCAGGGAACATTAATTGACAGGAGCTCATCAAACGCCTACATACCTACACTGAAACCAAGCACCACAGTAGGGCCAACAAGTCCCAGGGCAGGACATACCAAGCAAATTCTCCAGAAACACAGGAACACAGCCGTGAGCTCCAATATACAGGTTGCCCAAAGTCACCCCAAAACCATAGACATCTCATAACTCATTACTGGACACTTCATTGCACTCCAGAGAGAAGAAATCCAGCTCCACACACCAGAACACCAACACAAACTTCCCTTACCAAGAAACCTTGACAAGCCACCTGTACAAACCCACACACAGTGAGGAAACGCCACAATAAACAGAATTCCACAAACTGCCAGAATACAGAAAGGACACCCCAAACTCAGCAATTTAAACAAGATGAAGAGACAGAGGAATACCCAGCAGATAAAGGAACAGGATAAATGCCCACCAAACCAAACAAAAGAGGAAGAGATAGGGAATCTACCTGATAAAGAATTCCGAATAATGATAGTGAAATTGATCCAAAATCTTGAAATCAAAATGGAATCACAGATTAATACCCTGGAGACAAGGATTGAGAAGATGCAAGAAAGGTTTAACAAGGACCTAGAAGAAATAAAAAAGAGTCAATATATAATGAATAATGCAATAAGTGAGATTAAAAAAAAAACACTCTGGAGGCAACAAATAGTAGAATAACAGAGGCAGAAGATAGGATTAGCGAATTAGAAGATAGAATGGTAGAAATAAATGAATCAGAGAGGAAAAAAGAAAAACGAACTAAAAGAAATGAGGACAATCTCAGAGACCTCCGGGACAATATTAAATGCTACAACATTCGAATCATAGGGGTCCCAGAAGAAGAAGACAAAAAGAAAGACCATGAGAAAAGACTTGAAGAGATAATAGTTGAAAACTTCCCTAAAATGGGGAAGGAAATAGTCACTCAAGTCCAAGAAACCCAGAGAGTCCCAAACAGGATAAACCCAAGGCGAAACACCCCAAGACACATATTAATCAAATTAACAATGATCAAACACAAAGAACAAATATTAAAAACAGCAAGGGAAAAACAACAAATAACACACAAGGGAATTCCCATAAGGATAACAGCTGATCTTTCAATAAAAACTCTTCAAGCCAGGAGGGAATGATAAGACATACTTAAAATGATGAAAGAAAATAACTCACAGCCCAGATTACTGTGCCCAGAAAGGATCTCATTCAAATATGAAGGAGAAATCAAAAGCTTTACAGACAAGCAAAAGCTGAGAGAATTCAGCACCACCAAACCAGCTCTCCAACAAATACTAAAGGATATTCTCTAGACATGAAACACAAAAAGGGTGTATAAACTCGAACCCAAAACAATAAAGTAAATGGCAACGGGATCGTGCTTATCAATAATTACCTTAAATGTAAATGGGTTGAATGCCCCAACCAAAAGACAAAGACTGGCTGAATGGATACAAAAACAAGACCCCTACATATGTTGTCTACAAGAGACCCACCTCAAAACAGAGGACACATACAGACTGAAAGTGAAGGGCTGGAAAAAGATTTTCCATGCAAATAGAGACCAAAAGAAAGCAGGAGTAGCAACACTCATAGCAGGTAAGATAGACTTTAAAACAAAGTCTGTGAAAAGAGACAAAGGCTGTGAAAAGAGACAAAGGCAGTCACTACATAATGATCAAAGGATCAATCCAAGAAGAAGATATAAAAATTATAAATATATATGCACCCAACATAGGAGAACCGAAATGTGTAAGACAAATGCTAACAAGTATGAAAGGAGAAATTAACAGTAACACAGTAATAGTGGGAGACTTTAATACTCCACTTACACCTATAGATAGATCAACTAAACAGAAAATTAACAAGGAAACACAAACTTTAAATGGTACAATAGATCAGTTAGACCTATTTGATATCTATAGGACATTTCATCCCAAAACAATGAATTTCACCTTTTTCTCAAGTGCACACGGAACTTTTTCCAGGTTAGATCGCATCCTGGGCCACAAATCTAGCCTTTGTAAATTCAAAAAAATTGAAATCATTCCAAGCATCATTTCTAACAACAATGCAGTAAGATTAGATCTCAATTACAAAAGAAAAACTATTTAAAATTCCAACATATGGAGGCTGAACAACCAACAAATCACAGAAGACATCAAAAAAGAAATCAAAATTTGCATAGAAACGAATGAAAATGAAAACACAACAACCCAAAACCCGTGGGACACTGTAAAAGCAGTCCGAAGGGGAAAGTTCATAGCATTACAGGCATACCTCAAGAAACAAGAAAAAAGTCAAATAAATAACCTAACTCTACACCTAAAGCAACTGGAAAAGGAAGAAATGAAGAACCCCAGGGTTAGTAGAAGGAAAGAAATCTTAAAAATTAGGGCAGAAATAAATGCAAAAGCGACCATAGCAAAAATTAACAAAGCCAAAAGCTGGTTCTTTGAAAGGATAAATAAAATTGACAAACCATTAGCCAGACTCATCAAGAAACAAAGGGAGAAAAATCAAATCAATAAAATTAGAAATGAAAATGAGAGATCACAACAGACAACACAGAAATACAAAGGATCATAAGAGACTATTATCAGTAACTATATGCCAATAAAATGGACAACGTGGAAGAAATGGACAAATTCTTAGAAACGTACAATTTTCCAAAACTGAACCAGGAAGACATAGAAAATCTTAACAGACACATCACAAACACGGAAACTGAAACTGTAATCAGAAATCTTCCAGCAAACAAAAGCCCAGGTCCAGACGGCTTCACAGCTGAATTCTACCAAAAATTTAGAGAAGAGCTAATACCTATCCTACTCAAACTCTTCCAGAAAATTGCAGAGGAAGGTAAACTTCCAAACTCATTCTATGAGCCACCATAACCCTAATACCAAAACCTGACAAAGATGCCACAAAAAAAGAAAACTAAAGGCCAATATCACTGATGAACATAGATGTAAAATCCTTAACAAAATTCTAGCAATCAGAATCAAACAACACATTAAAAAGATCATACACCATGACCAAGTGGGCTTTATCCCAGGGATGCAAGGATTCTTCAATATCCGCAAATCAATCAATGTAATACACCACATTTACAATTGAAAAATAAAAAAATATGATTATCTCAATCGATGCAGAGAAAGTCTTTGAAAAAATTCAACATTCATTTATGATAAAAACTCTGCAGAAAGCAGGAATAGAAGGAACATACCTCAACATAATAAAAGCTATATATGACAAACCCACAGCAAACATTATCCTCAATGGTGAAAAATTGAAAGCATTTCCTCTAAAGTCAGGAACAAGACAAGGGTGCCCACTTTCACCATTACTATTCAACATACTTTTGGAAGTTTTGGCCACAGCAATCAGAGCAGAAAAAGAAAGAAAACGAATCCAAATTGGAAAAGAAGAAATAAAACTCTCACTGTTTGCAGATGACATGATCCTCTACATAGAAAACCCTAAAGATTCCACCAGAAAATTACTAGAACTAATCAATAAATACAGTAAAGTTTCAGGATATAAAATCAATACACAGAAATCCCTTGCATTCCTATACACTAATAATGAGAAAATAGAAAGAGAAATTAAGAAAACAATTCCATTCACCATTGCAACAAAAAGAATAAAATGCTTAGGAATATATCTACTAAAGAAACTAAAGACCTATATATAGAAAACTATAAAACACTGGTGAAATAAATCAAAGAGGACACTAATAGATGGAGAAATATATCATGTTCATGGATTGGAAGAATTAATATACTGAAAATGAGTATACTACCCAAAGCAATTTATAGATTCAATGCAATCCCTATCAAGCTACCAACGGTATTCTTCACAGAGCTAGAACAAATTATTTCACAAGTTGTATAGAAATACAAAAAAAAAAAACCTCGAATAGCCAAAGCAATCTTGAGAAAGAAGAATGGAACTGGAGGAATCAACCTGCCTGACTTCAGGCTCTATTACAAAGCCACAGTCATCAAGACAGTATGGTACTGGCACAAAGACAGAAATATAGATCAATGGAACAAATTTAAAAGCCCAGAGATAAATCCACGCACATATGGACACCTTATCTTTGACAAAGGAGACAAGAATACACAATGGATTAAAGACAATCTCTTTAACAAGTGGTGCTGGGAAAACTGGTCAACCATTTGTAAAAGAATGAAACTGGAACACTTTCTAACACCATACACAAAAATGAACTCAAAATGGATTAAAGATCTAAAAGTAAGACCAGAAACTATAAAACTCCTAGAGGAGAACATAGGCAAAATACTCTCCGACATACATCAAAGCAGGATCCTCTATGACCCACCTCCCAGAATATTGGAAATAAAAGCAAAAATAAACAAATGGGACCTAATTAAACTTAAAAGCTTTTGCACAATGAATGAAACTATAAGCAAGGTGAAAAGACAGCCTTCAGAATGGGAGAAAATAATAGCAAATGAAGCAACTGACAAACAACTAATCTCAAAAATATACAAGCAACTCCTACAAGCTCAATTCCAGAAAAATAAATGACCCAGTCAAAATATGAGCCAAAGAACTAAATAGACATTTCTCCAAAGAAGACATACAGATGGCTAACAAATACATGAAAAGATGTTCAACATCACTCATTATCAGAGAAATGCAAATCAAAACCACTATGAAGTACCATTTCACGCCAGTCAGAATGGCTGCGATCCATAAGTCTACAAATAATAAATGCTGGAGAGGGTGTGGAGAAAAGGGAACCCTCTTACACTATTGGTGGGAATGCAAACTAGTACAGCCACCATGGAGAACAGTGTGGAGATTCCTTTAAAAACTGGAAATAGAACTGCCTGATGATCCAGCAGTCCCACTGCTGGGCATAGACACTGAGGAAACCAGAATTGAAAGAGACACGTGTACCCCAATCTTAATCGCAGCACTGTTTATAATAGCCAGGACATGGAAGCATCCTAGATGTCTATCAGCAGATGAATGGATAAGAAAGCAGTGGTACATATACACAATGGAGTATTACTCAGCCATTAAAAAGAATACATTTTAATCAGTTCTAATGAGGTGGATGAAACTGGAGCCTATTATACAGAGTAAGCCAGAAAGAAAAATACCAATACAGTATACTAACGCATATATATGGAATTTAGAAAGATGGTAACAATAACCCTGTATATGAGACAACAAAAGAGACGCTGATGTATAGAACAGTCTTTTGAACTCTGTGGGAGAGGGAGAGGGTGGGATGATTTTGGAGAATGGCATTGAAACATGTATAATATCATATATGAAACAAGTCACCAGTCAAGGTTCGATGTATGATACTGGATGCCTGGGGCTGGTGCACTGGGACAATGCAGAGGGATGGTATGGGGAGAGAGGAGGGAGGGGGGTTCGGGATGGGAAACACATGCATACCTGTGGCGGGTTCATTTTGATATATGGCAAAACCAATACAATATTATAAAGTTAAAAAATAAAATTAAATTAAAAAAAGATAAAGAAATAAGTGGGCCCTCATCTCTGTGGAGTGACCTGCACAAACATTATATGAAAGAGAATTGAAATTGTATTGTATTTAAGACAATGTTATTTAGGGTTTGATTACAGTCATTGAACCAGTAACTTAACACTCATAATAGAATAACTGATCTTTGTGTTAGTCTTGTCTTGACATTAGGGTCTAAATGAGACAGTATCTACTGACGTATACGTACAAGTGAGTAAAGTGACAGCCCTGCCCTCTGGAAGCTGTGCTCTAGTGTGGGATTCAGAAACTCAAACAACAACAAAGCCACATAGCAGGACAGATTCCAAAATCCTGTAGGAACCCTTGTGAGAGGAATGTCAGTCAGTCCTGACAGTCAGGAGGTTGCTTGAAGCAGGGACAATCCTCTATCAGTCTCCTATAAACAGGCCATGGTGCCAAGTTTCATGTAAAAGTGATTTATTTCAAATTCCTTCCAGGGTGATTTCCCTTTTGATCTAGTGCTTAAGATGTGCATTTGAGACCTGGTTTGGGAAGATTGCAAATGCCCCAGGGCAAATAAGCCAGTGGGCCACAACTATTGAGTCTGAGTGCCCTAGAGCCTGTGATCTACATCAAGAGAAGCACAGGACTGAAAAGCCACTGTACTGCAATTACAGAGTAGCCCCTGCTTGTTGCAAATAGAGAAGTCCTGAGCAGCAATGAAGACCTAGCGCAGCCAATTTTTTTTTTTTTTTTTTTAATTCTCGCAGAGAAACCAGTGAGGTCTCAGGGGAAGCAGGACATGAAAAAGGATGAAACTAGTCTGAGTCTGATTTAATGCAAGTCATAGAGAAGGAAGCTACAGCCTGTTTTCACAAGGAACTTGGGATATAAGTTGTGCCTCAAACGTGCCCCAATCCAAGGCTAGGGAGCTGGGATTTCACTCTCCCACTAGTGCCTCCCTTTCATCCTTCAACTAACACCCAGCTGGTGTTTCCAAGCCCTTGTATTAGATCCTCCAAAGACAAATCAAAGGTGACACTAGAAGCAAAAGACACCACAGCTCAGAAATGCAACCTCAGATGATGTCTAGATTTCTGCCCCTGTTCTGCCATCTCTATCATCATATCTGAAATCCTGCAAGTCTAAAGAACTCCAAGGGTCTCTATATGTAAGCATTTTTTTAAAAATCAGCTTTTAATCTCTATAGAAGTATAGTTGATTTACAGCATTGTATTAATATTAGTTGTATGAGAAGTCAATTCCCTTTTACATAGACATATATCCATTCTTTCCTAGATTCTTTTCCCATGCAGGATATTACAGACTATTAAGAAGAATTCCTATGCTGTACAGTAGGTCTTTGTTGATTATCTATTAAATAAAGTAGTATACATATATTAATCTCAAACTCTCAATTTATCCCTCTCCCACCTTTCCACATTGGTAACTATAATTGTTTTGATGGAGGGAAGTGTCTACACACTTTTTGTATCAGGGCCTGTGCTTGTGAGATTGCAGTGGTCAGGGAAAGCAAGCCTGAGAGAGACTCTTTTGGGATGAAAGTAAATGTGGAGAAGGATCTGGCCATGCAAAAAGCTGTTAGAAAAACATTCTAGATGTGGGAAGTAGTCCCTGCTAAGGACCAAGGTAACCAAGTTTAATGAATGACTACCCTTCCACTGCCAACCTTCCTTCCATGCTTGGAACTTGGCCTTCAGGTCAACCACCATGACCTCATCCCATGCTTCACTTGTGAGTTAGCAGCAATGAGCCATGTTAGCCTTCCCAAGAAGGGAGAACCTGGGGCTATCATGAGGCTGAATATGCTCTGGACTCAGGTACGTGTACACAAACTGGTTATCACAAGGAGCATCAGGTGCCAGGGGCACCACCAATGCCTCTAACTATCTCCATGTACTTGTTCTCAGGAGTAGACACACAAAGGAACTGATAGAGCAAAGAAACAAGTAATGAGTCTTGTTTCATGTAGCCCCATGTGATTCCCATGGCCCTTTGACCACACTGCTCTCTGCCCAAAAACTCTTTCCTCTATTCCTTCTTCAAAGGTGGCTTGTGAATAACATCAGCACCTGATTCTGAAGCCTGGTGGATGAAACTCAACTCACAATCAGCTGGGACCCAGAGATGTCCAGCCTTGTCCTGTGTTTCTGTCCTTTTTCTCGACCAGTTTCATAACACAAAGTCTTAAAAAAAAAAAAAAATAAGTGTGACCGTAACCCTCTGAAGGCCTTTGAAGCTCCAAGGTATATTTTGATTATCAAAGAGGGAACACATCCGTTTCATCCAGGCTAGTCTCAGACCCCAGCCTCACTCAGCCAGGTGTTCCCTGAGGAAACATGAGACACTTATCTAAGTTACCAGAAGACTGAAAAAGGAATGCTTCTCGCTTGAATGCAGGTGCATTCTGTCCAGTCACCCAAGGTCTCTGTTGTGTGAAGAAGCAGGAGTGGGAGCTCTGGGGAATCTGAGTTGGGAGTGAGTCATTCACCACCTGCAGGACTGCCTCCTGGGGTCATAACAGCTGGGGTTCCCCCACTCTGCCTGGAACCCAGAAGAAACAGCCCTGACTATTGCTTTCCTGCTGATACATGGAGGCAGGTCTGCTGATAAAATCGGAACCAGACTTGAGGGACAAAGGGAAAGGAACTTCCACTCTGGTGCTTGCAGACATCTGAGAGCTACCCAGCAGTGGATGCAATTGAGCTTTCTCTCATCTTTCCCTTCCTGGAAGTCTCCTAGCCTGGGAACCAGAGTTCCTGGGCACCAGGTCTTCACTAACTTACCTGCAGCCTTAAGGTGAATCATAAACGCCAGGGTTCGGTTTCCCATCTCTTGGATGAGGGAGACTGGACTTGCTACAGAGCACTTGTTCCAGACTGAGGCTCAGTGCCTATCAGTGGACAAGTGGCTCAGAGGTGGGTGCTGCTGAGGATGCTGAGGCTGCCTCTGATGGGCAGGGGGCTATAACTGTCTGGTGATGTTCATGGGTCCTGGACTCAGGACTGGGAGTGGTAGACCACTTGGCACACAGCTGCTGTGACACTGAGGACCTTAGAGGCCTTGCCCCCTGGAACTTACCATCATTTGGGTTCTGTGGCATGAGATCAGGTAGTTATAAGTGAAGTTACCAATGGGGAAGCTTGTGGATTCCTTAGCAGAACCCAAATTAGGCTAACGAATCATCTCTCCTTAAAAAAAATCTGGGAACAATATATGCCAGGACTCCTAGACAAATTTTGTAGTATTTTAAATACTATTTAAAGTAGGTCATCTTTTCAATGACCTGCCATTTGCTCTCTGGCTTATTAGAGTGGAATCCAAGGCTCCTAGGGGAGGCTGTCCCTCTCCCTGTGACTCATTAGCAGTGAGTAGAGCTCTAGCCCCTCCACATCTGGAGTAGAAATTAGAGCAGGAAGGACGCAACCTCCAAGTTTAACAGGAAGATTCAGATAGGTCTGGCCCTCAGGTAGGCACTATTCTTTTTCCAGTGTTTCTTCCTTCCCTCCTGGGTCCTGTACAAGCTGCCCACTTCCTGGTTACTGGGTTGTGAATTCCTCCTCCCTTCTCTGGCAAATATCCATGCAGTCTCACTTGTGGATTCCTCTCTACCCAAGCCCTATCCCTCACCTGCAGATAGCAATAAAGAAGGGAAAACCAAGGAGGGGTCTGCACAGATCTTTCTTTCTAAAAATGCCTGCATTCCTTCTCCTTCCAGACCCTGTCCTAAATCAACAAGGTCTCCAACTAGATGACTCAGTAGCTTAGCAGGGGAGTGGAGATGCAGTTAGGGTTGGAGGTATGGATGGTTTTCAGATGGCAAGGGAAGAGTAGGAGTAAGGAGCATGTGGTCCTCCAAACACTCACTTATCAAGGACCTGCCTGAATCTGCTATCTTGGGCCCCTCAGGGTATCACTAAGACAGAAATTCATTCTATAAACTTCTTACTACAAAATGACTTCAAACATAACAAATATAAGAAAGAAGAGTGTCATGAACCCTATATTCCATCATTCAGCATCAATAACTACAAAACTAACCTCTTAGTCCCACAGGTTGTTATAGACCAGAGACTATGCAACATCAAGGTGGTGTACAATTGACTTCTCAGTGAAGATATTCTTGACTTGCATCAGGTCTTTCTCTTTTTGCTATGTTCCCATTTGTGGTGGGGGAAGGGAAGGAGGAAGAGGGAAAATAACAGGGAAAAAGAGGGAGAGAATAATCCCATCATGAGGGACCACCATCAAAATCCCATGTCAACTTGCGTACCTCCCAAAGGCCCTACTTCCTAAAACCATCACATTGGGAGTCAAGGGTGGACAGAACTCAATCCATAGCAGCTATGCAGATCTGTTTTTAAATCAAGACAGACCCTCTTTTCATTCTCTCTTTTAGTTCTTATTCATTTTTCCTGAAGTGTTTTAGGGACGAGATGAACATTTCACAAAATATGCATAATGAGTATTTGGGGTAAAATGATAGGATGTGAAGAAAATGCTCGTTTGTTCCCAATAAAATTAACATCTAATATCCAGTGCATGTACAAATTTCCCTGGTTCTCAAAAGGCAGTTTTCACAGATTATTGAAAGAATATAGTCATATATTGCACTTGGTTGTTCTCCTTTAAGAGAAAACAACTGTTCCTCTCCCAATTTTAATGCCATTTATTTGTTCAGAAACTGGGAGTAAACAGGGTAGTTTGTCTTACAGAATGTCCCACTATTGTGTTTAGAGCAGAAGTCCACAATACCAGCACAGTGGGTCAGGACCAGTACCAGTCCTTGGTCTATTAGGAACCAGACCTCCACAGCAGGAGATGAGCTGCAGGCCAGTGGGTGGGGCTTCCTCTGTATTATAGCTGCTCCCCATCACTCTCTCATCACCCCCAGAAGGGACAGTCTAATTGTTTTCCTGGAACCGTTTTTAGTTATATAACATATGCTTAATAGAAACAAAAATAGCATAAATATTGATGATTATTTTCCTTTCTCAGTGCTCAGAATGGTGAGTTGATACCCTAGCAATCTATCACAGTGACAAAATAGATGTTGCCTATTAACATTTGGACACATTCGGCCAGCTTAAAATTAAATATTAAAAAACTAAGATCATGGGATCCAGTCCCATCCTTCATGGCAAATGGAGAAAGGGTGGAAGCAGTGACCAATTTCTTCATATTAGCCTCCAAAACCACTGAAGATGGTGCTTCATGTAATCAGAGGATGTTTGCTTCTTTGCAGGATAGCTATGAGAAATATAAACAGTGTATTGAGAAGCAGAAACATCATTCTGCCCAACAAACTGGTAGATGTTTGGCCTTTTCATTTGGATTCCTAAACTTTCTGTCCAGTCCCCACTGGGCTTCAGAGTGCCTTAGCTTTCTGGTCCTTCACAATTCCCAAGATTGTTTTCTGCATTTCTTTACACAGTCCTGAAATCAGCCATCTCTTTAAGAATCCATGCATTTTCAGATGGGAAATGTATTTAGAAGCTACATGTTAGACCTCAGAATAGTCACTGTTATCAAGCTGTCATTGCTTGTAGGCTTTACATTGGTCAGAGTAGGAAGGACACATTTTCCTTAAAAAATAGAATAAAAATGAATATAAGTTGTTGGTACAAAAGATTTAAGACAGTAGGGTTTGAATTAAACTTCTTTATGTTATGTGTGAACCTCTTTTTCTAGCCACTGAAAGGCTTACTTCAAAACATCAGTTTTAATTATTGTCTTGCTTTTACCTTTTAACATGCATATCATTCTGTCACATTAACAGAAGTTATAAGGAACAATAAGTTGTTGAATATAATTTCAAAGTCCTTTCCTGTTTTTCTTTTGATTTTCTTTGGTTTTGTTTTGGATGGGCAGTATTTTTGTTTTTCCTTATGCTTGGGGCTGGTGCACTGGGACGACCCAGAGGGATGGAATGGGGAGGGAGGAGGGAGGAGGGTTCAGGATGGGGAACACATGTATACCTGTGGCGGATTCATTTTGATATTTGGCAAAACTAATACAATTATGTAAAGTTTAAAAATAAAATAAAAAAAGAAGATATTCCACTCTGAATGTAGTCATAATTCTGAATTTTAAAGACACTTAAGTAATGTGTTCTTATGGACAGCTAATCACCAACTTGATGCAATTAGATTTATCAGTCTCTTTCTTCTCAATTTGTTCAGTTCAGCTCAATCCTTTCATTCGTGTCTGTCTCTTTGCAACGCTATGGACTGCAGCATGCCAGGCTTCCCTATCCATCACCAACTCCCGGAGATTACTCAAGCTCATGTCCATCGATTTGGTGATGCCAACCAACCATCTCATCCTGTCTTCCCCTTCCCCTCCTGCCTTCAGACTTTCCTAACATCAGGGTATTTTCCAATGAGTCAGTTCTTCCCATCAGGTGGGCAAATAACTGGAGCTTCAGCTTCAGCATCAGTCCTTCCAGTGAATATTCAGGACTGATTTTTTTTAGGATGGACTGGTTTGATCTCCTTGCAGTCCAAGGGAATCTCAAGAGTCTTCTCCAACACCATAGTTCAAAGGGCATATGCTGGAGTCCAGCTCTAGCAGCCAGAGATTCAACCTGAAGAGGTGAGCATTGTTGGCGATGATGATGTAGCCTCTAACTCATAGTACAGGACTACATCTGATGGACAATGATGTAGCCTCTGACTCAAAGTACGGGACTACATGGGCAATGATGAGACAGCCTCTCAGTTTTTCTTGGACTGCCTGTTTATTTCAAGTTTAAGTTTTTCTTTTATACTTTTACAAAAGCATTAGGTCAGAGGTTTGACATTTTCAGTTCCCCCTCATCCAGATTCATTATCTCCATAAATCATTGTTGCTCTTCAAACAGAGTTCCTGCTTCAGTGATTCTCTGAGAATCAGCCTTACTATCTATTATCTACTTCCTCTAATGTGTCCTATAGTTAACTTATGATTACATTGTAACTCATGCTACATTCCTCAGTTTACTTATCTTTCTAAATCCTGTATTCCCCTAGTATCCTGAGCTCACTCTTAAAAAGGCTTCTAGCTACAGTGTCTCAAAAATTCCTAACCTCTATAAGCTATAGTAAAATATGCTAACTTTACAACATTCCTTAAATCTTTGACTTCTAACTATTTTAATTATTTCTAAGCCCTAAATTTAGTAAACTCCTTTACCATAAACATTTTCCTCACAAATAGGCTTCAGATCCCTCCCATGGCCTCAAACTGCAGCCTATGTGCTCATTCTGGGACACTCTTTTTGTAAAAGTCTTTAAACAAATGTCAATCATTAACTTTATGAATTATTCTCTGAGCACAGCTGCAGAAGGCTTTGTGCCTTCTCATGGTCCTCTCAAGAACAATAAGCACCTTAATATTCCCTTTCAGTCAACTCAGCCAAGGAAAGGAAAAAACAAGTCATAATTACAAGGCCTAACTCCTTCATCCCGGGTCCATGCCTGCGGAATGAGGAGGGGAAGGTGGGGTCGTGCCTTCATTTTGTCAGTAAAGCCTAACACGGCTCCCAACAGGCATATATGTGTGTAATTTGTCAGTGATGTCATGGTCCCCCTTTGGGATTTAGCCACCAGAACTAAATTTAAAAAACATGCAAAAATGAAGACTAAGTCACAATGCCCCATATAAACACACCTGGCAACAGGAGAGGCTCCTGTTGTATTCAAGGGACAGGCATGGATAGATCTCATGCAGGAATAGGCCCTGGGAATCCTGGATGAGTCATTGAACACGATTGTCTTTACTTTGGCTGCCACAGTAGTTTTGTCTTCTTTGATTGGGAAGACATTTCAAAAAAATTTTTTTGTATGTTTGGTTTGGCGACAAAATTTTTCATGACATAGACCCTATGGGGAAATTACATCAGAAATATATCAATTTATCTTCAGCAGTTAAATTTTGTTGGTTTGTATGTCCCTGATGGTCTTTCTTTATAAGTAGAAAGGAAACACATATGTTCAGTATGCATTCAGTCTCTCTTTAAATCAACCGACATGAATTAAATTCCTCTCTGTCCCTACTGCATTCCCAACTCTAGGCAAGAAATAAAAACCTGCAGTGACTGAAGGCTGATTCCAGCACATCGCTGTAGAGATTTCATTCCCACTGTTTTGGGGGGGGGGGGGAATTAGTTGCTAACATTAAAATCAGTAGATTGTACATAAATATCCAAACTTGTGATTCTCTTGAAAACATGGCCAACTGGCCTGCTTTCCAGCACGGGTGAGGTGGAGGAAAGGCTGCTCCCAGTGGTAAGGCCAGTGTGGCCCAGGGTTCAACATGGCCACCTCATCCTAGTATCATATCTCCTGCCTCCTGGGGCCATGACTTTGTGAGAACTAGACTGCTAGCTCTCTTAAGATAAAGACTACTTTTGGCTTCATCAACTTTGACTTTGAAACATTTAACCCAGATCCTAGCACACAGTTCTTCCTTGTACAGTTGTTGGATGCTGTAAAATATCTTGCGGATGGATATGACATTTCTTCAAATACTGAAACCATGTAACTGGCATACTGCTCTGTCCTAAATCTTTGATGCAGCCTGGCATCATAGGTGCCCCTGATGTCTGCCATTAGACCTACTACCCAGGTTGTATGTCCCTGGGCTGTCCCTGAAGTCTTCACTTTGCCATTTGAAACTTATCCTCCTAGCAATCTCCTCTCCAATGAAGACAGCAATGCATATCTCATGAAGTGGCTAGGAAGATGACATAAAACCATGAATGTCGAGCATGGCTCTTAGTATCCATTTTTATGATGTTCTTAGCAGTTTTTTCTCCAAGTAGGCAAGGTTCTCTATCTTCTTAGATGTCCATGCAGATCAGTTTGATTTTCCAGCCAAACTTCAAGGAAGAGATAACAGTTCAATTCTCTGTACTTTGTGAAGCTTCAAAGTCCACTCACCAAGGACACTGATGAAGGTAAAGATTTTATCGAGACCTTTGTGTTTTTTTCTGACCTATTATTGGCCTAAAGGGCTAAACTAGGGCATGTCAGAGCATATATAACTAGGGGCTCCCGGTCACCACTACATGCTAAGAACCTGAACTTCCCTGAGTCCTTGAAGCCAGGAAAGAAACATGAAGTGGCTTGTGTTCCTTGGGCTGGTGGCCTTCTCAGATTGCAGAGTCATTTAAGTATGGAGACTGTAAGCCACATCATCTTCCTTTCTGTGATTTTTCTTTTCATCTGATTATTCTTATACTCATCAGGTTTAGAAAAGAATGGAATATTTCCTGACAATCTTAAAGTTCAACCCTTAATTATTGATAAGTACTTTGCTATAGGAACTGTGGTCCCAAGGTTCTTGGTGTAGATTTGCCTAGTTTCACAACTCTGGGGTCCAGTCATGTCATGACCTATTGAAACTGGAACTCCTTGCAATTGTTCAGTGCACAGTCAATGCAGATGTAGGTGTGGTCCTGTGGAATAGCTCTATGTTTTATTTAGCATGTCCTCTTTGTTCTGTCTCTACTTCAGTGTGTATATGTCTATGTCTGCATCTCTGTATCTCTATCATTTATCTCTCCATCCCCTTAGAAGTCTCTGTGAGTGTATTTTTCTCTGCGGTGTTTTCTTTTAATTTTCTACATTCCCTGAAATTGTTCCCTACTCCTGGATTCTTCTTTCAACTCTTCTCTTTCAACTTGGAGAAAGATTGGCAGAGCTACTTAAACACTGTTTTATATCTGACAAGCAGTGTGACCACAGCCAATTCACAAACCTCTCGCATTTCAAATTCCTCCCTTGTAAAAGAGAATAGGAATCCCCCTTCTACCTCCTTCCCTGAGCTTCTATGAGAAGGATACAGTGCGGTGGCAACAGCCATGCTAATGGCTGTCATTGTTGAGACTTTCTATTTATCAGGCACCTTATATCCATCACTTCACTTATCCCCAAGATATTCTATTTTGAGGGTTTGAATTGCTGCATTCCACCATTTTACTGAAGGGGAGACTGAGACCCCTTATGGTCATATAGCTTACCCAACATTACAGAACAGAATCTTTATTCAAACCTATGTCTTTGCCATGGAATATGCATAAAATTCTTATAATAAGGTGACTCATAAAAATGATTGGAAAGTACACAGTGCCATTACAATGACAGTTATACCTTAACACTGACAGCTAATTCTAGCATCTTCTTTGTCAAATGTTTGGTGAAAGAATACCTCTAAGGAAAGTGAAGACCATGAGATAAACCCTCAGTGGAAAAAACATGCTGAACAATTTCTTGAAGGAGCATGCTTACAGACTGTCTCAGATTTCTTCTTATGGCTCAAATATAACTATTCACCCCCTGAGGAACATCGTGGATGTGAGGGTTTTGGAAGGATGGTGCTCCACAGCGCCCCCTGGTGCTCTAGCCTAGCACTGGGGCTCATCTGGAGGTGCCACGTGGGATGTTGAGGCTGGGGCTCCTGCAGGAGGCAGAAACACTGGGCCAAAGGGGCCCCACGCAGAGGAGAAGGCATTATCACCCTCAACTCTTGGTCTTGGTGACTGGGCCCAGAATTACCAGGTGGCAGGTAAACATACATTTCTGTGTCAAAGATGTGTCATTAGTTTGAGGGAGATTGTTCCTTCTGAGCAGAAGGCAATGACGACCCACTACAGTCCTCTTGCCTGGAAAAACCCCAAAATGGAGAGGCCTGGTGGGCTGCAGTCCAAGGGGTTGCTAAGAGTCGGACACGACTGAGCGACTTCACTTTCACTTTGCACTTTCCTGAATTGGAGAAGGAAATTACAGCCCACTCCAGTGTTCTTGCCTGGAGAATCCCAGGGACGGTGGAGCCTGGTGGGCTGCTGTCTATGGGGTTGCACAGAATCAGACACGACTGGAGAAACTTAGCAGCAGCAGCAGCTCCTTCTGAACTAAGGGAGTCAACTAGTTACAGATGAAGAGTGAACCGTCTCTGATCAGTAGGTAGAACCAACTGCAAAGCAATTGTGAATAAAAAAGGCAGAGTAATTCAGTTTGCACACATGCAAGAACTACAGCAGTAAAAAGTTACTGAACCCATATTCAGTAAGGCCATAAGAATCTAGCACAGTGCTTACTGCTTTTAGATAAGAAAAAGGGCTTAATTTGTCTTTAAGAATGCCCTTGCCAGCCTGAGAGATAGGCAAAGAATAAGTACATGTCAAATGAAAGGGTCACTTGTGTGGTGTTGATTGGATGTGGTCTGAGTTTAGAGGGAGTGGCTGGGGTTGATCAAGAAGGACCTCCCGGAGAAGGGTGTGGTAAGGCTGGGTTTGAAGAGACATCAGAATTTCTCAAATGAAGGCCCCAAGACTTCCCTAGGTGTCCAACAGTGCTGGAGGTCCAGTGGTTACACCTCTGCACTTCCAATGCAGGAGGTACCACTCTAACACCTGGTCATAGAATCAATATCCTGCATACAATGTAGCACAGGGAAAAAAAAAATCAAATGCAAGCACCTCTGTGATCAAAGGCTGTGAGCTTCACAGTGGTTGGAAAGTGATCTCAAATGATATATGACACCAGAGGGAGGCATTAGTGTGGGAATAGAGGGTAGCCAGTTCTGACTAATCCACTCCCTCCTTTTCCCTGTAGATGCAATATAAGGGTAACATCACCATTGGAACATTCCCTCAGGAATTCCAGGTTATCTTTGACACAGGCTCATCTGACTTGTAGGTTCCCTCCCTCTTTTGTCCCAGTCCAGCCTGTTGTAAGTAGAGACACCCCCTACCTGGACCATCCTTCACTTGCCCTGCTGCCCTGTTTCCACCCTTGGCACCTGATTACACTCATCTCTTATGTCTGCAACTACACAAGTTAGGTTCAGACATTACAAGTCTTCCACCTTCCGGCCTACCCAAAAGACCTTCAGGATCGCCTATGGATCTGGGAGCATGAAGGGATTTCTTGCTTATGACACTATTCAGGTAACATGTAAAGAGAAGCTGAGTCAGGACTGGCTATGGAGTGACCCCTGCTTGCAAAACAGATGCAGGACCATCTGGCAAGAGCCTTCCTAGCCTAACTCCCATAGACATTGGTCATCTTACCCACAGGATCCTGTCCCTGGGGAGGCAGTGCCCATGGTGACACATGAGCAAACGGCTTAGCTAACCCAGAGAGTGGCTTGAGGTGTGGACTTGCAGCTCCTCTGCCCATGAGCAGTTCAAGGTTCATTTTGCTGGGAGCGAGAATAGGGGGGAAAAGCACCCACTTTTATATTCACAGACTTTTCCAGGCACTTACCAGGACTTCCCTGGTGGCTCAGATGGTAAAGCATCTGTCTACAATGCAGAAGACCCAGGTTCAATCCCTGGGTCAGGAAGATCCCCTGGAGAAGGAAATGGCAATCCACTCCAGTACTATTGCCTGGAAAATCCCATGCACAGAGGAGACTGGTAGGCTACAGTCCATGGGGTCACAAAAAGTTGGACACGACTGAGTGACTTCACTTTCACTTCCACTTTATATTCACAGACTGTTCCAGGCACTTTCAGGTAATAATTGGTTTAATCCTGCAACAGCCCCACACAGCAGGTGGTTAGCTCATGAAACATATGATGAAACTGAGGTGCAGACAGCAAGGGCCTTGCTGAAGTCACACATGTTGTAAACGGTGGAGCTGGGTTGGCTTTTCAGTACTGAGGTTGCTGTAGGGTGTTTGCTGCTGCTGCTGCTGCTAAGTTGCTTCAGTCATGTCCGACTCTGTGCAACCCCATAGATGGCAGCCCACCAGGCTCCTCTGTCCCTGGGATTCTACCGGCAAGAATACTGGAGTGGGTTGCCATTTCCTTCTCCAATGCATGAAAGTGAAAAGTGAAAGTGAAGTCGCTCAGTCGTGCCCGAATCTTAGCGACCCCATGGACTGTAGCCCACCAGGCTACTCCATCCATGGGGTTTTCCAGGCAAGAGTACTGGAGTGGGGTGCCACTGGGGACAGGATAAAACTGATCTGGGGACCCTGGGGGCAGTCAAGAGCTTCAGGTATCCGGAGTGGGAAACGAGGCCAGAGATATCAAGGGGCCTGATAAATGAGTTCTCATTCTAGGGTGCCTTTGAGAATCTCATAAAGCATATGGCCTGCCTCCCCAAAGTACTTGAGTAGTTCCCCTCTCTCTCTTTGTCTCTCATACGCACTCACACAAATACACACACATATCCCCAAAAGGGAATTTCGCAGGCAGTAGTTTCATAGATCCCTGCAATCAAGACTGTGTTTTTGGCTTCTGTCTTCCTGGACAGATGCAGAATCTACAGTACCTTACAGAGAATTCAGTCCATTCCTGGCATTAGGTCATAGTGATGCCAGAGAAGGCTACCTTGCTCTCGACTCATTTTGTCCTCAAGGGGTCACCAATGGGTCCTGGCCTGACTTGGTTGCCCTACCTGGACAGAAGCCACAAGGTCAATTTGACTCACTCAGGTGGTGTTTTTCAGAGGGGCAGATGTTTTAAAATTCACAGCCTCTCACAAATGGAACCCAAATTCCCCTCCCAGGTTGTTCTAACCATCTGAGGTCCACCAAAGACAGAGCCCAGCCTCAATTCTTCTCTGAGGATTTAATGGCAATGCACCCCAGCCCAGTCCTAGCCCCACTTCACATATCTGTAAATGGGAACACTCTTCTCTCCCACAGATTGGGGACCTTGTAAGTACTGACCAGCTGTTCAGTCTAAGCGTTGTGGAATATGGATATGAGGATGCACCTTTTGCTGGCATCTTGGGCTTGAACTACCCCAACATATCTGTCTTTGGAGCTATCCCCATCTTTGACAACCTGAAGAATCAAGATGCCATTTCTGAGCCTGTTTTTGAATTCTACTTGAGCAAGTAAGTCTGAAATGGACAATCTCTTTCTCCAAATTAGCTGTAAGATGCTTTCAGGTGCATGAAAATTATTGAACACTTGATAAAGAAATATCCTGAGAGATAATCTAACCCAGGATAAATATAGCCCCAGGGCCGTACCTGGCTTCACCACTGGCTTTTATAAATAACATTTTATCGGAACACAACCCTGCTCCTGGACTCAAAACCAGTAACTTGGTCTAAGGGGTTGAGTGAGGAGGAAGACTAATGGAAGGCAAGAGGAAATAAGTTGGAGGAAAAAGCAATACAATTTGTTATGAATTTGATCAGGAAAGAAGGAGAAGGATGGTGGATATCTTTCCTTCCTCATTAACATTCCACTGGAAGCCTAGGACCAGGTACTCTATTAGCAGGAGCCAGTGAAAACTGAAAGTGTGGGACACAAAACAAACATGTGGGACCCCTTGTTCAAGAAATATTAGGCATTTCAAGACAGGGAGAGCACTGTTGGGATCCCTTCTGAGTGTGGGGCCCTTTGAACAGTAGAGGTCACAGCACAGTGGAGCCAAATCTGGGTGACCTGAACCCATACCCTTAGAACTCCCAGGCTTTGATTTTCCTGAAAAATGACAAGCTGTACAAGGAGAAAGCCAGTATGCTTCTTTACCATATCCTCTGAATGTGTCTGACTACTCAGGTCGCAGGAGGTAGGGCATCTTCAGAAGATAGAGTGGGTGGAGCCCAGCCAGGTGACATAGCTTCTAACCTCCTCTGTGCCACTCATTAGACAGTAACCGACCTCAGTCTGGATCTCAATCACTCCTAGACGCTATTTCTGAATCTGTACATAGGGACCTTATTAGGGCCTTGATGGGTGGACCATCACAGCTCTCAGACAGTGCTGTTGTTACTGTCCTCCAAGGATCCACCCCCCTCTTCTCTATACACATGCAGGGCGAAAGGCAGTGTGGTGATGTTTGGTGGAGTGGATAAATCCTACTACCAGGGAGTGCTCAACTGGGTACCATTGATCCACGTGGGTGACAGGCATGTACACATGGACCGGTAAGTCTCTCCCTCTGAGGGTCAGCCCAAGTGATGCTCCCGCTACTGTACATGGACACAGGCAGACACACACAATACATTCTCAGACACACAGTCACACAGACATATACACCACCCACAATGACACTGACACATAGACACATTGAAGCACACAAGCAGACACATATAAACATATACATATAAACATGCATAGCTAGTCAGAGACACACAAGCACTCACAGAGACACATACAAACACACATACAAACAAACACACAAGCAGATAGATATGCAAACAACCAATGGGTTCATAATCCCCAGGCCTTCTGACCAGGGCTCTGACCAGGGTCCTAAAAAGGGTGCAGAGAGGTCTTTGCGGCTGGGAGAGGATTGCACCCACTGCCCTGTGAGGCGTGGAGCATGGTTAGAGGACTCTACACTGTGGTGAACAGAGGATTAGGGAGAATTTCTCCATCCTGAACAGAGGTACAAGATGACCAACTGTCCGGGGCTACCTGGGACCAAGGAAGGTCTCAGTACAGATAAATGTCAGTTTTAAAACAGGGAAAGTACTGGAAATGGGGAGAACTGGTCTCCTAAGGGAGCAACAACTGAGAAGTGTAGAGAGATTTGCTGAAATCTTAAGATGTGAAAGTAACTAATAAAAAAGACACCCCACGTTCATGGGCACACTGTGGGGCAGGGGCTATAACAGAGAATCAGGAAGGTGGGATCCAGGAGTGACCTGAGGACAAGAGGCATAATTGATAGGATTCTGTGTGATACCCTCAGACAAAAGTTGACCTGTCCTTTGGAGTTTCTGTGGGCTAGTCATGTATTTCCTGGCCAGGATCTCAGCATCTGAGCTGGTTGTAGGAGTAGTGCTGGCAGATACCCTCTCCCAGAGGAGCCCCTCTCTCCCACCACTATGAGAATCTGGTGCCCTCGCAAATTTCCACCTTCACTCTGCGATTGACCCTTTATTTGTTCCCCACCAGATACAGCTGTCTGGATGTTTCTCATTCATTATTTTCAGTTTTCATTCACTCACTAAACAGATAAGTCTTGGGCATCCACTGTGTGCCAGGCACTTTAGGGAGGTAATGAGAATAAAACTTGCCAGCACATGTAAGGCAGATGCACAGGAAATGAGACACACACATAGTGAATTGTGACTTTGGTACACGCTAGACATGAGGAAGTGTCTACAGAGACTGTCAAGAAAGGAGACTGATAAACACCGGGAGAAAGACTTCCCTGAAACCATGACAATTAAGCTGGAATCTGGAAGATGAGAAGAAATTTTCTAGTCAAAGGGGAGGGGGCTCCTCTAGGAAGGAAGACCAGCTTGTGTCAAGGTGCAAAAGAGCCTGGTGTAATCAAGTACTGCATTCAAGAATGTCAAGGAAGATGCCCTGTCGGGAGCAAAGGAAAAGAAGGCAAGAGACAAAGAGCTGTTTAGAAGACAGTTGGGAAGGGGGCAGCTCTGGGGGGACTCAGAGTGACCTTGATGCCTGCTTTGTCACACTGTCTCTCAGCATCTCCATGAAAAGAAAGACTATTGCTTGTTCTGGCGGCTGCGAGGCCCTTGTGGATACCGGGGCATCACTGATCTTTGGCCCAAGAAGACTGGTCAGTAACATCCAGAAGCTCATCAGCGCCATGCCAGGGGGTTCCAAGGTGAAGGGTCATGCCCCAGGGTCACTCCCAGTCTCCATACAAAAGAAGCATCTCCAGGACCAACCTCTCTCCCTCTCTCTCTAACAGCACTATGTTTCATGTTTTGCAGTCAATACCCTCTCCTCTATTATCTTCACCATCATGGCATCAACTACGCATTCCCAGCTCAAGCCTACATCCTCAAGGTGAGGGGAGAACCCTGAGGGGTGGTTCTCAAATAGGAACTTGCAGGAATCCTTGGGCTGCTGGGAGGAGGGGGCCCTCTGCAGGCTGTCTCTCACTATTGCAGACCCTGCTGAGCGGTGGGGGGGGGGGGGCCGGGGCCGGGGAGGGGGGGAGGGGCGGGGATGGCCAGGCCAGAGCCTCCCACAAGATGAACCAATTGAAAGTAAAGGGCCATCTGGGACACTGATCATCCTGAAATAAATGTGGAGACACCATGGTGGAAGGCACAAGGACAGGGGAACACTCAGGTCCTCAGTGTTCAAAGAGCTTTACTTCAATCTGAACCTTCAGACGGATGAACATGGAAAGTCAGCTCTAGCAGTCCCTGAAATAAGTCATGTGACAAGAAGAATGGCTGGGGACAGTCCCAGTGTGCTGTCTCACCATGGGGATTAACAGTCTCCCTTCCCTTCTCGCAGTTTTGCTGATTTGGATGATAAATTACATTGTCACCCTAGTTCTCGGATGCATCTTCCCCTAGCTCTGGCCGGGTGCCCCCTTTGTGTGTTGGAATACCTGACCCCTCTGTGGGGAGGCGGGATGCTAATGTGAATAAAGGGTGCACAGTGACTGCTCAGCCCTGGCACAGGGTGGAGGCTTCATGTCAGCTCCCTAGGGGAGTTCAGAGCTGGCTGATGGGCTCAAAGAAGACTTTGAGGAAGGGAGGGAATTTCAGGGATTCTAAAACTGTAAACTCATGGAGCCATATGGAAGGTTGCTTGGTTCTAGGCAAAACTGCCCTGGATTCCATGCAAATGGCATCCCAAGGTACTCTGCATTGGGGCACTGGGGACTTACTGGGGGTGATGAGGGCTATGGACTCACTGGTGGGGATGGCTAACCAGAGTACTTTACCCAACCAACCCTGGAGTGGCCAAAGAGGGTGAATGCGGGCTGAAGGAGGCTTCCCAGAATTCCTAAGTCTTCAAGAACGTGTTGTGGGCTCTGCTCTATTTAAGATGGATAACCAACAATGAGTTACTGTGTAGCACGGGTAACTCCACTGAATTATATGACAACCTGGATGGGCGGTTTATTTTGGGGACCAGGATACATGGATACATATGGTTGAGTACATTTACTGTCCACCTGAAACTCAGAATATTGTTAATCAGCTATATTCCAATACAAAATACAGTTTATTAATAATGTATGGATTGTGGGGATGCAGGAGGAGAACCAGCATTCTCTGCAGAGAAAACAAGGAGCAGGAGTCAGAAGGAAAGAAACAGGGAGAGAGGAGAACTATGGACATTCTTTTTCTTTTCTAAAATTTTTATTGAAGTGTGGCTAATCTTCAGTGTTGCGTTAAGTTCTGCTGCACAGCAATGTGACTCAGTTATACACATACAGAAATATATATTCTTTTTCTTATTCTTTTTCATGTGGTTTATAACTGGATATTTAATATATTTCCTTATGCTCTACAGTAGGACTTTGTTGTTTATCATTCCTCTGTATCCCCAACTCCCAGTCCTCCCCTCCCCCACACCCTTCCTCATGTAAACCTCATATATTGGCCCTTTTTGGTTGTGGATGAATTCTCATAGCCCCTGCTAATGAGAAAATTCCTTGATACTTACCAAAAGAGGGAAATAAAACAAAGAATTGTGATGGGTCTGGATATTGGGGGGAGTCACACGTAAGGGCTCAGGATGACTGATGTGTGTCTCTGACTCCCCCAGGATTATAGAGGCTACTGATATACCACCTTTCAAGAGAACACAGTGAGGACATCTAGAGAGACCTGGATCCTGGGTGATGTCTTCCTGAGGCTGTATTTCTCAGTCTTTGATTGAGGAAATGATAGGATTGACCTGGCACAGGCAGTGTAAATGCTTGGAGTGGTTCAGGAATCAGTAAGGCCACTCCAAGCAAACACTAAATCATGCTTAGAGTACTTCTGCCCAGGATGCTAGTGAACTGTATTTGATGTTCTGCACACCCTATTACAATAAACAATAAAGGGTTTCACATGGAATGGTGCTGAAACAAACGGGTGCCACTGTTTGTGTATGGGAGGCATACAATGATCAGGAAGGATCTAGAACAAAGTCTGAATCACAGTTGAGAGGAGCCCACCTCCACCTGGTTTCAAGGAAAGGGGAGACTCATTGAAATGATTCTGAGAATACAGGACACAAGAATCAGAGCAAATACAAAGATCTCAATGACTGGACCCAAGAAATCAGAAGTCATCAGTTCTCTATTTCACACCCTCATTCTTTCATTCCCTCTTCTTTGATGGTCTTAGCCTGACAATTTCTTCCTTACGGCTTCTACACATAGTGAGGGAGTCCAAGATACCTGCCCTGGTGTTTTATATCCTGAAGGCATCTCCAATAAGGAAAGAAAAGTTTGAAGACATCAGAGTTCAAGGGTGTTCTCTGAATGAGCCACCTCAGATCACAGGTACAGTCCTAGATCAGCCATCCTGGCAGGGCCATGGGGTCCTATGATTGGCTTTACATGGTCTTGTGGCCCTGACCCAGAAGCACACATGATTGTCAATTTCCTCCAGAACTACATGACTGAAGCTGGGGAGAGGCAGCCCCAATGAAAGAGACTGCGAGATAGTCCTGGCCATGGAAGAGTTTGTGATAACCCATCAACTCCACCACCTCTTCATTCAGAGGAATTATAAGGGTAATGAAACAGACTCTCTTCATCCCATCTCAGATGAACTTTTCACTGGGCTTCTCCTCCAGGGGAGTTTGGGTGAGGTACTTCATGGAGAGCTAGTACCCTTTTGCCCCACACCCAGTCACCAGGTCTCTGCCACATATGCCTGCTCTGTCCTTTCCAGTCCTACTTGGTAAGTGATGGCCCCAGTGGATCCCTGAGCCATCCTCCTCCTCCAAGGCACACAATGCCCCTTCCTTGGCCTCCAATGCTGCTGGGGAGAATGCAATGCATGTATCGGTGAACCCAGGGTACACAGAGCCTTCAGCCTTTCTAAGCTTCTCCATAGGTGGGGCTACAAACTGTTTGCTTGCAGCTGCCATGGATAGGCATTTTTGCAGTGGAAGCATCCGTTCTTTCCACCGGGCAGCCCTCAGTAGATGCCTCAGCTGAGACAGCAGAGGCCAGATGTTGATTTCCTTTCATATTGACTGGTTTGATCTTCTTGTTGTATAAGGAGCTCTCAAGAATCTTCTCAAGCACCACAGTTCAAAAGCTCAATTCTTTGGCATTCATGTTTCTTATGGTCAAGTTATCACATCTGTACCTTATTACTAGAAAAACCATAGCTTTGACACTACAGACCTCTATAGCAAAGTGAGTCTCTGCTTTTTAATGCACTGTGCAGGTTTTTCATAGCCTTTCTTCCTTCCAAGGAGCAAGCGTGTTTTAATTTTTTGGCTGCAGTCAAGGTCCATATTGATTTTGGAGCCCAAGGAAATAAAATCTGCCCACGCTTTCTACTTTTCCCTCATCTATATGCCATGAAGTGGTGGGACTGGATGCCATGAATGTTGAGTATCTTTTTGTGAATAGTTTTTTGAATGTTGAGTTTAAACTAGTTTTTTCATCTCCTCTGCTCACTGAGAGGCTCTTTAGTTCTTCTTTGCTTTCTATTATTAGGGTAGTGTCATCTTCATATCTGTGGATGCTGATACTTCTCTCAGCAATCTTGATTCCAGCTTGAGATTTATCCAGAGCAGCATATTGAATGATGTATCCTACATATAAGTTACATAACCAGACAATGTATACCTTGTCATGCTCCTTTCCCAATTTTAAATCTTTCAGTTGTTCCATGTCTGATTCTAACTGCTGCCTTTTGACCTACATGCAGACTTGTTAGGAGAAACATAAGGTGATATGGTACTCCCATTTCCTTAAGACTTTTCCACAGTTTGTTGTGGTCCACACAGTGAAAAGGTTTAGCATAGTCAGTGAAGCAGATGGAAATGCTTTTCTGGGATTCCCTTGCTTTCTCTATGATCCAATGGATGTTGGCAATTTGATCTCTGGTTGTTCAAACCAGTTTGTACATCTAAAAGTTCTCAGTTCATGTACTGTTGAAACTTAGCTTGAAGGATATTGAGCATGACCTTGCTAGCAAGTGAGATGAGCACAATGGCATGATAGGTTGAACATTCTTTGGCATTGCCTTTCTTTTGCATTGGAAAGAAAACTGAACTTTTCCAGCACTGTGGCCACTGATGAGTTTTCCAAATTTGCTGACATATTGAATGCAGCACATTTGCAATCTCATTCTTTGGGATTTTAAAACAGCTCATTTGGAATTTCATCACCTTCCCTACTTTTTCTTGTAGTGATGCTTCCTAAAGCCCACTTGACTACATACTCCAGTATATCTGGCTTTATGTGAGTGACCCCAGCATCATCCCTATCCCAGTCATTATGACCATTTTTGTATAGTTCTTCTGTGCATTCTTGCCACCTCTTCTTAATCTCATCTGCTTCTGTTACGTCTTTAACTTTTATGTCCTTTATTGTGCCAATCTTTCCATGAAGTGTTCCTCTGGTATCTCCACTTTTCTTGAAAAGATCTATACTCTTTACAATTCTATTGTTTTCCTCTAAATCTTGCACTATTCACTTATGAAGACTTTCTTATCACTCCTCGCTACTGTCTGGAAGTCTGCATTCCATTGGGTATATCTTTCCCTTTCTCTTCTCTTATTTTCTCAGCTGTTTTTAAGGCCTCCTCAGGCAACCACTTTGGCTTCTCACATTTGTTTTTCTTGAGGATGGTTTTGGTGACCACCTCCCATACAATGTTGCAAACCTCCATCCATAGTTCTTCAGGCTAACAGACCTAATTCTTTGAATCTATTTTTCATCTCCACTATATAATCATAAGGGATTTGACTTAGGTCACAGCTGAATGTTCTAGTGGTTTTCCTTACTTTCTTTAACTTAAGCCTGAATATTGCTTGCTTCTGCCTAACCATTGGTGCCAGATCACCACCCACCACTCTCAGTGGGTGTGGAGCAAAAACAATTTGAGGACTGTTACCCTGGGTTTGTGCTTGGCTTTTCATATGCTTAGCTGTGTGAGCTTGATCAGTTCCTTTAATCTCAGTTTTCTCATCTGGAAAATGGGCACCATGATGATTATTCCACCTTCTAGATTGCATGTGCGCCTGCAAAGAGCAAGTGGCCCTGAGAGGGCTTTCTGAGTTCCTGAGTCTGGAGCAAATATGAATTATTCTGCCACCTGTAAGAAGGAAAACTTTTTAGAGGTTATGGCTGCCATCCCCAAGGCTAAATAATGATTCAAGCCAAATGACATCTATCTCTGAACCCTGACCCAGACCTCTGACTGAGCCGATGCTTCTGTTTTCTGGGCTCCCACAAGAGCTAATGATTACTGGCTCAGAACACTCCCTTCCTCAGCCTTACCAGTCACACTTTCCTTTTCAACTACTTCTCCCCTGAAATCACACTGAAAGGAGAGTCATAAAGGCTCTTGGTCTCTTGTCAGTTTCCCACATCGCCAGCATAGCAACAAGTAGCTGTTATGGCTACTTGTCATAGCAACAACTATGGCAACCTGTACAGTCCAATCTCAGCCTGTTAAATGAATCTTTCCCCATTTGCCCCCTCATGTTTAAATTACCTATAGTTGCCTTAGTATCCTTCCTATGCTTGCTGTTTAATGTCAAAATATGTGTGGACCTCATCTTCTTTTCTTTCCCAAGCATAATTCCAACGAGGCAATTAAGTAACCAAACATTTATTCATCTAACTACCCACAGGAATTGACAAAAGCAAACCACCCATCATGCATTTTTGCTTGCCCCAAAACACCACTGAAGTGATCTCCTGAAACAATATGATACATTGGCATGTACACTCCAGAAGGGACACTTTTTTCTAGATTTATTTTCCATCTAGTGCAGAATGTCAATCATAAGCCTGGCCCTCCAGCAGCTGGTCACCTAATTTTTGCAGACTCAGCCCACTCCATATCCCTTCCACATCTCTCAGTAAAATCTAGAGAACAGATTCAGTCAAAGTTCTCACTCCTGCAGAAAACAGATTTTTTTCTAGTTTGTTTTTTTTTAGAAAACAATATTTGGTAACACATTCAAAATCATGTGCTCCTTGCCTTGGATTCAAGGACCTGCACCAGAGGATGGGAAGCCTCCCCTTCCACCTAAATGTTTCACCACTCCCACCAGGGCCACAGGCTTGACTGGACCCCAACGACTTCTGCCTGCTCCCTGATGTCCTCTGTACATCAGTTCAGTTCAGTCTCTCAGTCATGTCCAACTCTTTGCTATATCATGGAGTGCCGCATGCTAGGTTTCCCTGTCCATTACCAACTCCCGGAGCTTGCTCAAACTCATCTTCATCATGTCGGTGATGCCACCCAACAATTTCATCTTATGTCTTCCCCTTTGCCTTCTGCCTTTAATCTTTCCCTTCATCAGGGTCTTTTCTAATAAGTCAGTTCTTCCCATCAGGTGGGCAAAGTATTGGAGGTTCAGCTTCAGCATCGGTCCTTCCAATGAATATTCAGGATTTATTTCCTTTAGCATGGACTGGTTGGATCTCCTTGCAGTCCAAGAGACTCTCAAGAGTCTTGTCCAACACCACAGTTTAAGAGTATCAATTCTTTGGTACTCAGCTTTCTTTATGGTCCAACTCTCACATACACTCATGATTCCTCCATTTTAGTCGACATAAAGGAGTAAAGGACACATTTATCCTCCTGTCTCAAATAACTCCAAAGTAGAAAAGACAAATGAAAGAGCATTGTATTACATCAAACATCTGGCAGCAGAGAATGCATTCCTGAGGCAGGGAGCAAGCAAGGAGAGTTCTACAATTGCCCCAACTCTAGAAATACTTTCCAACACATACATGGAAGGTGTACCTAGGCAGAGACAA
Organism: Bubalus bubalis; assembly: GCF_019923935.1. Taxonomy (NCBI): domain Eukaryota; kingdom Metazoa; phylum Chordata; class Mammalia; order Artiodactyla; family Bovidae; genus Bubalus; species Bubalus bubalis. The sequence continues at coordinate 118,539,239 of NC_059161.1, read as the reverse complement.
ACAGTCTCCCCAAGAAGACAGATTTATGACTCTATATAGTCAGAGTTCATAGGAGAGAGTGACATATAGATAACTGTAGGAAGGTACAGGTGATACCCTTCCAGTTTTCAGCAGAGAGTTGATAGTACTGGTCTGAATTATAGGGAACAATCCTTGAGTCTCAAATTGCACCAAGTCTAATTGTGTCCCCACCCACCAGCGTGGAAATTACTCATTTTTCAATATAAATTCATTTATTTTAATTGGAGTCTAATTGTTTTACAATATTATATTGGTTTTGCCATACATGGACATGAATCTGCATGGGTGTACATGTGTTCCCCATTCTGAACTCCCCTCCCACCTCCTTCCCCATCCCATCCCTCTGGATCATCACAGTGCACCAGCCCCGAGAATCCTGCATCAGGCATCAAACCTGGACTGGCGATTCATTTCACAGATGATAATATACATGTTTCAATGCCATTCTCCCAAATTATCCCACCCTCTCCCTCTCCCACAGAGTCCAGAAGACTGTTCTATACATCTCTGTTTCTTTTGCTGTCTTGTATACATGGTTATTGTTACCATCTTTCTAAATTCCATATATATGCGATAGTATACTGTATTGGTGTTTTTCTTTCTGGCTGACTTCACTCTGTATAATAGGCTCCAGTTTCATCCACCTCATTAGAACTGATTCAAATGTATTCTTTTTAATGGCTGAGTAATACCCCATTGTGTATATGTACCACAAGGTTATTATCTATTCGTCTGCTGATGGACATCTAGATTGCTTCCATGTCCTGGCTATTATAAACAGTGCTGAGCTGAACATTGGGATGCAGTGTCTCTTTCAATTCTGGTTTCCTTGGTGTTTACGCCCAGCAGTGTGATTGCTGGGGCGTATGGCAGTTCAATTTCCAGTTTTTTAAGGAATCTCCACACTGTTCTCCATAGTGGCTGTACTAGTTTGCATTCCCACCAACAGTGTAAGAAGGTTCCCTTTTCTCCACACCCTCTCCAGCATTTACTCCTTGTAGACTTGGAAAGCAGCCATTGTGACTTCGTGAAATGGTACCTCATTGTGGTTTTGATTTGAATTTCTCTGATAATGAGTGATGTTGAGTATCTTTTCGTGTGTTTGTTAGCCATCTGTATGTCTTCTTTGGAGAAATGTCTGTTTAGTTCTTTGGCCCATTTTTTCATTGGGTCATTTATTTCTCTGGAATTGAACTGCAGGAGTTTCTTGTATATTTTTGAGATTAATTCTTTGTCAATTGCTTCATTTGCTATTATTTTTCTCCCAATCTGAAGTCTGCTTTTCACCTTCCTTATAGGTTCCTTTGTTGTGCAGAAGCTTTTAAGTTTAATTAGGTGCCATTTGTTTATTTTTGCTTTTATTTCCAATACTCTGGGAGTTGGGTCATAGAGGATCCTGCTGTGATTTATGTCGGAGAGTGTTTTTCCTATGTTCTCCTCTAGGAGTTTTATTGTTTCTGGTCTTACATTTAGATCTTTAATCCATTTTGAGTTTATTTTTGTGTATGGTGTTAGAAAGTGGTCTAGTTTCATTCTTTTACAAATGGTTGACCAGTTTTCCCAGCAACACTTGGTAAAGGGATTGTCTTTTTTTCATTGTATATTCTTGCTTCGTTTTTTCAAAGATAAGGTGTCCATAGGTGTGTGGATTTATCTCTGGGCTTTCTATTTTGTTCCATTAATCTATACATCTGTCTTTGTGCCAGTACCATACTGTCTGATGACTGTGGCTTTGTGGTAGAGCCTGATGTCATGCAGGTTGATTCCTCCAGTTCCATTCTTCTTTCTCAAGATTGCTTTGGCTATTCGAGGTTTTTTGTATTTCAATACAAATTGTAAAATTATTTGTTCTAGCTCTGTGAAAAATACTGTTGGTAGCTTGATAGGGATTGCATTGAATCTATAGATTGCTTTGGGTAGTATAATCATTTTCACTCTATTGATCCTTCTGATCCACGAACACGCTATATTTCTCCATCTATTAGTGTTCTCTTTGATTTCTTTCACCAGTGTTTTATAGTTTTATATTTAGGTCTTTATTTTCTTTAGGTAGATATAGTGCTAAATATTTTATTCTTTTCGTTGCAATGGTCAATGGAATTGTTTCCTTAATTTCTCTTTCTATTTTCTCATTATTAGTGTATAGGAATGCAAGGAATTTCTTTGTGTTGATTTTATATCCTGCAACTTTACTATATTCATTGATTAGCTCTATTAATTTTCTGGTGGAGTCTTTAGGGTTTTCTATATAGAGGATCGTGTCATCTGAAACAGTGAGCATTTTACTTCTTCTTTTCGAATTTGGATTCCTTTTATATCTTTTTCTGTTCTGATTGCTGTGGCCAATAATTCCAAAACTATAGTTGAATAGTAGTGGTGAGAGTGAGCACACTTGTCTTCTTCCTGACTTTAGAGGAAATGCTTTCAATTTTTCACCATTGAGGATAAGGTTTGCTGTGGGTTTGTCATATATAGCTTTTATTATGTTGAGTTATGTTCCTTCTATTCCTGCATTCTGGAGGGTTTTATCATAAATGGATGTTGAATTTTTTCAAAGGCTTTCTCTGCATCTATTGAGATAATCATATGGCTTTTATTTTTCAATTTTTTAATGTGGTGTATTATGTTGATTGATTTGCAGATATTGAAGAATACTTGCATACCTGGGGTAAAGCCCACTTGGTCATGGTGTATGATCTTTTTAATGTGTTGTTGGATTCTGATTGCTAGAATTTTGTTAAGGATTTTTTCATCTATGTTCATCAGTGATATTGGCCTGTAGTTTTCTTTTTTTGTGGCATCTTTGTCCAGTTTTGGTATTAGGGTTATGGTGGCCTCATAGAATGAGTTTGGCAGTTTGTCTTCCTCTGCAATTTTCTGGAAGAGTTTGAGTAGGATAGGTGGTAGCTCTTCTCTAAATTTTTGGTAGAATTTAGCTGTGAAGCCATCTGGTCCTGGGCTTTGGTTTGCTGGAAGATTTCTGATTACAGTTTCAATTCCCATGCTTGTGATGGGTCTGTTAAGATTTTCTGTTTCTTCCTGGTCCAGTTTCGGAAAGTTTATTTTTCTAAGAATTTGTCAATTTCTTCCAGGTTGTCCATTTTATTGGCATATAATTGCTGATAGTAGTCTCTTATGATCCTTTGTATTTCTGTGTTGTCTGTTGTGATCTCTCCATTTGCGTTTCTAATTTTATTGATTTGATTTTTCTCTCTTTGCTTCTTGATGAATCTGGCTAATGGTTTGACAATTTTATTTATCCTCTCAAAGAACCAGCTTTTGGCTTTGTTGATTTTTGCTATGGTCTTTTTTGTTTCTTTTGAATTTATTTCTGCCCGCATTTTGAAGATTTCTTTCCTTCTACTAACCCTGGGGTTCTTCATTTCTTCCTTTTCTAGTTGCTTTAGGTGTAGAGTTAGGTTATTTATGTGACTTTTTTCTTGTTTCTTGAGGTATGCCTGTATTGCTATGAACCTTCCCCTTAGCACTGCTTTTACAGTGTCCCACAGGTTTTGGGTTGTTGTGTTTTCATTTTCATTCGTTTCTATGCATATTTTTATTTCTTTTTTGATTTCTTCTGTGATTTGTTGGTTATTCAGCAGCATGTTGTTCAGCCTCCATATGTTGGAATTTTTAATAATTTTCCTCCTGTAATTGAGATCTAATCTTATCTGCATTGTGGTCAGAAAAGATGCTTGGAAGGATTTCAATATTTTTGAAATTACCAAGGCTAGATTTATGGCCCAGGATGTGATCTATCCTTGAGAAAGTTCCGTGTGCACTTGAGAAAAAGGTGAAATTCATTGTTTTGGGGTGAAATGTCCTATAGATATCAATTAGGTCTAACAGGTCTATTGTATCATTTAAAATTTGTGTTTCCTAGGTAATTTTCTGTTTAGTTGATCTACCCATAGGTGTGAGTGGGGTATTAAAGTCTCCCAGTATTATTGTGTTATTGTTAATTTCCACTGTCATACTTGTTAGCATTTGTCTTACGTATTGCGGTGCTCCCATGTTGGGTGCCTTTATATTTATAACTGTTATATCTTTCTCTTGGATTGATATTTTGATCATTATGTAGTGTCCTTCTTTGTCTCTTTTCAAAGCCTTTGTTTTAAAGTCTATTTTATCGAATATGAGTATTGCCACTCCTGCTTTCCTTGGGTCTCTATTTGAGTGGAATATCTTTTTCCAGCCCTTCATTTGCAATCTGATTGTGTCTCTTGTTTCGAGGTGGGTCTCTTGTAGACAACATATATTTTTTTTATCCATTCAGCCAGTCTTTGTCTTTTGTTTGGTGCACTCAATCCATTTACCTTTAAGGTAATTGTTGATAAGTATTATCCCGTTGTCATTTACTTTATTGTTCTGGGTTCAAGTTTATACACTCTTTCTGTGTTTCCTGTTTAGAGAAGATCCTTTAACATTTGTTGGAGAACTGGCTTGGTGGCACTGAATTCTCTCAGCTTTTGCTTGTCTGTAAAGCTTTTGATTTCTCCTTCATATTTGAATGAGATCCTTGCTCGGTACAGTAATCTGGGATGTAGGTGTTTTTCCTTCATCACTTTAAGTATCCCCTGCTATTCCCTCCTGGCATGAATAGTTTCTATTCAAAGATCAGCTGTTATCCTTATGGGAATGCCCTTGTGTGCTATTTGTTATTTTGTCCTTGCTGCTTTTAATATTTGTTCTTTGTGTTTGATCTTTGTTTAATATAATCTTTTATATTTGATTAATATGTGTCTTGGGGTGTTTCACCTTGGGTTTATCCTGTTTGCGACTCTGTGTTTCTTGGACTTGCCTGATTATTTCCTTCCCCAATTTAGGGAAGTTTTCAATTATTATCTCAAATATTTTCTCATTGTCTTTCTTTTTGTCTTCTTCTGGGACTCCTATGATTCGAATTTTGGGGCATTTAACATTGTCCCAGAGGTCTCTGAGATTGTCCTCATTTCTTTTAATTCGTTTTTCTTTTTTCCTCTCTGTTTCATTGATTTCTAACATTCTATCTTCTACCTCACTTATCCTATCTTCAGCCTCTGTTATTCTATTCTTGGTTCCCTCTATAGTGTTTTTGATCTCATTTATTGCATTATTCATTATATACTGACTCTTTTTTATTTCTTCTAGATCCTTGTTAAACCTTTCTTGCATCTTCTGAATCCTTGTCTCCAGGTTATTTATCTGTAATTCCTTTTTGTTTTCAAGATTTTGGATCATTTTCACATTCATTATTCAGAATTCTTTATCAGGTAGACATCCTATCTCTTCCTCTTTTGTTTGGTTTGGTAGACATTTACCTTGCTCCTTTTTCTGATGGATATTTCTCTGCCTCTTCATCTTGTTTACATTGCTGTGTTTTGGATCACCTTTCTGTCTTGTGGCAGTTTCTGGTGTTCTCTTGATTGTGGAGTTTCCTCACTGTGGGTGGGGTTGGACAGGTGGCTTGTTAAGGTTTCCTGGTTAGGGAAGCTTGTGTCTGTGTTCTTGTGGGTAGAGCTGGATTTCTTCTCTCTGAAGTGCAATGAAGTGTCCAGTAATGAGTTATGAGATGTCAATGGGTTTGGAGTGACTTTGAGCAGCCTGTATATTGAAGCTCAGGGCTATGTTCCTGTGTTGCTGGAGAATTTGCATGGTATGTCTTTCTCTGAAACTTGCTGGTCTTTGGGTGGTGCTTGGTTTCAGTGTAGGTATGGAGGCATTTGATGAGCTCCTATCGGTTAATGCGCCCTGGAGTCAGTTCTCTGGTGATCTCAGGATTTGGACTTAAGCCTCCTGCCTCTGGTTTTCAGTCTTATTCTTAAAGTAGCTTCAAGACTTCTCCATCTATACAGCACCAATGATAAAATATCTAGGTTAAAGATGAAAAGTTTCTCCACAGTGAGGGACACCCAAAGAGGTTCACAGAGTTACATGGAGAAGAGAATAGGGAGGAGGGAGATAGAGGTGACCAGGAGTAGAAGAGGGGGAATCAAATGAGGCGAGAGCAATTTAGCCAGTAATCACTTCCTTATGTGCTCTCGACAGTATGGATCCCTCAGAGTTGTTCACAGAGTTACACAGAGAAGAGAAGAGGGAGGAAGGAGACAGGGGTGGCCAGGGGTATAAAGGGGGAAACCAAAAGGAGGGAGACAGATCCAGCCAGTAATCCATTCCCTAAGTGTTCTCCACAGTCCAGAACACAAAAAGAGATTCACAGAGTTAGGTAGAGAAGACAAGGGTGATGGTAGAGACAGAGGCGACCTGGTGGAGAAAAGGGAGATCAAAACAGGAGAGAGCGAGCCAGTGATCTCGCTCCCAAGTAAAAATGGTTTCTGAAGATTGGGTTCTTAAAGGTACAAAATTGATAACAAATACCAAAAAGCAAAGATTAAAAATCTAGAGTAGAGGTTGGATTCTCAAAAATACAATATTAAAGGAAAAAAAAGTCACAAAAATTATTATATATATATATATATATATCAGATCAGTCACTCAGTCATGTCCGACTCTTTGCGACCCCATGAATCACAGCATGCCAAGCCTCCCTGTCCATCACCAACTCCTGGAGTTCACTGAGACTCATGTCCATTGAGTCAGTGATGCCATCCAGCCATCTCATCCTCTGTCGTCCCCTTCTCCTCCTGCCCCCAATCCCTCACAGCATCAGAGTCTTTTCCAATAAATCAACTCTTCACATAAGGTGGTCAAAGTACTGGAGTTTCAGCTTTAGCATCATTCCCTCCAAAGAAATCCCAGGGCTGATCTCCTTCAGAATGGACTGGTTGGATCTCCTTGCAGTCCAAGGGGTTCTCAAGAGTCTTCTCCAACACCACAGTTCAAAAGCATCAATTCTTCAGCACTCAGCCTCCTTCACAGTCCAACTCTCACATCCATACATGACCACTGGAAAAACCATAGCCTTGACTAGACGAACCTTTGTTGCAAAGTAATGTCTCTGCTTTTGAATATGCTATCTAGGTTGGTAATAACTTTCCTTCCAAGGAGTAATCGTGTTTTAATTTCATGGCTGCAGTCACCATCTGCAGTGATTTTGGAGCCCCAAAAAAATAAAGTCTGACACTGTTTCCACTGTTTCCCCATCTATTTCCCATGAAGTGATGGGACCGGATGCCATGATCTTCGTTTTCTGAATGTTGAGCTTTAAGCCAACTTTTTCACTCTCCTCTTTCACTTTCATCAAGAGACTTTTGAGTTCCTCTTCACTTTCTGCCATAAGGGTGGTGTCATCTGCATATCTGAGGTTATTGATATTTCTCCCACCAATCTTGATTCCAGCTTGTGCTTCTTCCGGTCCAGCATTTCTCATGATGTACTTTGCATATAAGTTAAATAAACAGGGTGACAATATGCAGCCTTGATGTACTCCTTTTCCTATTTGGAACCAGTCTGTTGTTCCATGTCCAGTTCTAACTGTTGCTTCCTGACCTGCATACAAATTTCTCAAGAGGCAGATCAGGTGGTCTGGTATTCCCATCTCTTTCAGTATTTCCCACAGTTTATTGTGATCCACACAGTCAAAGGCTTTGGCATAGTCACGCTGTTTGAAGGGAAGCTAAATGCAGTGGTAATGTAGAGGGTACTACTATTCTATTTTTAAAGGTGTGCTTAGTTGCTCAGCTGTGTCTGAATTTTCAACACATGGGCTGCAGTATGGCAGGCTCCTCTTGCCATGGGGATTCTCCAGACAAGAATACTGGAGTGGGTTGCCATGCCCTATCCAGGTGCTGCAAGATTAAAAATGTTTCTTTAATTTTGTTTGTTTTTTTATGTATTATTTGTGTGAAAAGTATCATAAAGCTATTAAACTACAGTAATATAACCTATTGTCTTAGTTGGCTACCTAAGTAACTTTGCTGGATTTATGAAGAAATTGGGATTTTTGAACACCCTTTTCAAATGTAACTTGTTCATATACAGGGGACTTACTGTTCTTCTAAGACCTGTGGGTCCAAAAGTGAACGCATCCCCTCCAGGTCCAAGGAAGTCACATTCTTGGTTGGGATTTTAGAGGAAACGTGAGATCTCCATAATTCTAGCCATTTTAGTCTTTTCAAAAGACCTTGATCAGGACACACAAATACTAAAGTAGAAATACTCATTGTGTTTCCACCCACTTCTAGAAAGTGTTGCTAAGTACTCAATACAGGATCTTGTAATGCTGGTGGACTAGATGGAGAAGTGATGTGAACAGAAATAAGGACGGTGAGACAGGTAGGTCAGAATGTGAGGTAACAAAGACAAGATATTTAGAAGCTGAAGAATTGAGAGAGATTTGGGACCTGAGTTGGAAAAGCAGTTTTCAAACCAAACTCCTCTCGCCTCTATTGAGCAAGAGTCCACAATACCAGCACAGTGGGTCAGGACCAGTACCAGTCCTTGGTCTATTAGGAACCAGACCTCCACAGAAGGAGGTGAGCTGCAGACCAGTGAGTGAGGCTTCATCTGTATTATAGCTGTTCCCCATCACTCTCTCATCACCCCCAGAAGGGACAGTCTAGCTTGTTTTCCTGGAACTGTTTGTAGTTACATAACCTATGCTTAATAGAAACCAAGATAGCTTAAATATTGATGATTATTTTCCTTTCTCAGTGCTCAGAATGGTGAGCTGGTGCCCCAGCAATCTATCACAGTGACAAATTAAATGTTGCCTATTAACATTTGGATACAGTCAGCCAGCTTAAAATTAATATTAAAAAAACTAAGATCATGGGATCCAGCCCCATCCTTCATGGCAAATAGAAGATGAAAAGGTGGAAGCAGTGACAGATTTCTTCATCTTAGCCTCTAAAACCACTGTGGATGGTGACTGCAGCCATGAATTCAGAAGGTGTTGCTTCTTGGCAGGAAAGCTATGAGAAACATAAACAGTGTGTTGAGAAGCAGAAACATCATTCTGCCCAACAAACTGGTAGATGTTTGGCCTTTTCATTTGGATTTCTAAACTTTCTGTTCAGTCTCCACTGATCTTTGAAGTCCCTCAGCTTTGTGGTCCTTCATGATTCCCAAGATTATTTTGTGCCCTTCTTTACCCAGTCCTGAAATCAGCCATCTATTTAAGATTGTCTAATGGGAAACGTATTCAGAAGCTAGATGTTAGACCTCAGAATAGTCACTGTTATCAAGTTGTCACTGCTTCTAGGCTTTACAGTAGTTAGAGGAGGAAGTACACATTTTCCTTAAAAATTAATATTAAAAGAAATATAATTAGTTTGTACAAACTTATGCTTTCAGTTCAAGATTTAAGACAGCAGGGTTTGAATTAAACTTCTATATATTATGTGTGAACCTCTTTTTCTAGCCACTGAAAGGCTTACTTCAAAACATTAGTCTTAATTATTTTCTTGCTTTTACCTGTTAACATACATACGATTCTGTCACAATAACAGAAACAATATGAGGAACAATAAGCTGTCGAATTATTGCTCACTGAAGCTGCAATGGCAGTGCAGAGGCATGGCAGCTGCAACGGCAGCACAGAAGTGTGGCAGAGAGGAACTATCCAACATCCAAATCAGGGGCGGCAGCCAAGAGGAGCTACCCTACTTCAAAGGTAAGGAGCAATGGCTGCGCTTTGCTGGAGCAGCTGTGAAGAAAGACCACACATCCAAGGTAAGAGAAACCCAAGTAAGACGGTAGGCACTGAGACAGGGCATCAGAGGGCAGACAGACTGAAACCACAATCACAGACAACTAGCCAATCTGTCACACAGATCACAGACTTGTCTCAATGGAACTAAGCCAATGGAACTAACTCAATGGAACTAAGCCATGCCATGTGGGGCCACCCAAGACAGACAGGTCATGGTAGAGAGGTCTGACAGATTGTGGTCCAATGGAGAAGGGAATGGCAAACCACTTCAGTATTCTTGTCTTGAGAACCCCATGAACAATATGATAAGGCAAAAAGATTGGACACTGAAAGATGAACTCCCCAGGTTGGTAGGTACTCAATATGCTACTGGGGATCAGTGGAGAAATAACTCCAGAAAGAATGAAGGGATGGAGCCAAAGCAAAGACAATACCCAGTTCTGGATTGGACTGGTGATAGAAGCAAGATTCGATGTTATAGAGAGGGATATTGCATAGGAACCTGGATTGTTAGGTCCATGAACCAAGGCAAATTCAGTTCAGTTCAGTTCAGTCTCTCAGTCCAGTCTGTCTGACTCTACAAGCCCATGAATTGCAGCACACCAGGCCTCCCTGTCCATCACCAACTCGCAGAGTTCACTCAAACTCACATCCATTGAGTCGGTGATGACATCCAGCCATCTCATCCTCTGTCGTCCCCTTTTCCCCCTGCCTCCAATCCGTCCCAGCATCAGAGTCTTTCCCAATGAGTCAACTCTTCGCGTGAGGTGGCCAAAGTACTGGAGTTTCAGCTTTAGCATCATTCCCTCCAAAGAACACCCAGGACTGATCTCTTTCAGAATGGACTGCTTTGATCTCCTTGCAGTCCAAGGGACTCTCAAGAGTCTTCTCCAACACCACAGTTCAAAAGCATCAATTCTTCGGCACTCAGCTTTCTTCACAGTTCAACTCTCACATCCATACATGACCACTGGAAAAACCATAGCCTTGAATAGGCGGACCTTGGAAGTAGTCAAACAGGAGCTGGCAAGAGTGAACATAGACATTCCAGGAATCAACGAACTAAGATGGACTGGAATGGGTGAATTTAAAACAGATGGCCATTATATCTACTACTGTGGGCAGGAATCTATTAGAAGAAATGGAGTAGACATCACAGTCAACAAAAGAATCTGAAATGCAGTACTTGGATACAATCTCAAAAATGACAGTATGATCTCTGTTCATTTCCAAGGCAAACCATTCAATATCATGGTAATCCAAATCTATGCCCCAGTCAGTAACGCTGAAGAAGCTGAAGTTGAACAGTTCTATGAAGACCTACAAGACATTCTAGAAAACACCCCAAAAAGATGTCATTTTCATTATAGGGGATTGGAATGCCAAAGTAGGAGTCAAGAAACACAAGGAATAACACGTAAATTTGGCCTTGGAGTACAGAATGAAGCAGGGCAAAGGCTAATAGAGTTCTGTAAAGAAAATGCACTAGTAAACACCCTCTTCCAACAACACAAAAGAAGACTCTACACATGGACATCACCAGATGGTCGACAACAAAATCAGATTGAGTATATTCTTTGCAGCCAAAGATGGAAAAGCTCTATACAGTCAGCAAAAACAAGACTGGGAGCTGACAGTGGCTCAAATCATGAACTCCTTGTTGCCAAATTCAGACTGAAATTGAATAAAGTGGAGAAAAGCACTAGACCATTCAGGTATGACCTAAATCAAATCCCTTAGGACTATACAGTGGAAGTGAGACATAGCTTTAAGGGACTAGATGTAATAGACAGAGTGCCTGATGAAGTATGGACGGAGGTTCATGATATTGTACAGGAGACAGGAATCAAGACCATCCCCAAGAAATATAAATGCAAAAAAGCCAAATGGCTGTCTGAGGAGGCCTCACAGATAGCTGTGAAAAGAAGGGAAGCAAAAAGCAAAGGAGAAAAGCAAAGATATACCCATTTTAATGCAGAGTCCCAAAGAATAGCAAGAAGAGATAAGAAAGTCTTCCTCAGAGATCAATGCAAAGAAATAGAGGAAAAAAATAGAATGGGAAAAACTACAGATCTCTTCAAGAAAATTAGAGATACCAAAGGAATATTCCATGCAAAGATGAGCTCAATAAATGACAGAAATGATATGGACCTAACAGAAGCAGAAGATATTAAGAAGAGGTGGCAAGAATACACAGAAGAACTGTACAAAAAAGATCTTCATGACCCACATAATCACGATGGTGTGATCACTGACCTAGAGCCAGACATTCTGGAATGTGAAGTCAAATGGGCCTTAGGAAGCATCACTATGAACAAAGCTAGGGGACGTGATGGAATTCCAGTTAAGCTATTTCAAATCCTGAAAGATGATGCTGTGAAAGTGTTACACTCAATATGCCAGCAAATTTGGAAAACTCAGCAGTGGCCACAGGACTGAAAAAGGTCAGTTTTCATTCCAATCCCAAAGAAAGGCAATGCCAAAGAATGCTCAAACTACCACACAATTGCACTCATCTCACACGCTAGTAAAGTAATGCTCAAAATTCTATAAGCCAGGTTTCAACAATACATGAACCATGAACTTCCAGATGTTCAATCTGGTTTTAGAAAAGGCAGAGGAACCAGAGATTGTATTGCTCACATCTGATGGATTATCAGAAAAGCAAGAAATTCCAGAAAAACACCTACTTCTGCTTTACTGACTATGCCAAAGCCTTTGACTGTGTGGATCACAATAAATGTGAAAAATTCTTAAAAAGATGGGAATACCAGACCACCTGATCTGCCTGTTGAGAAACCTGTATGCAGATCAGGAAGCAAGTTAGAACTGGACATGGAACAACAGACTGGTTCCAAATAGGAAAGGAGTACATCAAGGCTGTATATTGTAACCCTGCTTGTTTAACTTATATGGAGAGTACATCATGAAAAGCCTGGGCTGGGGGAAGCACAGGCTGGAATCAAGATTGCCGAGAGAAATATCAATAGCCTCAGATATGCAGATGACACTACCCTATTGCAGAAAGTGAAGAAGAATAAAGAACCTCTTGATGAATGTGAAAGAGGAGATTTAAAGGTTGGCTTAAAGCTCAACACTTAGAAAACTAAGATCATGGCATCTGATCCCATCACTTCATGGCCAATAGATGGGGAAACAGTGGAGCCAGTGGTGGACTTCATTTTTCTGGGCTCCAAAATCACTGCAGATGGTGATTGCAGCCATGAAATTAAAACACGCTTACACCTTGGAAGGAAAGTTGAGACCAATCTAGACAGCATATTGAAAAGCAGAGACATTACTATGTCAACAAAGGTCCGTGTAGTCAAGGCTGTGATTTTTCCAGTGGTCATGTATTGATGTGAGATTTAGACTATAAAGAAAGCTGAGCCCCAAAGAATTGATGATTTTTAACTGTGGTGTTGGAGAAGATTCTTGAGCATCCCTTGGACTGCAAGGAGATCCAACCAGTCCATCCTAAAGGAAATCAGTCCTAAATGTTCACTGGAAGGACTGATGCTGAAGCTGAAACTCCAATACTTTGGCCACCTGATGCGAAGAGCTGACTCATTTGAAAAGACCCTGACGAGGCGGTCCTAAAATTGTGGAGGAATAGGACAGGGAAACCACTTTTTTCCCCACAAATTCATCAAAAGAACATTTAAACGCAGAGTAAGTTCCACAAAACAACTTCTGAATGCCAGCAGAGGACATCAGGCACCCAGAAAAGCAGCTTATTGTCTTCAAAAGGAGGTAGGAAAAAATATAAAAGACAAAAAGAGAGACAAAAGAGGTAGAGATGGAGCTCCTTCCCAGGAAGGGATTCTTAAAAAGAGAGAAGTTTCCAAACACCAGGAAACACTCTCACTGCTGAGCCTGTGGCAAGCCTTGGAATCACAGAGGGCCACATAACTGGGAGGAAAAATAAATAAATAATTAAAATTCACTATGTGCCCACCGTTAACTCCCCCATGGAGAAGCGGCACAGAAGCCTGCACCAGCCACTAGCAAGCAGGGGCTGGGCAGGGAGGCGCGGGCTGCATTACTTAGAGTAAGGACAGGGCCTGAATGTCCCGAGGGCAATCTGATGGAACTAACTTGGGCTAGCAAACCAGACTGTGGGATAGCTACCACGTGAAAAGCCCTAACCTAAGACTTAAGCAGGCCCGTCTCACAGAACAAAGGAGTGAACAGAGCTAGCAGGCTGCAGACTATTCCCCTCTGGTGACAGGCAGCCAGAGCCAGAAGAGGGCAATCATGGCCCCAGAGAGGCATTATCTACCAAACTGCGAGCAGGCTTCTTTGTTAAAACTTCTTGGGATTCTGGACGGTCAACATCTGCCTGAGAAATGTGTGCCAGTTGTACACCCAGAAAACTGAGCAGCAGGGATGGGGGGAGGTGATAAGTCGCAGCCACCATGCTCCCCAAACACCTCATCACCTGAGCTGCTCAGACCTAGGAAGGGCACAAAACACAGGCTCAACCGAGTCTGTGCCTCTGAGGATAACTGCAGTGCCTGAACCTGAGCAGCTTAGACCTGGGAGGTGCATGCAGCCCAGGGCCGGCCTCGGATGGTTCCCCTCGGAGCAACCTAGAGCATGAACAGTGTGGGCAGGGAGGGCACATGCACCATGAGCAGGGGCAGGCCCAGTGTGGCTGAGACACTTCGAGCACATGCCAGTGTTATTTGTTAGCAGCATCCCTCCTTCCCCACAGCGCAACTGAACAAGTGAGCCTAAAAAGTGTCCACCACCGCCCACTTGAATCAGGGCGGAAATTAGACACTGAAGAGACCAGCAAACAGAAGAAGCTAAAACACAGGGAACTGCCTTGGAAGTAACAGGTGCAATTGATTTAAACCCTGTAGTTACTACCAACTACATAGGAATGGGCCTATAGATCTTGAGAAATATAAGCCGGACCAAGGAACTATCCGAAAATGAACTGACCACAAACTGCCCACAAGAACACCAGAGAAAGTCCTAGATACATTTTTACTATTTTTACTATCATTCTTTATTTTTTAATTTTTTTAATATTTAAGTCCTCTATTGCTTCTTTAATTTTCATTTTTATAACCTACTATTACTTTGCCCTTTACAGCATCGGACCTTGCTTCTATCACCAGTCACATCCACAGCTGGGTATTCTTTTTGCTTTGGCTCCATCCCTTCATTCTTTCTGGAGTTATTTCTCCATTGATCTCCAGTAGCATATTGGGCACCTACTGACCTGGAGAGTTTCTCTTTCAGTATCCTATCATTTTGCCTTTTCATACTGTTCATGGGGTTCTCAAGGCAAGAATACTGAAGTGGTTTGCCATTCTCTTCTCCAGTGGACCACATTCTGTCAGATCTCTCCACCATGACCCGCCCGTCTTGGGTTGCCCCACGGGCATGGCTTAGTTTCATTGAGTTAGATAAGGCTGTGGTCCTAGTGTGATTAGATTGACTAGTTTTCTGTGAGTATGGTTTCAGTGTGTCTGCCCTCTGATGTCCTCTTGTAACACCTAAGGAGATCAGCCTTGGGATTTCTTTGGAAGAAATGATGCTAAAGCTGAAACTCCAGTACTTTGGCCACCTCATGCGAAGAGTTGACTCATTGGGAAAGACTCTGATGCTGGGAGGGATTGGGGGCAAGAGGAGAAGGGGACGACAGAGGATGAGATGGCTGGATGGCATCACTGACTTGATGGACATGAGTCTGAGTGAACTCCGGGAGTTGGTGATGGACAGGGAGGCCTGACGTGCTGCAATTCATGGGGTCGCAAAGAGTCAGACACAACTGAGCGACTGATCTGATCTGATCTGATTACTTTGCCAAAGAGAGAGAGAGAGAGAGAGAGAGAGCCTATCTTTTAAAGCAAACTTTATATATATATATATATATATATATATATATATATAGTAATTTTTGAGACTTTCTTTTCTTTTCTTTAATGTTGTATTTTTGAAAATCCAACCTCTACTCTAGATTTTTAATCTTTGCTTTTTTGGTATTTGTTATCAATTTGGTGCCTTTAAGAACCCAATTTTCAGTGCCCATTTTTACTTGGGAGCGAGATTACTGGCTTGACTGCTCTCTCCCCCTTTGGACTCTCCTTTTTATCCACCAGGTCGCCTCTATCTCCTTCCTCCCGCTTCTCTTCTGTACCCAACTCTGTGAATCTCTTTGTGTGTTCTGGACAGTGGAGAACACTTAGGGAACTGATAACTGGCTGGATTTGTCTCTCTCCTTTTGACTCCCCCCTTTTATTCTCCTGGCCACCTCTGTCTCCTTCCTCCCTCTTCTCTTTGTATAACTCCGTGAGCATCTCTGAGCGTCCAGACTGTGGAGCACATATAAAGAAGTGATTACTGGCTAGTTTGCTCTCTCCTTTTTTTATTACATCTCATCTCATTCAGGTCACCTCTAATTCCCTCCTCCCTCCTCTTCTCCATGTAATTCTGTGAACCTCTCTGGATGTCCCTCACTGTAGAGAAACTTTTCATCTTTAACCTTTTCATCTTTAACCTTTAACATTTCCATCTCTAACCTAACATCTAGGTTAGGCTGTACAGAGGGAGAAGTCTTGAGGCTACTGTAAAAATAAGACTGAAAACCAGAAGAAGGAGACTTAAGTCCGAATCCTGAGAACACCAGAGAACTCCTGACTACAGGGAACATTAATTGACAGGAACTCATCAAATGCCTTCATACCTACACTGAAATCAGGTACCACCCAAGGGCCAACAAGTTCCAGAGCAAGACATACCATGCAAATTCTCCAGCAACACAGGGGCACAACCCTTAGATTCAATATACAGGCTGCTCAAAGTCACTCCAAACCCACTGACATCTCATAACTCATTACTGGACACTTCATTGCACTCCAGAGAGAAGTCCAGCTCCACCCACCAGAACACCGAAACAAGCTTCCCTAACCAGGAAACCTTGACAAGCCACACATACAACCCCACCCAAGTGAAGAAACTCCACAATAAATAGAACTCCACAAACTGCCAGAATACAGAAAGGCCACCCCAAACACAGCAATATAAACAAGACAAAGAGAAAGAGGAATACCCAGCATGTAAAGGAATAGGATAAATGTCCACCAAACCAAACAAAAGAGGAAGAGACAGGGAATCTACCTGATAAAGAATTCAGAATAATGAGAGTGAAAATGATCCAAAATCTTGAAATCAAAATGGAATCATGGATAAAGAGCCTGGAGACAAGGATTTAGAAGATGTAAGAAAGGTTTAACAAGGACCTAGAAGAAATAAAAAAGAGTTAATATATAATGAATAATGCAATAAATGAAATCAAAAACATGTTGTAAGGAACAAATACTAGAATAACAGAGGCTGAAGATAGGATTACTGAAGTAGAAGACAGAATGGTAGAAATAAATGAATCAGAGAGGATAAAAAGAAAAACGAATTAAAAGAAATGAGGACAATCTCAGAGACCTCCGGGACAATGTTAAACGCCCCAACATTCGAATCATAGGAGTCCCAGAAGAAGAAGACAAAAAGAAAGACCATGAGAAAATACTTGAGGAGATAATAGTTGAAAACTTCCCTAAAATGGGGAAGGAAATAATCACTCAAGTCCAAGAAACCCAGAGAGTCCCAAACAGGATAAACCCAAGGCAAAATACCCCAAGACACATATTAATCAAATTAACAAAGATCAAACACAAAGAACAAATACTAAAAGCAGCAAGGGAAAAATAACAAATAACACATAAGGGGATTCCCATAAGTATAAAAGCTGATCTTACAATAGAAACTCTTCAGGCCAGGAGGGAATGGCAGGACAGACTTAAAGTGATGAAAGAAAATAACCTACAGCCCAGATTACGGTACCCAGCAAGGATCTTATTCAAATATGAATGAGAAATCAAAAGCTTTAGACAATCAAAAGCTGAGAGAATTCAGCACCACCAAACCAGCTCTCCAATAAATGCTAAAGGATTTTCTCTAGACCAGAAACACAGAAAGGGTGTATAAACCCGAACCCAAAACAATAAAGTAAATGGCAACGGGATCATACTTATCAATAATTACCTTAAACATAAATGGGTTGAATGCCCCAACCAAAAGACAAAGACTGGCTGAATGGATACAAAAACAAGACCCCTATATATGTTTTCTATAAGAGATCCACCTCAAAACAAGGGACACATACAGACTGAAGGTGAAGGGCTGGAAAAAGATATTCCAAGCAAATAGAGACCAAAAGAAAGCAGGAGTAGCAATATTCATATCAGATAAAATAGACTTTAAAACAAAGGCTGTGAAAAGAGACAAGAAGGACACTACATAATGATAAAAATATTAATCCAAGAAGATACTACAATTATAAATACAAAGGTACCCAACATAGGAGCACCACAAAATGCAAGACAAATGCTAGTAAGTATGAAAGAGGAAATTAACAATAACTCAATATTATTGTGTGGGAAAGGTTAATACCCCACTCACACCTATGGATAGATCAACTAAACAGAAAACCAACAAGGAAACACAGACTATAAATGATACAATAGACCAGTTAGACCTAATTGATATCTATAGGCCATTTCACCCCAAAACAATGAATTTCACCTTTTTCTCAAGTGCACATGGAACATTCTCCAGGATAGATCACATCCTGGAACATAAATCTAGCCTTGGTAAATTCACAAAAAAATTGAAATCATTCCAAACATCTTTTCTGACCACAATGCAGTAAGATTAGATCTCAATTACAGGAGGAAAACTATTAAAAGTTCCAACATATGGAGGCTGAACAACACGCTGATGAATAACCAACAAATCACAGAAGAAATCAAAAAGAAATCAAAATATGCATAGAAACTAATGAAAATGAAAACACAACAACCCAAAACCTGTGGGACACTGTAAAAGCAGTGCTAAGGGAAAGGTTCATAGCAAAACAGGCATGCCTCAAGAAACAAGAAAAAAGTCAAATAAATAACCTAACTCTACACCTAAAGCAACTAGAAATGGAAGAAATGAAGAACCCCAGGGTTAGTAGAAGGAAAGAAATATTAAAAATGCGGGCAGAAATAAATGCAAAAGAAACAAAAGAGACCATAGTAAAAATCAACTAAGCCAAAAACTGGTTCTTTGAGAGGATAAATAAAATTGACAAACCATTAGCCAGACTCATCAAGAAACAAAGGGAAAAAAAATCAAATCAATAAAATTAGAAATGAAAATGGAGAGATCACAACAGACAACACAGAAATACAAAGGATCATAAGAGACTACTATCAGCAACTTTATGCCAATAAAATGGACAATTTGGAAGAAATGGACAAATTCTTAGAAAAGTACAACTTTCCAAAACTGAACCAGGAAGAAATAGAAAATCTTAACAGGCCCGTCACAAGCATGGAAAATGAAAGTGTAATCAGAAACCTTCCAGCAAACAAAACCCAGACAGCATCACAGCTGAATTCTACCAAAAATTTAGTGAAGAGCTAACACCTATTCTACTCAAACTCTTGCAGAAAATTGCAGGGGAAGGTAAACTTCCAAACTCATTCTATGAGGCCACCACCACCCTAATACCAAAACCTGACAAAGATGCAACAGAAAAAAAGAAAACTACAGGCCAATAACACTGATGAACATACATGCAAAAATCCTTAACAAAATTCTAGCAATCAGAATCCAACAGCACATTAAAAAGATCATACACATGACCAAGTGGGCTTTATTCCAGGGATGCAAGGATTCTTCAATATCCACAAATCAATCAATGTAGTACACCACCTTAACAAATTGAAAAATAAAAGCCATATGATTATCTCAATAGATGCAGAGAAAGCCATTTACAGAAATCAACATCCATTTATGATAAAATAAAAAAAAAACTACCCAGAAAGGAGTAGAAGGAACATACCTCAACATAAGAAAAAATATATATGACAAACCTACAGCAAACATTATCCTCAATGGTGAAAAATTGAAAACATTTCCTCTAAAGTCAGGAACAAGACAAGGGTGCCCACTTTCACCACTACTATTCAACATAGTTTTGAAGGTTTGGCTACAGCAATCAGAGCAGAAAAAGAAATAAAAGGAATCCAAATTCGAAAAGAAGAAGTAAAACTCTCACTATTTGCAGATGACATGATCCTCTATATAGAAAACCCTAAAGACTCCACCATAAAATTACTAGAACTAATCAATGAATATAGTAAAGTTGCAGGATATAAAATCAACACAAAGAAATCCCTTGCATTCCTATACATTAATAATGAGAAAACAGAAAGAGAAATTAAGGAAACAATTCCATTCACCATTGCAACGAAAAGAATAAAATACTTAGGAATATATCTACTTAAAGAAACAAAAGACCTATATATAGAAAACAATAAAACACTGGTGAAAGAAATCGAAGAGGACACTAATAGATGGAGAAATATACCGTGTTCATGGATCAGAAGAATCAATACAGTGAAAATGATTATACTACCCAAAGCAATCTATAGATTCAATGCAATCCCTATCAAGCTACCAACAGTATTTTTCACAGAACTAGAACAAATAACTTCACAGTTTGTATGGAAATACAAAAAACCTCGAATAGCCAAAGCAATCTTGAGAAAGAAGAATGGAACTGGAGGAATCAACCTGCCTGACTTCAGGCTCTACTACAAAGCCACAGTCATCAAGACACTATGGTACTGGCACAAAGACAGAAATATAGACCAATGGAACAAAATAGAAAGCCTAGAGATATATCTGCCCATCTATGGACACCTTATTTTTGACACAGGAAGCAAGAATATACAATGGAGAAAAGACAATCTCTTTAACAAGTGGTGCTGGGAAAACTGGTCAACCACTTGTAAAAGAATGAAACTAGAACACTTTCTAACACCATACACAAAAATAAACTCAAAATGGACTAAAGATCTAAATGTAA
The DNA here is from genome assembly GCF_019923935.1 of Bubalus bubalis. Lineage (NCBI taxonomy): Eukaryota > Metazoa > Chordata > Mammalia > Artiodactyla > Bovidae > Bubalus > Bubalus bubalis. Next base: position 118,518,696 of record NC_059161.1, on the reverse strand, counting down.
GACCAGAAACTATTAAACTCCTAGAGGAGAACATAGGCAAAACACTCTCCGACATAAATCACAGCAAGATCCTCTATGACCCACCTCCCAGAATATTGGAAATAAAAGGAAAAATAAAAACGGGACCTAATCAAAATTCAAAGCTTCTACACAACAAAGGAAACTATAAGCAAGGTGAAAAGACAGCCTTCAGAATGGGAGAAAATAATAGCAAATGAAGAAACTGACAAAGAACTAGTCTCAAAAATATACAAGCAACTCCTGCAGCTCAATTCCAGAAAAATAAAAGGCCCAATCAAAAAATTGGCCAAAGAACTAAATAGACATTTCTCCAAAGAAGATATACAGATGGCTAACAAACACATGAAAAGATGCTCAACATCACTCATTATCAGAGAAATGCAAATCAAAACCACTATGAGGTACCATTTCATGCCAGTCAAAATGGCTGCTATCCAAAAGTCTACTGGCAAAAAATGCTGGAGAAGGCGTGGAGAAAATGGAAACCTCTTACACTGTTGGTGGGAATGCAAACTAATATAGCCATTATGGAATAGTGTGTAGATTCCTTAAAAAACTGGAAATAGGACTGCCTTATGACCCTGCAATCCCACTGCTGGGCATACACACTGAGGAAACCAGAATTGAAAGAGACACATGTACCCCCAATGTTCATCGCAGCACTGTTTATACTGGCCAGGACATGGAAGCAACCTAGATGTCCATCAGCAGATGAATGGATAAGAACGCTGTGGTACATATACACAATGAGGTATTACTCAACCACTAAAAAGAATACATTTGACTCAGACTTAAGAGGTGGATTTTACTGGAGCCTATTATACAGAGTGAAGTAAGCCAGAAACAAAAACACCAATACAATATACTAATGCATATATATGAAATTTAGAAAGATGGTAATTATAACCATTACCATGGGCGATTGTGGGATGTCTTGGGAGAATGGCATTGAAATATGTATAATATCATATATGAAACGAATCACCAGTTGAGGGTGAATGCATGATACAGGATGCTTGGGACTGGTGCACTGGGATGACCCAGAGGGATGGTACAGGGAGGGAGGTGGAAGGGGGATTCAGGACGGGGAACACATGTACACCCATGGTGGATTCATGTTGATGTATGGCAAAACCAATACAATATTGTAAAGTAATTAGCCTCCAATTAAAATAAATAAATTTATATTTAAAAAAAATGAAAAGACCCTAATGTTGGGAAAGATTGAGGGCAGGAGGAGAAGGGGATGATAGAGGATGAGATGGCTTGATAGCATCACCAACTCAATGGACATGAGTATGTGTGGACTCTAGGAGTCGGTGATGGACAGGAAGGCCTTGCATGCTGCCATTCATGGGCTCACAAAGAGTTGGACACGACTGAGCAACTGAACTGAACTGAAATTGTTGAATATAGTTTCAGATTTCTTTCCTTATTTCTTTTGATTTTCTTTGGTTTTGTTTTTGATGGGCAGTATTTTTGTTTTTCCTTAGAAGATATTCCACTCTGAATGTAGAGTCATAAGTCTGAATTTTAAAGCCTCTTACGTAATGTGTTGTTACAGGTAGCTAGTCAACAACCTGATACAATTAGATTTATTAGTCTTTGTTCTCAATTTGTTCAGTTCAGTTCAGTCCTTCAGTTGTGTCCATCTCTTTGCAATGCCATAGACTGCAGCTTGCCAGGCTTCCCTATCCATTACCAACTCCCAAAGCTTGCTCATGCTCATGTCCATCGACTTGGTGATGCCATCCAGCCATCTCATCCTCTGTCTTCCACTTATCCTCCTGCCTTCAATCTTCCCTATATCAGGGTCTTTTCCAATCAGTCAGCATGTTTGGTATGCATTAAGTCTCTTTTCAAGTCAACTAATATGAATTAAATTCCTCTCTGTCCCCACTGCATTCCCAACTCTAGGCCAGAAACAAAAGCCTACAAACACTGAAGGCTGATTCCAGCACATTGCTGTGGAGATTTCATTCCCAGTTTTCTCTGGGAAAAAACAATTAGTTGCTAACATTAAAAGCGGTAATTGTACATAAATATCCAAACTTCTGATTCTCTTGAAAACATGGCCAACTGGCCTGGTTTACAGAATGGGTGAAGTGAAGGAAAGGCTGCTACCAGTGGTAAGGCCTGTGCTGCCCAAGGTTCAACATAGCCACCTAGTCCTAGAATCATATCTCCTGCCTCCTGGGGACATTAGTTTGTGAGAACTAAACTGCTAGCCCTCTTAAGATAAAGACTACTTTTGTCTTGATCAACTTTGACTTTGAAGCCTTTAACCCAGAACCTAGCACACAGTTCTTCCTCGTATGTTTTTTGGATGATATAAAATATCTTGTGGATGCATATGACATTTCTTCCAATACTGAAAACATGTAACTGGAATACTGCTCTGCCCTAAATCTTTGATGCAGACTGGCATCATAGGTGCCCCTGATGTCTGCCATTAGACCTACTATCTAAAGCCAGTTGTTGTCTCTGGGCTGCCCCTGAAGTCTTCACTTTGCCATTTGACAACTTATCCTCCTAGCAATCTCCTCTCCAACACAGACAGCAATGGACATCGCATGAAGTGGCTAGGAAAATGACATGAAACCACGAATGTCGAGCATGGCCCCTAGTATCCATTTTCATGATGGTCTTAGCAGTTTTTTCTCCAAGTGGGCAAGGTTCTCCATCTTCCTAGATGTCCATGCAGATCAGTTTGATTTTCCAGCCAAACTTCAAGGAAGAGATTACAGTTCAATTCTCTCTATTCTGAGAAGCTTCAAAGTCCACTCGTCAAGGACACTGATGAAGGTAAACATTTTATCAAGAACTTTGTGATTTTTTTCAGATTTTTTAGTGGCCTAAATGGGAAAACTAGGGTAGGTCAGAGCATATATAACTAGGGTCACCACTACATGCTAAGAACCCAAACTTCCCTGAGTACTTGGAGCCAGGAAAGAAGCATCAAGTGGCTTGTGCTCCTCAGGCTGGTGACCTTCTCAGAGTGCATAGTCAAGTAAGTATGGGGACTGTAAGTCGCATCATATTCCTTTCTTGGATTTTTGTTTTCATCTGCTTATTCTTCCACCCATCAGGTTTAGAAGGGAATGGAATATTTCCCTAAGAGTCTTAAAGATCAACACTTACTTATTGATAAGTAACTTGCTATAGGAACTGTGGATCCCAAGGTCTTGCTGTAGATTTCGGTTGCACAAATCTTGGGGTCCAGCCATGTCATGACCTATTCAAAATGCAACTCCTTGCAACTGTTCAGTGCACAGTCTATGCAGATGTCAATGTGGTCCTGTGGAATAGCACATTTCTACATTTTATTCAACATGTCCTCTTTTTTCCCTGTCTACTTCAGTGTGTATATGCCTATGTCTGTATCTCTGTATCACTGTCATTTATCTCTCCATATCTTTGGAAGTCACTGGAAGTGTATGTCTCTCTGTGTTATTTTCCTTTATTTTTCATTTGACTCTTCCTTCCTTTTTCAGCCTCTGAGTTTCCCTTATTTGTTCCCTATATTTTGGATTCTTCTTTCAACTCTCTCTTCTCTTTCAACGTGGAGAAATACACACTGTTTTATAAACAGTGTTTTATATCTGACAAGCAGTGTGACCACATCCAACTCAGAAACCTCTTGCATTTCAAATTGCTCCCTTGTAAAAGAGGATAAGAGTCCCCCTTCTAACTCCTTCCTTGATGTTCTATGAGAAGGTTAGAGTGGATTGGCGACAGCAATGCTAATGGCTGTCATTGTTGAGACTTCCTATTTATCGGGTACCTTATATCCATCACATCACTTATCCCCAATATATGCTATTTGGAGGGTTTGTATTGTTACATTCCACCATTTTACCGATGGGGAGACTGAGACAGCACTTGGTCATATGGCTTACCCAAGAATGCAGAACATAACCTGTATTCAAATCTATGTCTTTGCCATGGTATATGAATAAAATCCTGATAATAATGTGTCTCATAAAAATGATTAGAAAATACACAGAGCCATTAAAAAGACAGTTATACCTTAACACTGACAGATAATTGTAGCATCTTCTTTGTTTTCTTTGTCAAATGCTCAGTGAAAGAATACCTCTAACAAAAGTGAAGACCATGAGAAAAACCCTCAGTGGAAAAAAACATGCTGAACAGTTTCCTGAAGGAACATGCTTACAGTCTGTTCCCGATTTCTTCTCGTGGCTCAAATCTATTTACCCTCTGAGAAACATCAGGGATGTATTTTGGGAGGATGGTGCTCCACAGCGCCCCCTGGTGCTCTAGCCTAGTACTGGGGCTCATCTGGAGGTGGCAGGTAGGATGTTGGGGTTGGGGTTCCTGCAGGAGGCAGAAACCCTGGAAAATCGGGAGCCCAACCAGAGGATAAGGCACTCTCATCCTCAACTGTTGGTCTTTGTGACTGGGCCCAGCAATTACCAGGTGGCAGGTAAACATCCATTTCTATATCAAAGATGTGTCATTAGTTTAAGGGAGATTGTTCCTTCTGAACTTAGTGAGCCACTCAGTTACAGATGAAGAGTGAACCATCACTGATCAAAAGGTATAATAAACTGCAAAGCAATTGTGAAACCCCAGGTAGAGGAATTCAGTTTCCACAGATGCAAGAACGACAACAGTAAAAAGTTACTGAACCTGTTTTCCATATATGGCCATAAGAATCACTGTGGTTACTGTTTTTAGATTAGAAAAAGGGCTTATTTTGCCTTCAAAATGTCTTCAAGAATGTCCATGCCAGCCTGAGAGATAGGCAAAGAGTAAATATATGTCAAATGAAAGGGTCACCTATGCGGTGTTGATTGGATGTGGTCCGAGTTTAGAAGGAGTGGCTGGGGTTGATCCAGAAGGACCTCCTGGAGAAGCGGGTGCTAAGGCTGGGTTTGAAGAGACTACAGAGCTTCTCAAATAAAGGCACCAGGACTACCCGGGGTGCCCAGCAGTCCTGGACGTGCAGTGATTATGCCTTTGGGCTTCCCATGCAGGAAGTACCACTTCAACGCCTGGTCATAGAGTGAATATCCTGCATACAATGTAGTACAGGAAAAATATATCAAATGCAGATACCTCTGTGACCAAAGTTTGTGAGCTGCACGGTGGTTAGAAAGTGATCTCCAGAGATATGTGACACCCAGAGGGAGGCATCAGTGTGGGAATAGAGGGTAGCCACTTCTGCACTAACTCACTCCTTCCTTCTCCCTGTAGATGCTCTACGTGGGTGACATCACCATTGGAACACCCCCTCAGGAATTCCAGGTTGTCTTTGACACAGGCTCATCTGACTTGTTGGTGCCCTCCATCTATTGCAGCAGCCTAACCTGTTGGGAGTACAGACACCCTGTACCCAGACCATTCTTCACTGGCCCTGCCACCCTGTTTCCAACCTTGGCACCTGATGACACTCATCTCTTGTTTCTGCAGCTAAACAAGTTAAGTTCAAACATCATTAGTCTTCCACCTTCCAGTTTACCAATGACACCTTCAGCATCTTCTTTGGTTCTGGAAGGATGAGAGGAGTTGTTGCTCATGACACAGTTCGGGTAACAGTGTAACAGATGCTGAGTCAGGACTGGCTATGGAGTGGCCCCTGCTTGCAAAGCAGATGCAGGACCATCTGGTAGGACCCTTCCTAGCCTAACTCCCATAGATATTGGCCATCTTATTCACAGGATCATGTCTCTGGAGAGGCAGTGCCCGTGGTGACACATGAGCAAACAGATTAACTAACCCAGAGAGTGGCCTGAGGTGTGAACTTGCAGCTCCTCTGCCCATGAGCAGTTCAAGATTCATTTTGCTGTGAGTGAGAAGAGGGGATAAAAGCACTCACTTTTATATTCACAGACTGTTCCAGGCACTTTCAGGTGATAACTGGTTTAATCCTGCAACAGTCCCACACAGCAGTTACTCTTATTAGCTCATGAGACATATGAGGAAACTGAGGTACAGACAGCAAGGGCCTTGCTGAGGTCACACATTGATAAAAGGTGGAGTTTGGATGGCTTTTCAGGGCTGAAGTTGCTGTGGGGTGTTTGGGGACAGGATAAAACTGATCTGGGGACCCTGGGGGCAAACAAGGGATTCAGGTACCCAGAGTGGAAAACTGGAAGCCTGAGAAGTCAAGGGGTCTGATAAATGAGTTCTCACTCTAGAAGACCCTTGAGAGTCTAATAAACATATGGCCTGCCTCCCCCAAAGTACTTGAGTAGTTCCCCTCTCTCTCTTTCTCTCTCATACACACTCACAGAAATATACACATATCCCCAAAAGGGAATTCCCCAGGCAGTAATTTCATAGAACCCTGCAAGCAAGATTGTGTTTTTGGCTTCTGTCTTCCTGGACAGATGCAGAATCCACAGTACATTACAGAGAATGCAGTCCATTCCTGTTATTAGGTCACAGTGATGCCAAATAGAAGGCTATCTTGCTTTTGATCGTTTTGTCCATAAGGTGGCGCCAATGGGACCTGTCCTGACTCTTGGCTGCCCCACTAGTACAGAAGCCATGAGGCCAATTTGACTCACTCAGGTGGTGTTTTTCAGAGGGGCAGATGTTTTAAAATTCGCAGCCTCTCTCAAATAGAACCCAAATTCCCCTTCCACCTTGGTCTAACCATCTGTGGGCCACCAAAGACAGAGGCCAGCCTCAATTCTTCTCTGAGGATCTAATGGCAATGCACCCCAGCCCAGTCCTAGCCCCACTTCACATATCTGTAAGTGGGAACACTCTTTTCTCCCACAGATTGGGGACCTTGTAAGTACTGACCAGCTGTTTGGTCTAACCATTATGGAAACCTGGTTTGATACGCCTTTTGATGGCGTCTTGAGCTTGAACTATCCCAACATACCCTTCTCTGGAGCCATCCCATCTTTGATAAGCTGAAGAATGAAGGTGCCATTTCTGAGCCTGTTTTTGCCTTCTACTTGAGCAAGTATGTCTGAGATGGACAATCTCTTGTCTCCAAATTACCTGTAATATGCTTTTAGTTGCAAGAAAATTAGAACATTTGATAAAGAGGTATCCTGAGAGATAACCTAACCCACCATAAATATGACCCCAGGGCCCTACCTGGCTTCACCTCTGGCATTTATAAATAAAATTTTATTGGAAAACAACCCCGATCCTGGGCTTAAAACCAGTAACTTGGTCTAGGCGGGTGAGTGAGAAAGAAAGCTAATGGAAGGCAACAGGAAACAAGTTGAAGGAAAAGGCATTAGGATCTGCTTATGAATTTGATCAGGAAGAAAGGAGAAGGATGGTGGATATCTTTCCTTCCTCATTACCATTTCACTTGGAGCCCAGGACCAGTTACCCAATTTGTAGGAGCCAATGAAAACCAAAAGTGTGGGACACAAAAGTGTGGGACCCCTTGTTCAAGAAATATTAGGCATTTCAAGACAGAGAAACCAGAGGTGGGGTCTCTTCTGAGTGTGGGGCCGTTTGGACAGTAGGTGTCACAGGACCTGAACCCACACCCTTAGAAATCCCAGCCTTGATTTTCCTGAAAAATGACAAAGTGGACAAGGGGAAAGCCAAAAGCTTCAGCACCTGTCCTCTGAGGGTGTCTGAGCACTCTGGTCACTGGAGTTCCAGGGGGTCTTCAGAAGATTTAGTGGAAGGAGCCCAGCCAAGTGATTCAGCTTCTAACCTCCTCTGTGCCACTCATTAGCCAGTAACTGACCTCAGTCTGGATCTCAATCGCTCCTAGACTCGATTTCTGCATCTGTACATGGGGACCTTATTAGGGCCTTGATGGGTGGACAAGAACGGCTCTCAGACAGTGCTATTGCTACTGTTTTCCAAGGATCCCCCACCTCTCTTCTCTCTACAGATACAAGCGGGAGGAAAGTGTGGTGATGTCTGGTGGGGTGGACCACCACTACTACAAGGGAGAGCTCAACTGGGTACCACTGATCCACCTGGGCGAGTGGAGTGTACACTTGGACCAGTAAGCCTCTCCCTCTAAGTGATGGTCCCACTACTGTACATGAACACAGGCAGAAACACACAAATGCATTCTCAGACACATAGTCACACAGACATATACATCACCCACAACGACACAGACAAACACAGACACATGGAAACACACAAGCAGACACATAAACATACACAGAGACACATAAAAACATGTATAGCTAGTCAGAGACATACAAGCACACACAGAGACACATACAAACACATACAAACAAACACACAAGCACATAGATACACAAAAAACCCATGGGTTCATAATCCCCAGGCATTCTGAGCAAGGCTCAGACCAGGGTCCTAAAAGGGTCTAAAGAGGTCTGTGCAGCCAGGAGAGGGCTGCATACACCACCCTTTGAGGTGGGGAGCATGGTTAGAGGACTCTACAGTGTGGTGAACAGAGAATCAGGGAGAATTTCACCAACCTGAACAGAGTTATGATCAGATGATCAAGTGTCCAGGGCTACCTAGGACATAGGAAGTTATCAGTACAGATAAATGTCAGTTTAAAAACAGGGACAGTCCTGAGAAAATGGGGAAAACTAGTCTTCTCTGGGAGCAGCTACGTAGCAGTGGAGGGAGTTTGGCTGCAGTCTTAAGATGTGAAAGCAACTAATAAAAAAAACACCCCACGTTCTTGGGCACACAGTGGGGCAGGGGCTATAACAGAGAATCAGGAAGGTGGAATCCAGGAGTGACCTGAGGACAAGAGGCATAATTGATAGGATTCTGTGTGATATCCTCAGACTAAAGCTGACCTATCCTTTGGAGTTTCTGCGGGCTAGGCATGTATTTCCTGGCCAGGGTCTCAGGGTCTGAGCTGGTTGTAGGAGCAGTGCTGGCAGACACCCTCTCCCAGAGGATCCCCTCTATCCCCTTACTATGAAAATCTGCTGTGCCTGAGAATCTCCACCTTCACTCTGTGTGAGACCTGTTATTTGTTCCTCAGCAGATACAGCTCTCTGGATGTTTCTCATTGTTTTCTCAGTCTTCATTCACTCATTGAACAGACAAGCATTGGGCATCCACTGTGTGCCAGGCACTTTAGGGAGGCAAGGAGAATAAAATTTGCCCTCACGTCTAAGAAGGCAGATGTACATGAAGTGACTCGCCCACATAGTGCATTGTGACTTTGGTACATGCTAGACATGAGGAGGAGAAGGCAATGGCAACCCACTCCAGTACTCTTGTCCAGAAAATCCCAGGGATTGCAGAGCCTGGTGGGCTGCCTTCTATGAGGTCGCACAGAGTCGGACACGACTGAAGTGAGTTAGCAGCAGCAGCAGCAGCAGACATGAGGAAGGGTCTACAGAGAGTGACCAAGACAAGAGACTTATAAACACTGGGGGAAAGACTTCCCGAAAACTATACAATTAAGCTGGAATCTGGAAGATGAGAAGAAATTTGCTAGTCAGAGGGGAGTGGAGTCTTCTAGGAAGGAAGACCATCCTGTGTCAAGGTGCAAAAGAGCCTGGTGTATTCAAGTACTGCATTCGAGGATGTCAAGAAAGGTGCTGTGTCAAGAGCAAAGGAAAAGAGGGCAAGAGATGAAGGGCTGTTTAGGGACAGTTGGGAAGCGGGCAGCTCTGGGGAGACTCAGAGTGACCTTGACGCCTGCTTTCTTCCATTGCTTTTCAGCATCTCCATGAAAAGAAAGGTCATTGCTTGTTCTGGCGGCTGCAAGGCCCTTGTGGGCACCAGGACATCACTGATCCTTGGCCCAAGAACAGTGGTCAATAACATACAGAAGTTCATCGGCGCCACGCCACAGTGTGCCGAGGTGAAGCGTCATGCCCCAGGGTCACTCCCTGTCTCCACACAAAACAAGGATCTCCAGGGCCAACCTCTCATCCTCTCTCTCTAACAGTACTTTGTTTCATGTTCTGCGGTCAATACCCTGCCCCCTATTATCTTCACCATCAACGGCATCAATTACCCAGTGCCAGCTCGAGGCTACATCCTCAAGGTGAGGGGACAATACTGAGGGTTGGTTCTCAAACTGGAGCTTGCAGGAACCCTTGGGCTGCTGCTGGGAGGAGGGCGCCCTCTGGAGGCCATTTCACACCATTGCATATGCTGCTGAGCCCTGTGGCTGGGCTAGTGCCTGCCAGAAAACCAATCACTTGAGAGTAAAGGGGCCTCTGGGACACTGATCTTCCTGAGATAAATGTGGAGATGCAACACCATGCCGGCATTGTGGGAGTCAGGGAGAGGGGAACTCTAAGGTCCTCAGTCCTCAAAGAGCTGCAATTCAATCTGAACCTTTAGGTGCATGAACATGAAAGTCAGCTTTAGCAGTCCCTGAAATAGGCCATGTTACAAGGAGAATGGCTGGGGACAGTCCCAGTCTGATGTCCCAGTGTAAGTTAACAGTCTCCCTTCCCTTCTCAAAGTTTTCCTGGTTTGGATGATAAATTACATGGTCAGCCTAGTTCTCGGCTGCATCTTCCCCCTGCTCTGGCCAGGTGCCTCCTTTGTGAGCTGGGGTACCCGACCCCTCTGTGGGGAGGTTGGATACTAAGGTGAATAAAGGGTGCCCAGCGACTGCTCAGCCCTGGCACAGGGTGGAGGCTTCATGTCAGCTCCCTGTGAGAGTTCAGAGCAGGCTGATGAGCTCAAAGAAGGCTTTGAGGAAGAGAGGGAATTTCAGGAATTCTAAAACTGTAAACTCATGGAGCCATGTGGAGGGTTGCTTGGTTCTAGGCAAAACTGCACTGGATTCCATGCAAATGTCATCTCAAGGTGGTCTGCACTGGGGCACTGGGGACTTACTAGGGGTGATGAGGGCTACGGACTGACCAGTGGGGATGGGAACCAGAGTACATTAAACAACCAAGCCTAGAATGGCCAAAGAGGGTGAGTGTGGGCCGAAGGAGGCTTCGCAGAGTTCCTGAGTTAAGTCTTCAGGAACGTGTTGTGGGCACTGCTCTATTTAAGATGGATAACCAACAACGAGTTACTGTGTAGCACAGGGAACTCCCCTCAGTTATATGACAGCCTGGATGGGAGGGGTATCTTTGGGACCAGGATGCACGGAAACATATGGTTGAATCCCTTTACTGTCCACCTGAACCTCAGAGTATTGTTAGTCAGCTATACTCCAAAACAAAATAAAGTTTTTAAATAAAGTACGGATTGTGGGGATGCAGGAGGAGAATCTGCAGAGAAGCATTCTCTGCAGAGAACATGTATAATATCATATAAGAAATGAATCACCAGTCCATGTTCAATACAGGATGCTTGGGGCTGGTGCACTGGGATGACCCAAAGGGATGGTACGGGGAGGGAGGTGGGAGGGGGGTTCAGGATGGGGAACACGTGTATGCCCGTGGCAGATTCATGTTGATGTGTGGCAGAACCAATACAATATTGTAAAATAATTAGCCTCCAATTAAAATAAATAAATTTAAAAATAAATAAATGAAAGGAGGGGAGAAGGAGTAAGAAAAAAAAGAAAATGTTTTAACTAACATAAAAAAAATCAAGGAGCAAGAGTCAGAAGAGAGGAAACAGGGAGTGAGGAGAACTATGGACACACTTGTTCTTTTCTAAAAAATTATATTGAAGTGTGGCTAATCTTCAGTGCTGCGTTAAGTTCTGCTGCACAGCAATGTGACTCAGTCATACACATAAAAATTATTTTTTCTTTTTTTCACTCTTTTTCGTGTGGTTTGTCACTGAATATTGAATATAGTTCATTATGCTCTACAATAGGACTTTGTTGTTTTTCATTCCTCTGTTTCCCCAACTCCCAGTCCTCCCCTCCCCCACATCCTTCCTCATGGCAACCTCATGACTTGACCCTCTTTCTATTGGATGAACTCTCATATCCCCTGCTGGTAAGAAAACCCCTTAATAATTACCAAAAGAGGGAAATAATGAGAAGTGTGCAGGGTCTGGATATTGGAGGGAGTCACCGGTAACAGTTCATGCTGACTGGTGTGTCTCTGACTCCCCTCAGGATTCTAAAGACGAGTGCCATTCCCCCTTTCAAGAGAACAGAGCGAGTCCATCTACAGAGAACTGGATCCTGGGTGACATCTTCCTAAGATGGTATTTCTCAGTCTTTGATCAAGGAAATGACAGGATTGGACTGGCACGGGCAGTGTAAATGCTTGGAGTGGTTCAGGAATCAGTAAGGCTGCTCCTAACACATACTCACTCACACTTTGATCACTACTTCCCAGGATGCTAGTGAACTGTATTTGGTGGTCTGCACACCCTATTCTCAGAAAAGAATAAAGGGTTTCACTCTTAATGGTGCTGAAACAAATGGGTGCCTCTGTTTGTGTCTGGGAGTGAAGGATCTAGAACAATGTCTGAATCAAAACTGAGAGGAGCCCTAATCCAACTGGCTTCAAGGAACAGGGAGACTCATTGAAATGATTCTGAGAATCCAGGACACAAGAATCAGAGCAAATAAAAAGATCTCAGTGACTGGACCCAAGAAATCAGAAGTCATCAACTCCCTCTCACCCTTGCTCTTTCCCTTCCCTCTTCTTTGATGGTCTTAGCCTGGCAACTTTCTTCCTTAAGGCTTCTACACCTAGTGAGGGAGTCCAAGCTACCTGCCCTAGGGTTTCAAATCCCGAAGGCATCACCCTAGTAAGGAAAGAAGACTGCACACATCGTAGTTCAAGGGTGTTCTCTGAATGACCCACCTCAGATCACATGTACGGCCCCAGATCAGCCATCCTGGCAGGGACATGGGGTCTTATGACTGGCTTTACATGGTCTTTGGCCCTGACCAGGCAGCACACATTATTGTCAATTTCCTCCAGAACTACATGACTGAAGCTGGGGAGAGGCAGCCCCAAGGATAGCGACTGGCAGATGGTCTAGACCACGGAAGAGTTTGTGATGACCCACCAACTCCACCACCTCCTCATTCAGAGGAATTATAAGGGATAATGAAATAGACTCTCTTCATCCCATCTCAGATGATCTTATCACTGGGCTTCTCCTCCAGAGGATTTTGGCTGAGGTACTTCATGCAGAGCGGGTTCCCTTTTGCCCCACACCCAGTCACCAGCTCTCTGCCACATATGCCTGCTCAGTCCTTTCCAGTCCTACTTGCTAAGTGGTGGCCCCAGTGGATCCCTGAGCCATCCCCTGCCTCCAGGGCCCAGAATGCCACTTCCTTGCCCTCCAGTGCTGCTGGGGAGAATGCAATGCATGTATCGGTGAACCCAGGGTACACAGAGCCTTCAGCCTTTCTGAGCTTCCTCCAGGGGTGGAGCTACAAACTATTTGCTTGGAGCTGCCATGGTTAGGCACTTTTGCAGTGGAAGCATCCGTTCTTTCCACCTGGAGGCCCTCAGAAGATGTCTCAGCTGAGTCAGCAGGGGTCAGAGTTTGAGTTCCTTTCAAATTGACTGGTTTGATCTCCTTGTTTTATAAGGGACTCTCAAGAATCTTCTCAAGCACCGCAGTTCAAAAGCTCAATTTTGCCATTCACCCTTTCTTATGGTCCAAATCGCACATCTGTACATGATTACTGGAAAAATCATAGCTTTGACAATAGAGACCTCGGTAGCAAAGTGAGTCTCTGCTTTTTAATACATTGTCCAGGTTTTTCATATCCTTTCTTCCTTCCAAGGAGCAAGTGTCTTTTAATTTTGTGGCTTAAGTAAAGGTCCATAGTGGTTTTGGGTCCCAAGAAAATAATATCTGCCACTGTTTCCACTTTTCCCTCATCTATTTGACATGAAGTGGTTTGACCAGATGCCATGAATGTTGAATATATCTTGTGAATAGTTTTTTGAATGTTGAATTTTAAGCCAGTTTTTGCATCTCCTCTCCTCATCAAGAGGCTCTTTATTTCTTCTTTGCTTTCTGCCATTAGAGAAGTGTCATCTTCATATCTGTGGATGTTGATATTTCTCCCAGCAATCTTTATTCCAGCTTGGTAATTATGCAGTCCAGCATATCAAATGATGTATCCTATATAGAAGTTAAATAACCAGAGTGAGAATTTATACCTTGGCCCGCTTCTTTCCCAGTTTTAAATCTTTCAGTTTTTCCGTGTCTGATTCTAACTGCCAATTTTTGACCTACATACAGACTTTTCAGGAGACAGGTAAGGTGATCTGGTACTCCCATTTCCTTAAGAATTTTCCACAGTTTGTTGTGGTCCACATAGTGAAAGAATTTAGCATAGTCAGTGAAGCAGACAGAAATGCTTTTTGGGATTCCCTTGCTTTCTCTATGATCCAATGGATGTTGGCATTTTGATCTCTGGTTCCTCAAATCAGCTTGTATATCTGAAAGTTCTCAGTTCATGTAAAGTTGAAGCTTAGCTTGAAGGATTTTGAGCATTACCTTGCTAGCAAGTGAGATGAGCGTATTGCATGATAGTTTCAACATTCTTTGGAATTGCCTTTCATTTGGATTGGAATGAAAACTGACCTTTTCCAGTACTGTGGACACTGCTGAGTTTTCCAAATTTGGTGACATACTGAATGCAGCACTTTTACAGCCTCATTCTTTAGGATTTTTAAATAGCTCAGCTGGAATTGCATCACCTGCCCTATCATTGTTTGTAGTGATGCTTCCTAAGGCCCACTTGACTTCATACTCCAGTATATCTGGCATTACGTGAGTGACCCAAACATCATCCCCATCCCGGTCATTATGATTGTTTTTTTACAGTTCTTCTGTACATTCTTGCCACCTCTTCTTAATCTCATCTGCTTCTGTTAGGTCTTTGAATTTTCTGTCCTTTATTGTGCCCATCCTTGCATGAAGTGTTCCTCTGGTAGCTCCAATTTTCCTGAAGCAATCTATACTCCTTACAATTCTATTGTTTTCCTCTAATTCTTACACTGTTCACTTATGAAGATTTTCAAATCTCTCCTTGCTATTCTCTGGAAGTCTGCATTCCATTGAGTATATCTTTCCCTTTCTCCTTTGCCTTTCACTTCTCTTATTTTCTCAGCTGTTTTTAAGGCCTCCTCAGGCAACCCCTTTTCCTTCTGACATTTGTTTTTCTTGGGGATGGTTTGGGTGACCACCTTCTGTACAATGTTACAAACCTTCATCCATAGTTCTTCAGGTAAACAGAACTAATCCCTGGAATCTATTATTCATCTCCACTATGATGGAATCTATTATTCATCTCCACTAGGTCATAGCTTAATGGTCTAGTGGTTTTCCTTATGTACTACAATTTAAGCCTGAATGCTGCTTGCTTCTGCCTAAACATTGTTGCCAGATCACCACCCACCACTCCCAGTGCATGTTGAACAAAAGCACAGAATTTGAGGACTGTTACCCTGGGCTTGTGCTTGTGCTTGGCTTTTCACATGCTTAGCTGTGTGACCTTGATGAAGTCTCTTAACCTCAGTTTTCTCAACTGAAAAATAGGCACCATGATTGTAGTTCCACTTTCTAGATTGCATGTGTGCCTGCTAAGAACAAATGCCCCTGAGATTGCTTTCTGGGTTCCTGACTCTGGAACAAATATGAATTATTCTGCCACCTGGGAAGAAGGAAATCTTCTATTTAGAGGTTATGGCTGCCATCCCCAAGGCTAAATATCGATTCAAGCCAAATGACATCTATCTCTGAACCATGGCACAGAACTCTGACTGAGCCGATGCTTCTGCTTTTTGGCCTCCAACAAGAGCTACTGATTACTGGCTCAGATTACTCCCTTCCCAGCCTTACCAGTCGGCCTTTCCTTATCAACTACTTCTAGCCTGAAATCACACTGCAAGGAGAGTTGTAAGGCTTTTGGTCTCTTTTCAGTTTCCCACATCTCCAGTGTAGCCACAAGTAGCTGTTATGCCTACTTGTCATAGCAACTGCTATGGCAACCTGTACAGTCCAATCTCAGCCTGTTAAATGAAACTGTCCCCATTTGGCCCCTCATGTTTAAATTACTTACAGTTGCCTTAGAAACCTTCCTATGCTTGCTGTTTAACAACCAAATATGTGTCGACTTGATCTATGATCTATGTTCATCAGTGATATTGGTTTGTAGTTTTCATTTTGTAACATCTTTGTCAGGTTTTGCTATTAGGGTGATGGTGGCCTCATAGAATGAGTTTGAAAGTTTACCTTCCTCTGCAATTTTCTGGAAGAGTTTGAGTAGGATAGGTTTAGATCTTCTCTAAAATTTTGGTAGAATTCAGCTGTGAAGCCATCAGGTCCTGGGCTTTTGTTTGCTGGACGATTTCTGATTACAGTTTCAATATCCGTGCTTGTGATGTGTGTGTGTTATGATTTTCTAATTCTTCCAGGTTCAGCTTTGGAAAGTTGTACTTTTCTAAGAATTTGTCCATTTCTTCCAGGTTGTCCATTTTATTGGCATATAATTGCTGATAGTAGTCTCTTATGATCTTTTGTATATCTATGTTGTCCGTTGTGATCTCTCCATTTTCATTTCTAATTTTATTGATTTGATTTTTCTCCCTTTTTTCTTGATGAGTCTGGCTAATGGTTTGTCAATTTTATTTATCCTCTCAGAGAACCAGATTTTTGCTTTGTTAATTTTTGCTATGGGCTCTTTTTTTTTTTCTTTTGCATTTATTTCTGCATTAATTTTGAAGATTTCTTTACTTCTACTAACCCTGGGGTTCCTCATTTCTTCCTTTTCTAGTTGCTTTAGGTGTAGAGCTAGGTTATTTATTAGACTTTGTGTATTTATTTAGGTTATTTATTTGAATTTTCCCCCTGATTCTCAAAAAGCAGATGTCTTTTCACAGTTTATTGAAAGAATGTAGTCATATGTTGCACTTGGTTGTTCTCCTTTAAGGCGAAATAACTGTTCCTCTCCCAATTTTAATGGCATTCATTTGTTCAGAAACTGGGAGGAAGCAGGGTGTTTGTTTTACAGAATGTCCCACTATTGAGTTTAGAGCAGGCGTCAACAATACCAACACAGTGAGTCAGGACCAGTACCAGTCCTTGGTCTATTAGGAACCAGACCTCCACAGCAGGAGGTGAGCTGCAGGCCAGTGAGTGAGGCTTCATCTGTATTGTAGCTGCTCCCCAACACTCTCTCATCACCCCCAGAAGGGACAGTCTAGCTTGTTTTCCTGGAACCGTTTGTAGTTACTTAACCTATACTTAATAGAAACAAAAATAGCATAAATATTAATGATTATTTTCCTTTCTCAGTGCTCAGTATGGGGAGTTGGTGCCCTAGCAATCTATCACAGTGACAAATTAAATGTTGTCTAATAACATTTGGACACTTTTGGCCATCATAAAATTAAATATTAAAAAACTAAGATCATGGGATCCAGCCCCAACCTTCATGGCAAGTAGAAGGAGGAAAGGTGGCAGCAGAGACAAATTTCTTCATCTTAGCCTCTAAAACCACTGTGGATGGTGCCTGCAGCCATGAAATCAGAAGGCGATTGCTTCTTTGCAGTAAAGCTATGAGAAACATAAACAGTGTGTTGAGAAGCAGAAACATCATTCTGCCCAACAAACTGGTAGATGTTTGGCCTTTTCATTTGGATTCCTAAACTTTCTGTCCAGTCCCCATTGGTCTCTGAAGTCCCTCAGGTTTCTGGTTCTTCAAGATTCCTGAGATTATTTTGTGCATTTCTTTAACTAGTTCTGAAATCAGTCATCTCTTTAAGATCATCTGATGGGAAATGTATTTAGAAGCTACATGTTAGACCTCAGAATAGTCACTGTTATCAAGTTGTCATTGCCTCTTGGCTTTACAGTGGTCAGAGGAGGAAGTACACATTTTCCTTAAAATTAAAATAAAAAGGAATATAATTAGTTGGTACAAACTTATGCTTTCAGTTCAAGATTTAAGACAGTAGGGTTTGAATTAAATTTCTTTATGTTATGTGTGAACCTCATTTTCTAGCCACTGAAAGACTTAATTCAGAACATTAGTTTTAATTATTGTCTTGCTTTTACCTGTTAACATACATACGATTCTGTCACAATAACAGAAACAATATGAGGAACAATAAGCTGTTGAATTATTGCTCACCACAGATGCGATGGTGGTGCAGATGTGTGGCAGCTGCAACAGCAGTGCAGAAGCACGGCAGAGAGGAGCTACCCCACGTCCAAATTAGGCGGGGCAGCCAAGAGGACCTACCTTACTTCCAAGGTAAGGAGCAGCGGCTGCACTTTGCTGGAGCAGCCGTGAAGAGATAACCCATATCCAAGGTAAAAGAAATCCAAGTAAGATGGTAGGAACTGGGAGAGGGCATCTGAGGGCAGACAGACTGAAACCACAATCACAGACAACTAGCCAATCTGTCACACGGATCACAGCCTTGTCTAACTCAAGGAAGCTAAGCCATGCCATGTGGGGCCACCCAAGATGGATGGGTCATGGTGGAGAGGTCTGACAAAACGTGGTCCACTGGAAAAGGGAATAGCAAACCACTTCAGTATTCTTACCTTGAGAACTCCATAAACACTATGGTAAGGTAAAAAGATAGGACACTGAAAGATGAACTCCCCAGGTCGGTAGGTGCCCAATATGCTACTGGAGATCAGTGGAGAAATAACTCCAGAAAGAATGAAGGGATTGAGCCAAAGCAAAGACAACATCCAGTTGTGGATGGGACTGCAAGTAAGATCGATGCTGTAGAGAGCGGTATTGCATAGGAACTTGGATTGTTAGGTCCATGAATCAAGGCAAATTGGAAGTGGTCAAACAGGAGATGACAAGAGTGAAAATAGATATTCTAGGAATCAGCAAACCAAGATGGACTGGAATGGGTGAATTCAAATCAGATGACCAAATGTCAACTAGTGTTGGCAGGAATCCCTTTGAAGAAATGGAGTAGACATCATAGTCAACAAAAGAGTCTGAAATGCAGTACTTGGATGCAATCACAATAATGACAGCATGATCTCTGTTCATTTCCAAGTCGAAAAATTCAATATCACAGTAATCAAACTCTATGCCCCAATCAGTAACGCTGAAGTTGAACAATTCTATGAAGACCTACAAGACCTTCTAGAACTAACACCCCCCAAAAGATGTCCTTTTCATTATAGGGGACTGGAATGCAAAAGTAGGAAGTCAAGAAACACCAGGAGTAACACATAAATCTGGTCTTGGAGTACAGAATGAAGCAGGTCAAAGGCTAATAGCGTTCTGCCAAGAGAATGCACTGGTCATAGCAAACCCCTTCTTCCAACAACACAAGAGAAGACTCTACACATGGACATCACCAGATGGTCGACACCAAAATTAGATTGATTATATTCTTTGCAGCCAAAGATGGATAAGCTGTATACAGTCAGCAAAAACAAGACTTGGAGTTGATGGTGGCTCAGATCATGAACTCCTTGTTGCCAAATTCAGACTGAAATTGAATAAAGCGGAGAAAAGCACTAGACCATTCAGGTATGACCTAAATCAAATCCCTTAGGACTATTCAGTGGAAGTGAGAAGTAGATTTAAGGGACTAGATCTAACAGACAGAGTGCCTGATGAACTATGGATGGAGGTTCATGATGTTGTACAGGAGACAGGAATCAAGACCATCCCCAAGAAATATAAATGCAAAAAAGCCAAATGGCTGTCTGAGAAGGCCTTACAGATAGCTTTGAAAATAAGGGAAGCAAAAAACAAAGGAGAAAAACAAAGATATAGCCATTTGAATGGAGAGTTCCAAAGAATAGCAAGGAGAGATAAGAAAGAAAGCCTTCCTCAGCAATCGATGCAAAGAAATAGAGGAAAACAATAGAATGGGAAAGACTAGAGATATCTTCAAGAAAATTAGAAATACCAAAGGAATATTTCATGCAAAGATAAGCTCAGTAAAGGACAGAAATGATATGAACCTAACAGAAACAGAAGATATTAAGACAGGTGGCAAGAATACACAGAAGAACTGCACAAAAATGATCTTCAAGACCCAGATAATCACGATGGTGTAATCACTCACCTACAGCCAGGCATCCTGGAATGTGAAGTCTAATGGGCCTTAGGAAGCATCACTACGAACAAAGCTAGTGGACGTGATGGAATGCCAGTTGAGCTCTTTCAAATCCTGAAAGATGATGCTGTGAAAGTGCTGTACTCAATATGCCAGCAAATTTGTAAAACTCAGCAGTGACAACAGGACTGGAAAAGGTCAGTTTTCATTCCAATCTCAAAGAAAGGCAGTGCCAAAGAATGCTCAAACTACAGAACAATTGCACTCATCTCACATGCTAGTAAAGTAATGCTTAAAATTTTCCAAGCCAGGCTTCAGCAACGCATGAACCATGAATTTCCAGATGATCAAGCTGGTTTTAGAAAAGGCAGAGGAACCAGAGATCATATTGCCAACATCCAATGGATTATCGAAACAGCAAGAGAATTCCAGAAAAACACCTACTTTTGCTTCACTGACTATGCAAAAGCCTTTGATTGTGTGGATCACAATAAAATGTGGAAAATTCTTTAAGAGATGGGAATACCAGACCACCTGACCTGCGTCTTGAGAAATCTATATGCAGGTCAGGAATCAGCAGTTAGCACTGGATATGGAACAGCAGACTGGTTCAAAATAGGAAAGGAGTACGTCAAGGCTGTATATTGTCACCCTGCTTATTTAACTTATATGCAGAGTACATCATGAAAACGCTGGGCTGGAGGAAGCATAGGCTGGAATCAAGATTGCTGGAAGAAATATCAATAACCTCAGATATGCAGATGGCATCACCCTTATGGCAGAAAGTGAAGAAGAATGAAAGAACATCTTGATGAAGGTGAAAGAGGAGAGTGAAAAAGATGGCTTAAAGCTCAACATTTAGAAAACTAAGATCATGGCATCTGGTCCCATCACTTCATGGCAAATAGATGGGGAAACAGTAGAGACAGTAGTTGACTTCATTTTTCTGGGCTCCAAAATCACTGCAGATGTTGAATTTTAAAGCCACTTAAGTAATGTGTTGTTATAGGTAGCTAGTCAACAACTTGATGCAATTTGATTTATTAGTCTTTGTTCTCAATTTGTTCAATTCAGTTCAGTCCTTCAGTTGTGTCTGTCTCTTTGCAATGTCATAGACTGCAGAGTGCCAGACTTCTCTATCCATCACCAACTCCCGAAGCTTGCGCAAGCTCATGTCCATCGACTTGGTGATACCATCCAACCATCTCATCCTCTGTCTTCCACTTCTCCTCCTGCCTTCAATGTTTCCTAATATCAGGGTCTTTTCCAATGAGTCAGCATGTTTAGTATGCATTCAGTCTCTTTGTAAATCAACCAACATGAATCAAATTCCTCTCTGTCCCCACTGCACTCCCAACTCTAGGCCAGAAATAAAAACCTGCATAGACTGAAAGCTAATTCCAGCACATTGCTGCAGAGATTTCATTCCCACTGTTTTTTCAGGAAAAAAAAATTAGTTGCTAACATTAAAAGCAGTAGATTGTACATAAATATCCAGACTTCTGATTCTCTTGAAAATGTGGCCAACTGGCCTGCTTTCCAGCATGGGTGAAGTGGAGGTAAGGCTGCCCCCAGTGGTAAGGCCTGTGCTGCCCAGAGTCCAACAGGGCCATCTAGTCCTAGTATCATATCTCCTGCCTCCTGGGGACATGAGTCTAGTGAGAACTAGACTGCTAGCTCTCTTAAGGTAAAGACTACTTTTGTCTTGATCAACTTTGACTTTGAAACCTTTAACCCAGAACCTAGCACACACTTCTTCCTTGTACGTTTGTTGGATGATATAAAATATCTTGCGGGTCCATATGACCTTTCTTCCAATACTGAAACCATGCAATTGACGTACCGCTCTGCCCTAAATTTTTGATACAGACTGGCATCACAGATGCCCCTGATATCTGCCATTAGACCCACTAACTAAAGCCAGTTGTATGTCCCTGGGCTGCCCCTGAGGTCTTCACTTTGCCATTTGACAACTTATCCTCCTAGCAATCTCCTCTCCAATGAAGACAGCAATGCATATCTCATGAAGTGGCTAGGAATATGACATGAAGCCACAGATGTCGAGCATGGCCCCTTGTATCCATTTTCATGATGTTTTTAGTTTTTTTCTCCAAGTAGGCAAGGTTCTCCATCTTTGTAGATGTCCATGCAGATCAGTTTGATTTTCTAGCCAAGCTTCAAGGAAGAGATTACACTTCAATTCTCTCTATTCTGAGAAGCTTCAAAGGCTACTCGCCAAGGACACTGATGAAGGTAAAGATTTTATCGAGACCTTTGTGTTTATTTCAGATCTTTTAGTGGCCTAAAGGGGAAAAATAGGGTAGGTCAGAGCATATATAACTAGCGACTCCTGGTCACCACTACATGCTAGGAACGCAAACTTCCCCGAGTACTTGGAGCCAGGAAGGAAGCATGAAGTGGCTTGTGCTCCTCGGGCTGGTGGCCTTCTCAGAGTGCATAGTCAAGTAAGTATGGGGACAGTAAGCCACATCATATTCCTTTCTCGGATTTTTGTTTTCATCTGATTATTCTTCCACCCATCAGGTTTAGAAGGGAATGGAATATCTCCCTAAGAATCTTAAAGTCCAACTCTTTCTTTGTAACTTGCTATAGGAACTGTGGATCCCAAGATCTTGGTGTAGATTTGGGTTGCACAACTCTTGGGGTCCAGTCTTTTCATGACCTATTGAAAATGCAACTCCTTGCAACTGTTCAGTGCACAGTCTATGCAGATGTCGATGTGATCCTGTGGAATAGCACTTTTCTACATTTTATTCAACATGTCCTCTTTTTTCCTGTCTACTTCAGTGTGTATATGCCTATGTCTGCATCTCTGTATCACTGTCATTTATCTCTCCATCTCTTTGGAAGTCACTGGGAGTGTATTTCTGTCTGAGTTGTTTTCTTTTAATTTTTCATTTGACTCATCCTTCCTTCCCAAGCCTCTGAATTTCCCTTACTTGTTCACTATAACTTGGATTCTTCTTTCAACTCTCTCCTATTTCAACTTGGAGAAAGATACACTGTTTTATATACACTGATTTATATCTGACAAGCACTGTGACCACAGCCAACTCAGAAACCTCTTGCATTTCAAATTGTTCCCTTTTAAAAGAGGATAAGAGTCCCCCTTCTACCTCCTTCCTTGAGGTTCTATGAGACGGATAGAGTGGGATGGCAACAGCAATGCTAATGGCTGTCATTGTTAAGACTTCCTATTTATCAAGTACTTTATAGCCATCACTTTGCTTATCCCCAAGATATTCTATTTGTGGGTTTGTTGTTACATTTCACCATTTTACTGAAGGGGAGACTGATACACCACATTGTCAAATGGCTTACCCAAGAATGCAGAACAGAACCTGTATTCAAATCTATGTCCTTGCCATGGTATATGCATAAAATTCTGATAATAATGTGCCTCATAAAAATGATTAGAAAGTATACATGGCCATTACAATGACAGTTATACCTTAACACTGACAGCTTGTTGTAGCATCTTCTTTGTTTTCTTTGTCACATGCTCGGTGAAAGAATACCTCTAAGGAGAGTGAAGACCATGAGAAAAACCCTCAGTGGAAAAAACATCCTGAACAATTTCCTGAAGGAACATGCTTACAGACTGTCCCAGATTTCTTCTCGTGCCTCAAATCTAACATTTCACCCCTTGAGAAACATCAAGGATGTGAGTATTTTGGGAGGATAGTGCTCCACAGCGCCCCTTGGTGCTCTAGCCTAGCACCGGGGCTCCTCTGGAGGTGCCAGGTGGGATGTTGAAGTTGGGGTTCCTGCAGGAGGCAGAGACACTGGAAAACAGGGACCCCACCCAGAGGAGAAGGCACTCTTATCCTTAATTGTTGGTCTTTGTGACTGGGCCTGGCAATTACCAGATGGCAGGTAAATATCCATTTCTATGTCAAAGATGTGTCATTAGTTTGAGGACGATTGTTCCTTCTGAACTAAGTGAGCCACTCAGTTACAGATGAAGAATGAACCATCACCGATCAAAAGGTAGAACCTTTTGCAAAGCAATTGTGAATCCTCAGGTAGAGGAATTCAGTTTCCACAGATGCAAGAAACACAGCAGTAAAAATTTATTGAATCAGTAGTCTGTTTAAGGCCATAAGAATCTAACACATTGGTTACTGTTTTTAGATTAGCCAAAGGGCTTATTTTGTCTTCAAGAATGCCCATGCCAGCCTGAGAGATAGGCAAAGAGTAAATACATGTCAAGTGAAAGGGTCACCTGTGTGGTGTTGATTGTATGTGGGCTGAGTTTAGAGGTAGTGGCAGAGGTTGATCAAAAAGGACCTTCTGGAGAAGGGGGTGCTAAGGCTGGGTTTGAAGAGACTACAGAGCTTCTCAAATGAAGGTACCAGGACTTCCCTGGGTGTCCAGCATTCCTGGATGTCCAGTGGTTATGCCTCTGGGCTTCCCATGCAGGAGGTACCACTTCAATGCTTTATCATAGAGTCAATATCCACATACAATGTAGCACAGGAAAAATATATCAAATGCAGATACCTCTGTGACCAAAGTCTGTGAGCTGCACAGTGGTTAGAAAGTGATCTCAAGAGATATGTGACACCCAGAGGGAGGCATCAGTGTGGGAACAGTCGGTAGCCAGTTCAGCACTAACCCACTCCCTCCTTTTCCCTATAGAAGCTCTACGTGGGTAACATAACCATTGGAACACCCCCTCAAGAATTCCAGGTTATCTTTGACACAGGCTCATCTGACTTGTGGGTGCCCTCCGTCTTTTGCACCAGCCCAATCTGTTGTGAGTACAGACATCCCATTCTTGGACCATCTTTCACTTGCCCTGTGGCCCTGTTTCCACCCTTGGCACCTGATGACACTCATCCCTTGTGTCTGCAGCTACACACGTTATGTTCAGACATTTTGATTCTTCCACCTTCCGGCCTACCAAAAAGACCTTCAGCATCAACTACGGTTCTGGAAGGATGAAAGGAGTTGTTGTTCATGACACAGTTCGGGTAACAGTGTAACAGATGCTGAGTCAGGACTGGCTATGGAGTGACCAATGCTTGCAAAACAGATGCAGGACCATCTGGCAGGACACTTCCTAGCCTATCTCACATAGATATTGGCCATCTTATCCACAGGATCATGTCCCTGGGGAGGCAGTGCCTGTGGTGACACATGAGCAAACAGATTAGCTAACCCAGAGAGTCGCTTGAGGTGTGGACTTGCAGCTCCTCTGCCTATGAGCAGTTCAAGGCTCATTTTGCCAGGTGTGGGAAGAGGGGATAAAAGCACCCGCTTTTATCTTCACAGACTGTTCCAGGCTTTATCAGGTGATAACTGGTTTAATTCTGCAACAATCCCACACAGCAGTTGCTCTGATTAGTTTCTCTGACATATGAGAAACTGAGGTGCAGACAGCAAGGGCCTTGCTGAGGGCACACATGTGGTAAATGGTGGAGTTAGGCTAGCTTTTCAGGACTGAAGTTGCTGTAAGGCATTTGGGGACAGGATAAAACTGATCTGGGGACCCTGGGGGCAGACAAGGGCTTCAGGTATCCAGAGTGGGAAACTGGAGGCCTGAGAAGTCAAGGGGCCTGATAAATGAGTTCTCACTCTAGACGACCCTTGAGAGTCTAATAAACCTATGGCCTGCCTCCCCCAAAGTACTTGAGTAGTTCCCCCCTCTCTCTCTCTCATACACACTCACACAAATACACACATATCCCCAAAAGGGAATTTCCCAGGCAGTAATTTCATAGAACACTGCAAGGAAGATTGTGTTTTCAGCTTCTGTTTTCCTGGACAGATGCAGAATTCCCAGTACATTACAGAGAATGCAGTCCATTCCTGTCATTAGGTCATAGTGATGCCAAAGAGAAGGCTATCTTGCTCTCAATTGTTTTGTCCATAAGATGGCACCAATGGAACCTGGCCTGACTCTTGGTTGCCCAACCTGTACAGAAGCCACGAGGCCAATTTGACTCACTCAAGTGGTGTTTTTCAGAGGGGCAGATGTTTTAAAACTCACAGCTTATCTCAAATGGAACCCAAATTCCCCTTCCAGCTTGGTCTAACCATCTGTGGGCCACCAAAGACAGAGCCAAGCCTCAATTCTTTTCTGAGGATTTTATGGCAATGCACCCCAACCCTGTCCTAGCCCCTTTTCACATATCTGTAGTGGGAACACTCTTCTCTCCCACAGATTGGGAACCTTGTAAGTACTGACCAGCCATTCGGTCTAAGCATGGCGGAACTCGGGTTTGATGGTATACCTTTTGATGGCGTCATGGGCTTGAACTACCCCAAACTATCCTTCTCTGGAGCCATCCCCATCTTTGACAAGCTGAAGAATGAAGGTGCCATTTCTGAGCCTGTTTTTGCCTTCTACTTGAGCAAGTAAGTCTGAGATGGACACTCCCTTTCTCCAAAGTAGCTGTAAGATGCTTTCAGTTGCACGAAAATTATAGAAGACTTGATAAAGAATTATCCTGCGAGATAATCTAACTCAGGATAACTATGGCCCCAGGGCCCTACCTGGCTTCACCACTGGATTTTATAAATAACTTTGTATTGTAACACGACCCTACTCCTGAGCTCAAGACCAGTAACTTGGTCTGGGGTGGGGTGAGTGAGATGGAAGACTAATGGAAGGTAACAGGAATCAATTTGAAGGAAAAGGCCTTAGGATTTGCTTATGAATTTGATAAGGAAAGAAGGTGAAGGATCGTGGATATCCTTCCTTCCTCATTAGCATTTCACTGGGAGCCCAGGACCAGCTACCCAATTTGTAGGAGCCAGTGAAAATTGAAAGTGTGGGGCACAAAAGTGTGGGACCCCTTGTTCAAGAAATATTAAACATTCCAAGACAGGAAGAGCAGAGGTGGGGTCCCTTCTGAGCTCTGAGGTGGAGCTCTTTGGACAGTAGAGGTCACAGGCCAGGGGAGGCAACTCTGGGTGACCAGAACACACACCGTAAGAACCCCCAGGCCTTGATTTTCCTGAAAAATGACAAGGTGGACAAAGAGAAAGCCAAAACGCTTCAGCACCCTGTACTCTGAGGGTTTCTGAGCACTCAGGTCGCAGGAGGTCCAGGGCGTCTTCAGAAGTCATAGCGGGTGGAGTCCAACCAAGTGATTCAGCTTCTAACCTCCTCTGTGCCACTCACTAGCCAGTAACAGACCTCAGTCTGGATCTCAATCTCTCCTAGATGATATTTCTGCATCTGTATATGGGACCTTATTAGGGCCTTGATGGGTGGACAAGCACAGCTTTCACACAGTGCTGTTGTTACTGTCCTCCAAGGATCCGCCCCTCCCCCCCCACCTCTTCTCCATACAGAGACAAGCAGGAGGGCAGTGTGGTGATGTTTGGTGGGGTGGACCACCGCTACTACAAGGGAGAGCTCAACTGGATACCTTTGATCCAAGCAGGCGACTGGAGTGTACACATGGACCGGTAAGCCTCTCCCTCTGAGGATCAGCCCAAGTGATGCTCCTGCTACTGTACATGGACACAGCCAGACACACACAAATGCATTCTAGACACACAGTCACACAGACATATACACCAGCCACAATGACACAGACAGACACACAGACACATGGAAACACACAAGCAGACACATATAAACCTACACAGAGACACATAAAAACATGTATAGCTAGTCAGAGACACACAAGCACACACAGAGACACATACAAACACACATACAAATAAACACACAAGCACATGGATACACAAACAACCCATGGGTTCATAATCCCCAGGCCTTCTGAGCCAGGCTCAGATCAGGGTCCTAAAAGGCACCAGAGAGGTCTGTGCTGCTGGTAGAGGGCTGTACCCACTGCCCTTTGAGGTGGGGAGCAGGGTTAGAGGACTCTTCAGTGTGGTGGACAGAGGATCAGGCAGAATTTCACCAACCTGAACAGAGTTATGATAAGAAGACCAACAATCGAGGGCTACCTAGGACATAGGAAGTTATCAGTACAGATAAATGTCTGTTTAAAAACAGGGAAGTCCTGAGCAAATGGGGAAAACGGGTCTCCTTAGGGAGCAGCTACCCCAAAGTGGATAGAGGTTGGCTGCAGTCTTAAGACGTGAAAGCAACTAATAAAAAAGACACCCCACGTCATGGGCACAAGTGGGACAGGGGCTATAACAGAATCAGGAAGGTGGGATCCAGGAGTGACCTGAGGACAAGAGGCATAATTGATAGGATTCTGTGTGATACCCTCAGACAAAAGCTGACCTCTCCTTTGGGGTTTCTGTGTGCTAGTCATGTATTTCCTGGCTAAGGTCTCAGGGTCTGAACTGGTTGTAGGAGTAGTGCTAGCAGACACCCTCTCCCAGAGGAGCCCCTCCCTCTCTCCCACCACTATGAGAATCTGCTGCCCCATTGAATCTCCATCTTCACTCTGTGTGTGACCCATATTTGTTCACCATCAGCTACAGCTCTCTGCATGTTTCTCATTGTTTTCTCAGTCTTCATTCGCTCACTGAACAGACAAGCATTGTGCATCCACTGTGTGCCAGGCACTTTAGGGAGGCAAGGAGAATAAAACTTGCCCTCACATCTAAGAAGGCAGATGTACATGAGGTGACTCGCCCACATAGTGAACTGTCACTTTGGTACATGCTAGACATGAGGAGGAGAAGGCAATGGCAACCCACTCCAGTACTCTTGCTTGGAAAATCCCGTGGATGGCAGAGCCTGGTGGGCTGCCTTCTATGGGGTCACACAGAGTAGGACACGAGTGAAGTGAGTTAGCAGCAGCAGCAGAAATGAGGAGGGTCTACAGAGAGTGACCAAGACAGGAGACTGATAAACATCAGGAGAAAGACTTCCCTGAAAACAATACAATTAAGCTGGAATCTGGAAAATGAGAAGAAATTTGCTAATCAAAGGGGAGTGGAGTCTTCTTGGAAGGAAGACCATCCTGTGTCAAGGTGCAAAAGAGCCTGGTGTATTCAAGTACTGTATTCAAGGATGTCAAGAAAGGTGCTGTGTTGAGAGCAAAGGAAAAGAGGGCAAAAGACGAAGGGCTGCTTAGGAGACAGTTGGGAAGGGGGCAGCTCTGGGGAGACTCAGAGTGACCTTGACGCCTGCTTTCTTCCATTGTCTCTCAGCATCTCCATGAAAAGAAAGGTTATTGCTTGCTCTGGTGGCTGCGAGGCCGTTGTGGACACTGGGACATCAGTGATCGAAGGCCCACGAAGACTGGTCAATAACATACAGAAGCACATCGGAGCCATGCCACGGGGTTCCGAGGTAGAGGGCCATGCCCCAGGGTCACTCTCAGGTTTCACACACAACAAGGATCACCAGGGCCAACCTCTCACCCTCTCTCTCTAATAGCACTACGTTTCATGTTCTGCGGTCAATACCCTGCCCCCTATTATCTTCACCATCAATGGCATCGACTACCCAGTGCCAGCTCAAGCCTACATCCTCAAGGTGAGGGGACAATACTCACGGTTGCTTCTCTAACTGAAGCTTGCAGGAACACTTGGGCTGCTGCTGGGAGGAGGGCGGAGTCTGCAGGCCATGTCACACCATTGCAGATGCTGCTGAGCCCTGTGGCTGGGCCAGTGCCTGCCAGAAAACCAACCACTTGAGATTAAAGGACAGTCTGGGACACTGATCTTCTTGAAATAAATGTGGAGATGCCACACCATGCTGGCATGGTGGGAGTCACAAGGAGAGGGGAACACTAAGGTCCTCAGTCCTCAAAGAGTGTCAATTCAATCTGAACCCTTAGGTGCATGAACATGGAAGTCAGCTCTAGAAGTCCCTGAAATAGACCATGTTACAAAGAGAATGGCTGGGGACAGTCCTAGTCTGATATCCTAGCATAAGTTAACAGTTTTCCTTCCCTTATCAAAGTTTTCCTGGTTTGGATGATAAATTACATGGTCACCCTAGTTCTCAGCTGCCATTTCCCCTTGCTCTGGCCAGGTGCCTCCTTTGTGAGTTGGGGTACCCGACCCCTCTGAGGGGAGGCTGAATGCTAAGGTGAATAAAGGTGCACAATGACTGCTCTGCTCCAGCACAGGGTGGAGGCTTCATGTCAGCTCCATGTGGGAGTTCAGAGCAGGCTAATGAGCTAAAAGAAGGCTTTGAGGAAGGGAGGGAATTGCAGGAAACCACAAACACATTGAGCCATATGGACGGTTGCTTGGTTCTAGGCAAAACTGCACAGGATTCCATGCAAATGGCATCTCAAGGTGGTCTGCACTGGGGCATTAGGGACTTACTAGGGGTGATGAGGGCTATGGACTGACCAATGGGGATGCAGAACCAGAGTAGGTTACCCAACCAAGCCAGGAGTGGCCAAAGAAGGTGAGTGTGAGCCGAAGGAGGCTTCCCAGAGTTCCTTAGTTAAGTCTTCAAGAACATGCTGTGGGCACTGATCTATTTAAGATGGATAACCAACAACAGGATGCTGTGTAGCACAGGAAACTCCACTCAGTTATATGACAGCCTGGATGGGAGGGGGATCTTTGGGACCAGGATACATGGATACATATGGTTGAGTCCCTTTTCTGTCCACCTGAAACTCAGAATATTGTTTATCAGCTATGCTCCAATACAAAATAAAGTTGCTTTTAATAAAGTACAGATTGTGGGGATGCAGGAGGAGAACCAGCACTCTGCAGAGAAAACAAGGAGCAGGAGTCAGAAGAAAGGAAACAGGGAGTGAGGGGAACTATGGACACACTTGTTCTTTTCTAAATAATTATATTGAAGTGTGGCTAATCTTCAGTGTGGCATTAAGTTCTGCTGCACAGCAATGTGACTCAGTTATACACATAAAAAAAATGTATATTTTCTTATTCTTTTTCATGTGTTTTATCAGTGGATATTGAATATAGTTCCTTACGCTCTACAGAAGGACTTTGTTGTTTTTCATTCCTCTGTTTCCCCAATTCCCAGTCCTCCGTTCACCACACCCTTCCGCATGGCAACCTCATGTCTTGGCCTTCTTTGGTTTTGGATGAACTCTCATATCCCCTGCTCCTGAGAAAACCCCTTGATACTTATCAAAAGTGGGAAATAAAGAATTGTGCTAGTTCGGAATATTGAGGGGAGTCACCGGTAAGGGCTCATGCTAACTGGTGTGTGTCTCTGACTCCCCCAGGATTCTAGAGGCCACTGCTATACCACCTTTGAACAGAACAAAGTGAGTTCATCTACAGAGACCTGGATCCTGGGTGATGTCTTCCTGAGGTGGTATTTCTCGGTCTTTGATCGAGGAAATGACAGGATTGGCCTGGCACGGGCAGTGTAAATGCTTGGAGTGGTTCAGGAATCAGTAAGGCCGCTCCTAACACACACTCACTCACACTTTGACCACTCCTTCCCAGGATGCTAGTGAACTGTATTTGGTGGTCTGCACACCCTATTCTCAGGAAAGAATAAAGGGTTTCACTCTTAATGGTGCTGAAACAAATGGGTGCCTCTGTTTGGGTCTGGGAGGTATACAATGATCGGGAAGGATCTAGAACCAAGTCTGAATAAAAGTTGAAGGGATCCCAACTCCAACTGGCTTCAAGAAAAAGGTAGACTCATGTAAATGATTCTGGGAATCCAGAACACAAGAATCAGAGGAAAGACAAAGATCTCAGTGACTGCACCCAAGAAATCAGAAGTCATCAATTCTCTCTTACTCTCGTACTTTCCCTTCACTCTTCTTTCATGGTCTTAGCCTGGCAACTTTCTTCCTTAAGACTTCTACACCTAGTAAGGGAGTCCAAGCTACTTGCCCTAGGGTTTTAAATCCCAAAGGCATCACCTAGAAAGGAAAGAAGATTGCACACATCAGAGTTCAAGGGTGTTCTCTGAATGACCCACCTCAGTTCACATGTACAGCCCAGATCAGCCATCCTGGCAGGGACAAGGGGTCTTCTGACTGGCTTTACATGGTCTTTGACCCTGACCCAGCAGCACACATTATTGTCAATTTCCTCCAGAACTACATGACTGAAGCTGGAGAGGCAGCCCCAAGGATAGCGACTGGCAGATGGTCTAGGCCATGGAAGAGTTTGTCATGACCCAACAACTCCACCACCTCCTCATTCAGAAAAATTATAAGGGGAAATGAAATAGACTCTCTTCGTCCCATCTCATATGATCTTGTCACTTGGCTTGTCTTCCAGGGGATTTTGGGTGAGGTACTTCATGCAGAGCTGATTCCCTCTTGTTCCCACACCCAGTCACCAGCTCTCTGCCACATATGCCTGCTCTGTCCTTTCCAGTCCTACTTGGTAAGTGTTGGCTCCAGTGGATCCCTGAGCCATACCCCGCCTCCAGGGCCCAGAATGCCACTTCCTTGCCCTCCAGTGCTGCTGGGGAGAATGCCACACATGTATCGGTGAACCCAGGGTACACAGAGCCTTCAGCCTTTCTGAGCTTCCTCCAGGGGTGGAGCTACAAACTATTTGCTTGGAGCTGCCATGGTTAGGCACTTTTGCAGTGGAAGCATCCGTTCTTTCCACCTGGAGGACCTCAGTAGATGCCTCAGCTGAGATAGCAGAGATCAGTGGTTGATTTCCTTTCAGATTGACTGGTTTGATCTCATTGTTGTATAAGGGACTCTCAAGAATCTTCTCAAGCACCACAGTTCAAAAGCTCAATTTTTTCCCATTCACCCTTTCTTATGGTCCAGAGCGCACATCTGTACATGATTACTGGCAAAATCATAGCTGTGTCACTGCAGACCTCTGTAGCAAAGTGAATCTCTGCTTTTTAATACACTGTGAAGGTTTTTCATAGCCTTTCTTCCTTCTAAGGAGCAAGTGTCTTTTAATTTTGTGGCTGCAGTGAAGGTATGTAGTGCTTTTGGAGCCCAAGAAAATAAAATCTGCCACTGTATCCACTTTTCCCTCATCTATATGCCATGAAGTGGAGTGACATGAGGCCATGAATGTTGCATATATTTTTGTAAATAGTTTTCTTAAATGTTAAGTTTTAAGCCAGTTTTTGCATCTCCTCTCCTCATCAAGAGGCTCTTTAGTTCTTTTTTGCTTTCTGCTATTAGGGCAGTGTCATCTTCATTTCTGTGGATGTTGATATTTCTCCCAGCAATCTGTATTCCAGTTTGGGAATTATGCAGTCAGCATATTGAATGATGTATCCTATACAGAAGTTAAATAACTAGAGTGAGAATGTATACCTTGTCACACTTCTTTAACAGTTTTAAATCTTTCAGTTGTTCCATGTCTAATTCTAACTGCTGCTTTTTTACCTACATACAGACTTTTCAGGAGACAGGTAAGGTGATCTGGTACTCCCATTCCTTAAGAATTTTCCACAGTTTGTTGTGGTCCACACAAGGAAAGGCTTTAGCATAGTCAGTGAAGCAGACAGAAAGGTTTTCTGGGATTTCCTTGCTCTCTATGATCCAATGGATGTTGGCAATTTGATCTCTGGTTCCTCAAACCAGTTTGTACATCTGGAAGTTTTCAGTTCATGCAGTGTTGAAGCTTAGCTTGAGGATTTTGAACATTACCTTGCTAGCAAGTGAGATGAGCGCATTGCATGATAGGTTGAACTTTCTTTGGAATTGCCTTTCTTGTGGATTGGAATAAAAACTGACCTTTTCCAGCACTGTGGCCACTGCTGTTTTCCAAATTTGCTGACATATTGAATGCAGCACTTTTACAGCCTCATTCTTTAGGATTTTTAAATAACTCAGCTGGAATTCCATCACCTCTCCTAACATTGTTTGTAGTGATGCTTCCTAAGGCCCACTTGACTTCATACTCCAGTATATCTGGCTTTACATGAGTGGCCCCAGCATCATTCCTATCCTGGTCATTATGACTGTTTTTTTACAGTTCTTCTGTGCATTCTTCCTACCTCATCTTAATCTCATCTGCTTCTGTTAGGTCTTTGAATTTTCTGTCCTTTATTGTGCCCATCCTTGCATGAAGTGTTCCTCTGGTAGCTCCAATTTTCTTGAAAAGATCTATGCTCTTTACAATTCTGCTGTTTTCCTCTAATTCTTGCACTGTTGACTTACACTTTCTTATCTCTCCTTGCTATTCGCTGGAATTCTGCATTCCATTGTGTAAATCTTTCCCTGTCTGCTTTGTCTTTCACTTCTCTATTTTCTCAGCTGTTTTTAAGGCCTCCTCAGGCAATCCCTTTTCCTTCTCACATTTGTTTTCCTTGGGGATGGTTTTGGTGACCACCTCTTGTACAATGTTACCAACCTCCATCCATAGTTCTTCAGGCTACCAGCCCTAATCCCTTGAATCTATTTTTCATCTCCACTACAAATTCATAAGAGATTTGATTTAGGTCATAGCTTAATGGCCTAGTGGTTTTCCTTACTTACTTCAATTTAAGCCTGAAAACTGTTTGCTTCTACCTAACCATTGGTGCCAGATCTCCATCCACAACTCCCAGTAGATGTGGAGCAAAAACACACAAATTGAGGGCTGTTACCCTGGGTTTGTGCTTGGCTTTTCACATGCTTAGCTCTGTGACCTTGATCAAGTCCCTGACCCTCAGTTGTCTCATCTGGAAAATGGGCATCATGATGATAGTCCCACCTTATAGATTGCATGTGTGTCTGCTAAGAACAAGTGGCCCTGAGAGGACTTTCTGGGTTCCTGAGTCTGGAACAATTATGAATTATTCTGCCACATGGAAAGAAGGAAATCTTCTGTTTAGAGGTTATGGATGCCATGCCCAAGGCTAAATATTGATTCAAGCCAAATGACATCTATCTCTGAACCATGACACAGAACTCTGACTGAGCTGATGCTTCTGTTTTCTGGGCTGCCAAAAGAGCTACTGATTACTGGCTCAGATTACGCCCTTCCCAGACTTAGCAGTCAATCAACTACTTCTAGCTTGAAATCACACTGCAAGGAGAGTTGTAAGGCTTTTAGTGTCTTTTCGGATTCCCACAACTCCAGTGTAGCAACAAGAAGCTCTTATGGCTTCTTGTCATAGCAACAACTATGGCAACCTGTTCAGTCCAATCTCAGCCTGTTAAATGAATCTTTCCCCATTTGGCCCGTCATGTTTAAATTACCTACAGTTGCCTTAGAAACCTTTCTATGCTTGCTGTTTAAGGATGAAATATGTGTGAACCTGATCTAGTTTTCTTTCCCAAGCATGATTCCAAGCATTCAATGAAGTAATCAGACATTTAGTCATCTAACTACCCACAGGAATTGACAAAAGCAAACCACCCATCCTACATTTCTTGCTTTCCCCAAAACAACATTGAAGTGATCTGCTGAAACAATGTGATACATTGGCATGAGTATGCCAGAAAGGACACTTTTTCTGGATTCGTTCTCCACCTAGTGCAGAATGTCTACCACAAGCCTCGCCCTCCAGCAGCAGGTCACCTAGTTTTTGCAGACTCAGCCCGCCCCCGATCCCTTTCACATTCTTCAGTAAAATCTAGAGAACAAACTCAGTCAAAGCTCTCTCTCCTGCAGAAAACAGTTTTTTGGTTTTTTTAGAAAATAATGTTTGGTAACACATTCAAAATCTTGTGCTCCTTGCTTGGTTTCAAGGACCTGCACCAGAGGATGGGAAGCCACTCCTTCCACCTAAAACTTTCTCCACTCCAACCAGGACCAGAGCGTTCAGTGGACTCTGTGTCCTCATTGGTATTGTTCAGTTGCTAAGTCATGTCTGACACTTGGTGATCACATGTTCGGCAACAAAGCTGGCTTCCCTGTCTTTCACTATTTCATGGAGTTTCCTCAAACTCATGTCCTTTGAGTCTGTCATGCCATGTCACAATCTCATTCTTTTATTACCTCTCCTTCTGCCACAGTCTTTCCTAGCATCAAGGTCTCTTCCAATGAGCTGGGTCTTCACATCAGATAGCCTAAGTGTTGGAGCTTCATCTTCAGCATCAGTCCTTCCATTGAATATTGCTCTACCACTTCCAAAACAAAACTCGTGTTTCCAAACACCTAACAATATTGAGCACTGATAAAGTTTAGTAGAACAGGGATCTTGTCCTCTGGGAAATCTCAGCACTGCTGCCTTGCCTTTCTCTTACCATTCTCTCCACCTGGCATAGAATTGGTTCCCTACAGTTTCTCCAGCCTGAAACCGCTTGGCAACGCATCATTGTCAGCTATCCAGGAATTGTTCCTTCCTCCTTCCTTAAAGATTTCTTCCTGCTCCCTGATTGTCCTCTGTACATCAGTTCAGTTCAGTCTCAGTCATGTCCAACTCTTTGCTATATCATGGGGTACAGCACGCCAGCCTTCCCTGTCCATCACTAACTCCCAGAGCTTGCTCAAACTCATGTTCATCATGTTGGTGATGCCACCAAGAATTTCATCTTCTGTCTTCCCCTTTGCTTCCTGACTTTAATGTTTCCCAGCATCGAGGTCTTTTATAATGAGTCAGTTCTACCCATCAATTGGCCAAAGAAATGGAGGTTCAGTTTCAGCATCGGTCCTTCCAATGAATATTTAGGACTAATTTCCTTTAGGATGGACTGGTTCGATCTCCTTGCAGTCCAAGGGACTCCCAAGAGTCTTGTCCAACACCACAGTTCAAAAGCATCAATTCTTTGCTGCTCAGTTTTCTTTATGGGCCAACTCTCACATCCACTCATGACTTCTGGAAAAACCATAGCTTTGACTATACAGACCTTTGCTGGTAAAGTAATGTCTCTGCTTCTTAGTATGTTGTCAAGGTTTTTCATAGCTTTTCTTTCAAGCAGCAAGCATCTTTTTTTTTTCACAGCTGCAGTCACTATCTGCAGTGATTTTGGAGCCCAGGGAAATGAAGTCTGTCACTGCTTTCATTGTTTCTCCATGTATTTGCCATGAAATAATGGAACTGGATGCAGTGATCTTCATTTTTTGATCTATACATAACTCATCAAGACCATCTCCAAGACAACGAAACACAAAAGGCAAAATGGTTGTCTGAGGATGCCTTAGAAATAACTTAGAAAAGAAGAGAAGCAAAAGGCAAATAATAAATAAAAGACATACCAATCTTAATGCAGAGTTCCAAAGAATAGCAAGAAGAGATTTTTTAAAAGCCTTCCTATGTGATCAGTGGGAAAAAAATAGAGGAAAACAATAGAATGGGAAAGACCAGAGATCTACTCAAGAAAATTAGAGTGAGGGAAGGATCATTTCATGCAAAGATGGGCCAAATAAAAGACAGAAATGGCATGGACCTAAAAGAAGCGGAGTATATTAAGAGGTTGAAATAATATATAGAACTATACAAAAAAGATATTTTTGACCCAGATAACCACGATGGTGTGATCACTCACTTAGAACTAGATATCCTGAAATGTGAAGTCAAGAGGGTCATAAGAAGCATAACTATGAGCAAAACTAGTGGGGGGTGATGGAATTGCAGTTGAGCTATTTCAAATCCTAAAAGATGATGCTGTTAAAGTGCTGCACTCAATATGCTAGCAAATTTGGAAAACTCAACAGTGGCCACAGAACTGGAAAGGTCGTTTTCATTGCAATCCCAAAGAAAGGCAATTTCAAAGAATGTTCAACTACCACACAGTTGCACTCATCTCACATGCTACCAAAGTAATTTCTCCAAGCAAGTCTGCAACAATACACGAACTGTGAATTTCCATATGTGCAAGCTGGATTTAGAAAAGGCAGAGGAACCAGAGGTCAAATTGCCATCATCCACTGCATCATAGAAAAAGCAAAAGAATTCCAGAAATATACCTACTTCTGCTTTATTGATCATGCAAAAGCCTTTGACTCTGTGGATCACAACAAACTGTGGAAAACTTACAGAATGTGAATACCAGACCATCTTATCTGCCTTCTGAGAAATCTGTATGCAGGTCAAGAAGCAACAGTTAGAACTGAACTTGGAACAGCAGATTGGTTCCAAATCAGGAAAGGAGTACATAAAGGCTGTATATTGTAATTCTGATTACTTAAATTATATGCTGAGTAAATCATGCGAAATGTCCAACTGGATGAAGCACAAGCTGGAATCACGGTTGCTCAGAGAAATCTCAGTAACCTCAGATATGCAGAAAACATGTGGCAGAACATGAAGAGAAACTAAAGAGCCTCTTGGTGAAAGTGAAAGAGGAGAGTGAAACATCTGGTTAAATTCCACATTCAGAAAATGAAGATCATGGCATTTTTTTCCCATCACTTCATGGCAAATAGATGGGGAAACAATGGAAACAGTGAGAGACTTTAATTTGGGGGGCTCCAAAATCACTGCAGATGATGATTACATCCATGAAATTAAAAGATTCTTGCTTGTTTGAAGAAAAGCTATGGCAAACCTAGCAGCATTTTTAAAAACAGAGATATTACTTTGCAGAAATAGTTCAGTATAATCAAAGCTATGATTTTTCTAATTGTCATGTATGGATGTGAGAGTTGGACCATAAAGAATGGTGAGCAATGAAGAATTGATGGTTTTCAACTAACTGTGGTGTTGGACAAGACTCTTGCGAGTCCCTTGGACTACAAGGAGATCCAACAAGTCCATGCTAAAGGAAATCAATCTTGAATATTCATTGGAAGGACCGATGCTTAAGCTGAAGCTCCAATACTTTGGCCAACTGATGTGAAGAACTTATTCATTATAAAAGACCCTATTACTGGGAAAGTTTGAAGGCAGGAGGAGAATAGGACGATAGAGGATGAGAAGGTTGGATGGCATCACCGACTCAATGGGCATGTGTTTGAGCAAGATCAGGGAGTTGGTGAAGGACAGGGAAGCCTGGTGTGCTACAGTCCATGGGGTTGCAAAGAGTCGGATATGACTGAGCGACTGAACTGAACTGAACATACACCATAGCAAATGCTAGTTGTAATTGTCATGTTTCTCCAGCAAACCAGGGCTCCCCAAGGCATAAACACATATCCCTAGTCAAGTCTGCACCCATGCACAGTGCCTAGCATCCACAAGGCATTCAGAGAGTTCTGATTGCAGGGGGACGTCCATTTTGGTAGACATAGAGGAGCAAAGGCCACATTTATCCTCCCATCTCAAACAACTTGAAAGTAGAAGAGATAAATGAAAGAACAGTTTTTTACATCAAAAGTCAGGTAGCAGAGTATGGATTCCTGAGGCAGGGAGCAAGCAAGGTGAGTTCTACAATTGCCCCAACTCTAGAAATAATTTCCAAGACATACATGGAAGGGCTATCTAGGCAGAGACAAACGGTCTCCCCAAGAAGAGAGATTTGAGACTCTAGATAGTTAGGGTTCACAGGAGAGAGCTACACACAGAGAACTGTGGGAGTGTACATGTGACACCCCTTCAGTTCTCAGGAGAGAGTTATAGTACTGGTCAGAATTATAGGGAACAATCCTTGAGTCTCAAATTGATCCAAGTTTAATGGTGTCCCCACCCACCAGTATGGAAATTACTCATAATTGCCATGACATCAGTATAGCCCTGAAGACAATATTGTGTTACTAGTGGGGAATAGTAACCTGGTCTAAAGGCTGGTCTCATATCAGCTAAAAAACCTGAACAGCAAGCCTTCAAAAAATAAAATTGTTTCCAAGATATTAACAGTGTTTGCAAACAGTACCAGGAATAATCTATAAAAATTTAAAAATATCCAGCATCCAAAGGGAAAATTTACCATATCCAATATCCAATTTAAAATTTCCATATGAATTGTGAATATATTTGTCCTAGGTCAATCACAATATTGTAAAGTAATTATCCTCTAATTAAGATAAATTTTAAAAGAAAAATATTTCCGATGTATAAAGAAGCAAGAAAATATTCATAATGAGGGAAAAATCAATTAGTAAAAACACAGTTAAAATATACATTACATAATTAGCAGGGAAGGACATTAAAATGTTTACTACATCAATAATCCTATATTCAATAAGATGAAGAATACTGAGTATGTTAAAATAGAGAAATGAAAAATAGGAATGGAAAGACTGTGGGAAAAAAATAATTGTGCATCACAGAGATTTGAAACAACTTTAAGAATACTAAAATATATATAAATGGAACCCTACAGAAAGTGAAAGAAGGAGAATAGAGAAAAGAACTTCATAATTACTGGCTGAAAATTTTCCAAATATGATGAAAGCTTTAAATCCATTAACACAGAAGTTCAATTAATTCAAGGACAAGAAATAGGACAACTATTCAAAGGTGCATGATAATTCATTGTTTAAAACAATCAACCAAAGAAATGTAACCAGAAGGAAAAACAGACACAGTAGAACAAAAAATGGGAAAGACAGCAGATTAGGCATATGAAACAATGTTAGCCAGAGGACACTGGCACCACATCTTAAAATGCTGAGAGAAATATAATTGACTCAGAATTCTATACTCAAGAAAAATACATATCAAAAACAAGATAAAATACTATCTCAGACATACAACAACTGTAAGACTGCATCACCACCAACAGACCAATGTAACAAGAAATGTTTTTCAAAAGGCCTCAAACATGAGATCTCCATAATTCTAGCCATCTCAGTTCTTCAGAAGACCTTGATAAAAACAAATACTAAAGTAGAAATTGTCATTGTGTTTCTACCCACTTCTAGAAAGCGTTGCTAACTCCTCAGTACTAGATCTTGCAATGTTGGTGGACTAGATGGAGAAGTGATGTGAACAGAAATAAGGAAGGTGAGACAGGTAGGTCAGAATGTGAGGTAACAAAGACAAGGTATTTAGAAGCTGAAGAATTGAGAGAGATTTGGGACCTGAGTTGGAAAAGCAGTTTTCAAACCAAATTGGGTCATGTGGTATGTATAATCCTCACTTCAGTCCTTAGAAGATCTCTACTGACCAGTCTGCCTCTTTTTTCTGGAGCACAGTTCAGATCCATCTAGCTGTTTCTCATTGCTGTTCCTTCCACTGAGCTCCTGCTCTGTGCCCAGCCGTTCAGCCTAATCCATTCAAAATAGGTTTGTTCTTTAAGGCAGGCGCTGCAGGCTACCTACAAAATGATCTATTCCCTCCTTCTCTTTCAAAACTGAAAATAGTTATATAGCCATGAGTCCAGTAGCTACAGGACTGCATTTCCTGCCCACCCGTGCCCTTAGTCATGACTGGTGACTGAGATGCAAGCATATCTGTAAGAGGGATTTCTTGGAAGACAGCTTTCAAGGAGCTGATTTAGCTGACAGATGGGACTCTTCCCTTCCCCACCTACTTCCTAACTGTTGTCTGGATTTTAGTTGTGATCTCTGGAACTCCTGCAGTTGTATTGGACAATCGTGTAACCTTGGAGATTGATACCACCCAAGCTCTGGCTGGCCCACCTCCAGTTTGGTTTCAGTGGTAGAGAAAAATCAAGTTTATTATGCTAAAGTTATGGTTGTTTTAGTTTTTTGCAATGTGCATCCAAACTTAATCCTGATACTACTATGTGTTTAATGTGATATAGCCTTATTATTTTGTTGGGTTTAGTGAATATATTTATATTTTACATTTCTCTAATTTTTTATTTTATAAATTGATTCATCAACCATTATACCTAAATTGTATAAATTCAAAATTATGATTATAAGCATGCTTTCCTTTAGATTTTGCATTTTTAACTTTCTTATCTTCTTTCTTTGCTTGCTTTCTCCATATTTGTACAGCCTGGGCCAGGTCCTCTCTTATGCTGCTACTGCTGCTTAGTCACTTCAGTCGTGTCCGACTCTGTGTGACCCCATAGACAGCAGCCCACCAGGCTCTGCCATCCCTGGGATTCTCTAGGCAAGAACACTGGAGTGGGTTGCCATTTCCTTCTCCATTTCGTGAAAGTGAAAAGTGAAAGTGAAGTCGTTCAGTCACGACCAACTCGTGGTGACCCCATGGACTGTAGCCCACCAGGCTTCTCCATCCATGGGATTTTCTAGGCAAGAGTACTGGAGTGGCTTGCCATTGCCTTCTCCAGGTCCTCTCTTATAACCTCACCCATATCCATATCTGCAGGCCAAAACAGACTTAGAGCTGTATGAGGGGAACCAAAGAAGAATGAATTAAGAGGACATGAATGAAGAATGGTGGCCCTTGTTACTCATCATGAATGTTCTTCAGTAGGATCACATTCCCCTGCCCTTCTGTGTGCCCACCACCCCCAGGTTTGCCATGACCATGGAAGATACTTCGGCTAGTGGAATTTGAGTAGAGGTGATATCTCACTTCCAAATGGAAGTATTAATTTCTGCCCCACTAGCTGGAATGCACATGTAATGACAGGAGCTGAAGCAGCCATAATAGACCAGAGGTAAGTAGCACAGGCAGAAGATGTGACAAGAAAGAAGTGGGCCCTCATCTATGGGGAGAGACCTGCACTAACATTATATGAAAGAGAATTGAAATTGTGTTGTATTTAAGACAATGTTATTTAGAGTTTGATTATAGTCGCTGAACCTGTAACCTAACACTCATAATAACTGATCTTTGTGTCAGCCTTGTCTTGACATTAGGGTCTGAATGAGACAATATCTACTGACATATACTTACAAGTGAGTCAAGTGACAGCCCTGCCCTCTGGAAGCTGTGCTCTAGTGTGGGATTCAGAAA
The DNA here is from genome assembly GCF_019923935.1 of Bubalus bubalis. Lineage (NCBI taxonomy): Eukaryota > Metazoa > Chordata > Mammalia > Artiodactyla > Bovidae > Bubalus > Bubalus bubalis. Next base: position 118,476,324 of record NC_059161.1, on the reverse strand, counting down.
CTCAAGCAAGAACAAAGCCACATGGCAGGACAGCTTCAAGATCCTGTAGGAACCCTTGGGAGGGGAACCTCAATCAGTCCTGATCTCAGGAGGTTGCTTGAAGCAGGGACAATCCTCTATCAGTCTCCTCATAAGTAGGCCATGGTGCCAAGTTTCATGTAAAAGTGATTTATTTCAAATTCCTTCCCGAGTGTTTTCCCTTTTGATCCAGTGCTTAAGATATGCGTTTGAGACCTGGTTAGGGAAGATTTCAAATGCCCCAGGGCAACTAAGCTGGTGGGCCACAAGTACTGAGTCCGACTGCCCTATAGCCTGTTGTCTACATCAAGAGAAGCAAAGGATTGAAAAGCCAGTGCACTGCAGTTACAGAGTAGCCCCTGCTCCCTGCAAATAAAGAAGTCCTGAGCAGCAATGAATACCTAGTGCAGCCAAAATTATTTTAAATATAAATTTATTTAAATTATAATTTGACAATTTTTTTTTTAATTCTCCCAGAGAAACCAGTGAGGTCTTACAGGAAGCAGGACATGAAAAAGGATTAATTCAGTCTGGGCCTGTTTTCATGCAAGTCATGGAGAGGGAAGTTATAGCTTGTTTTCACAGGGAACTTGGGACATAAGTTGTGCCTCAAACGTGCCCCAACCCAAAGCTGGGAGCTGGGCTTTCACTCTCGCACTAGTGTCTCCCTCTCATTCTTCAACTAACACCCAGCTGGTGTCTCCAAGCCCTTGTATTAGATCCTCCAAACACAAAACAAAGGTGCCACTATAAGCAAAAGACACCAAAGCTCAGGAAAATGTAACTTCAGATAATGTCTTTATTTCTGCACCTGTTCTGGCATATCCAGCATCATATCTGAAATCCTGCGAGTCTAAAGAACTCCATGGATGTCTACATGTAAGCATTTTTTTTAAATCAGCTTTTAATTTATATAGGAATATAGTTGATTTACAGCATTGTGTTAATATTAACTGTATGAGAAATTAATTCCCATATACATAGACATGTATCCATTCTTTCCTAGATTCTTCTCCCATACAGGATATTACAGACTATTGAGCAGAATTCCTGTGCTGTACAGTAGGTCTTTGTTGATTATCTATTAAATAAAATAGTATACATATATTAATCTCAAACTCTCTATTTATCCCTATCCCACATTTCCACATTGGTAACTATTGTTTTGATGGAGGGAAGTGTCTAGGCACTTTTTGGATGAGGGTCTGTGCTTGTGAGAGTGCAGTGGCCAGGAAAAGCAAGCCTGAGAGAGACTCATTTGAGATGATGCTAAATGTTGAGAAGGACTGGGCCATGCAAAAAGCTGTGAGAAAAACATTCTAAATGTGGAAAGTAGCCCCTGTTAAGGACCAATGTAACAAAGTTTAATGAATGGCTACTGTTCCACTGCCAATCTTCCTTCCATGCTTGGAACTTGGCCTACAGGTCAACCACCATGACCTCATCCCATGCTTCAGTTGTGAGTTGGCAGCAATGAGCCATGTCAGCCTTCCCAAGAAGGGAGAACCTGGGGCTATCATGAGGCTGAATATGCTCTGGACTCAGGGACGTGTCCATAAACTGGTTATCACCAAGAGCATCAGGTGCCAGGGGGACCACCAATGCCTCTGGCTATCTCCATGTACTTGTTTTCAGGAGTAGAAATGCCAAGGAACTGAGAGAACAAAGAAACAAGTAATGACTCTTGTTTCATCTTGCCCCATGTGATTCCCACTGCCCTTTGACCACACTGCTCTCTGCCCAAAAACTCTTTCCTCTTTTGCTTCCTCAAAGGTGGCTTGTGATTACATAAGCACCTGACTGTGAAGCCTGGAGGCTGGAACTCAACTCACAATCAGCTGGACCCAGAGATGTCCAGCCTTGTCCTGAGTTTCTGTCCTTTTTCTCCAACCAGATTCATAAAGCTAAGTCTCTAAAAAACATAAGAGTGATTGTAATTCTCTCAAAGTCTTTGAATCTCCAAGGTCTATTTGGAGCATCAAAGAAGGAACACATTCCCCTGCATCCAGGCTAGTCTCAGACCTCAGAGTCCCTCAGCCAGGCATTCCCTGAGGAAACATAAAACACTTATCTAAGTTGCCAGAAGGCTGAGAAGAGAATGCTTCTCACTGTGAATGCAGCTTCATGTTATCCAATCACCCAAGGGTCTGTGTTGTTTGAATGAGGATTGGGAGTTCTGGGGATTCTGAGTTGGGAGAGAGTCAGTCAACATCTGCACGACTGCCTCCTGGGGTCACTACAGCTGGGGCTCCCCCACTGTGCCTGCAACCCAAAGAAAGAGCCTGCAGTATTGCTTTCCGGTTACTACAATAAGGCAGGTCTGCTAATAAAATCAGAACCAGAGTTGAGGGGCAACGGGAAAGGAACTTCCACTCTGGTGCCTGCAGAAATCTGAGAGCTGCCCAGCAGTGGATGCAATTGAGCTTTCTCTCATCTTTCCCTTCCTAGAAGTCTCCTGGTCTGAGAACCAGAGTTCCTGGGTCCCAAGTCTTCACTAACTTACCTGAAGCTTTAGAGTGAGTCATACACCCCAGGGAGAAGGCAATGGCACCACACTTCTGTACTCTTCCTTGGAAAATCCCATGGATTGAGGAGCCTGATAGGGTGCAGTCCGTGGGGTCACTAAGAGTCGGACATGACTGAGTGACTTCACTTTCACTTTTCACTTTCATGCATTGGAGAAGGAAATGGAAACCCACTCCAGTGTTCTTGCCTGGAGAATCCCAGGGACTGGGGAGCATGGTGGGCTGCCATCTATGGAGTTACACAGTGTTGGACATGACTGAAGTGACTTAGCAGCAACAGCAGCAGCATACACCCCAGGGTTCAGTTTCCCAACTCTTGGATGAGGGAGAATGGACTTGCTCCAGAACATTTGTTCCAGACTGAAGCTCAGTGCCAATCAGTGGACAAGAGGCTCAGAGGTGGGTGTTACTGAGGATTCTGAGGCTGCCTCTGGTGGGCAGGGGGCTGTAACTGTCGGGTGATGTTCATGGGTCCTGGGCTCAGGACTGGGAGTGGTAGACCACTTGCCACACAGCTGCTGAGACACTGAAGACCTTAGAGGTCTTGCCCACTGGAATGTACCATCATTTTGGTTCTGTGGGATGAGATCAGGTACTTAAAAGTCAGAAGTTACCCATGGGGAAGTTTGTAGATTTCTCAGCAGAAACCCAAATTAGGCTGATCAATCATCTCTGCTAAAAAACTCAGGGAACTAGATATGCCAGGACTCTTAGACAAATTTTGCAGTATTTTAAATACTATTTAAAGTAGGTCATCTTTTGGATGACCTACCATTTGCTCTCTGGCTTGGCATGATACCCACAGTTAGAGTGGAATCAAAGGGCTCTGGGGGAGGCTGCCATGTGACTCAGTAGGAGTGAGCACAGCTCTCTCCCCTTCACAACTGGAGCAGAAATTCCAGCAGGAAGGACATGACCTCCAAGTTTAAGCAGAAGACTCAGGTAGATCTGACCCTCAGGTAGGCACTATTCTTTTTCCAGTGCTTCTTCCTTCCCTCCTGCGTCCTGTGCAAGCTGACCACCTCCTGATTACTGGGTTCTGAATTCCTCCTCCCTTCTCTTGCAAATATCCATGCAGTCCCACTTGTGGCTTCCTCTCAACCCAGGCCCAATCCCTCACCTGCAGATGGCACTAAGGAAGGGAAAACCAAGGACGAGTCTGCTCAGTTCATTCTTTCTAAAAATGTCCACATTCCTTCTGCTTCCAGACCCTGTCCTGAATCAACATCTCCAGCTAAATGACTCAGCTTAGCAGGGTAATGGAGATGTAGATGGTGGTGGGCGGTAAGGTTGTCAGGTATGCGGGACGATTTTCAGATGACAAGAGATGAGTTGGTGTAAGGAGCATGTTGTCCTCCAACCACTCATTCATTGGGGACCTGCCTGAATCTGCTATCTTGGGCTCCTCAGAGTATCTCTAAGAGAAATTTCAAAATGGACTTTCTACAAACTTCTTACTGCAAAACAGTTTCAAACATAACAAATATAATAAAGAAGAGTGTCATAAACCCTATATTTTATCATTTGGCATCAATAACTACAAAACTAACCTCTTAGTCCCACAGGCTGTCGTGGACCGGAGACTATGCAACATCAAAGTGATGACCAATTGATTTCCCAGTGAAGACATTCTTGACTTGCATCAGTCTTTCTTTTCTTGCTATCTTCTCACATATGTTCGTTGAAGGGAAGGAGGAAGAGGTAGAATAAGAGAACAAATAGGGAGAGGCTAATCCCATCATGCGGAGAAGGCAATGGCACCCTACTCCAGTACTCTTGCCTGTAAAATCCCAAGGATAGAGGAGCCTGGTAGGTTGCAGTCCATGGGGTTGCTAAGAGTCAGACATGACTGAACGACTTCACTTTCACTTTTCACTTTCATGCACTCGAGAAGGAAATGGCAACCCACTCCAGTGTTCTTGCCTGGAGAATCCCAGGGAAGGGGGCAGCCTGGTGGGCTGCTGTCTATGGGGTCGCACAGAGTCAGGCACGACTGCAGTGACTTAGCAGCAGCAGCAGCAATCCCATCATGAGGGATCACCATCAAAACTGAAAGTCAACATGGGTACCTCTGAAACGCCCTACTTTCTAATACCATCACATTGGGAGTCAAGGGTGGACACAATTGAATCCATAGCAGCTACGCAGATCTATTTTTAAATCAGGACAGACACTCATTTCATTCTCTCTTTTACATCTTATTCATTTTTCATTAAGTATTTTAGGGATGAGATGAACATTTCACAAAATGTACATAATGAGTATTTGGGTAAAATAATGGGATGGCATCAGGTCCCATCACTTCATGGGAAATAGATGGGGAAACAGTGGAAACAGTGTCAGACTTTATTTGTGGGGCTTCAAAATCACTGCAGATGGTGATTGCAGCCATGATATTAAAAGACGCTTACTCCTGGGAAGAAAAATTATGACCAACCTAGATAGCATATTGAAAAGCAGAGACATTACTTTGCCAACAAAGGTCCATCTAGTCAAGGCTATGGTTTTTCCAGTGGTCATGTATGGATGTGAGAGTTGGTCTGTGAAGAAAGCTGAGCACTGAAGAATTGATGCTTTTGAACTGTGGTGTTGGAGAAGAGTCTTGAGAGTCCCTTGGATTGCAAGGAGATCCAACCAGTCCATTCTAAAGGAGATCAGCCCCGGGTGTTTTTTGGAAGGAATAATGTTAAAGCTGAAACTCCCATACTTTGGCCACCTCATGCGAGGAGTTGACTCATTGGAAAAGACTCTGATGCTGGGAGGGATTGGGGGCAGGAGGAAAACGGGACAACAGAGGATGAAATGGCTGGATGGCACCACTGACTTGATGGGCGTGAGTCTGAGTGAACTCCGGGAGTTGGTGATGGACAGGGAGGCCTTGGCTTGCTGTGATTCATGGGGTCGCAAAGAGTCAGACATGACTGAGTGACTGATCTGAACTGAACTGAATGGGATGCTCTTTGTTCCCAATAAAATTAACATTTAATATCCAGTCCATGTGCAAATTTCCCTTATTCTCAAAAAACAGATGTCTTTTCACAGTTTATTGAGAGAATGTTCTCTTATGTTGCACTTGGTTGTTCTCCTTTAAGATGAAATAACTGTTCCTCTCCCAATTTTAATGACATTTATTTGTTCAGAAACTGGGAGTAAGCAGGGTGGTTTGTCTTACAGAATGTCCCACTATTGAGTTAAAGCAGGAGTACACAATACCAGCACAGTGGGTCAGGACCAGTACCAGTCCTTGGTCTATTAGGAACCAGACCTACACAGAAGGAGGTGAGCTGCAGGTCAGTGAGTGAGGCTTCATCTGTGTTATAGCTGCTCCCTGTCACTCTCCCATCAACCCAAGAGGGGAGAATTTAGCTTGTTTTCCTGCAACTGTTTGTAGTTACATAACCGATGCTTAATAGAAACAAAAATAGTATAATTATTGATGACTATTTTCCTTTCTCAGTGCTCAGAATGGTGAGTTGGTGCCCTAGAAGTCTATCACAGTGACAAATCAGATGTTGCCTATTAATATTTAGACACATTCAGCCAGCTTAAAATTAAATATTAAAAAACTAAGATCATGGGATCCAGCCCCATCCTTCATGGCAAATAGAAGGAGAAAATGTGGAAGCAGTGACAGATTTCTTCATCTTAGCCTCTAAAACCACTGTGGATGGTGACTGCAGCCATGAAATGAGAAAGCGTTTGCTTCTTGGCAGGAAAGCTATGAGAAACATAAACAGTGTGTTGAGAAGCAGAAACATCATTCTGCCCAACAAACTGGTAGATGTTTGGCCTTTTCATTTGGATTCCTATACATTCTATCCAGTCCCCATTGGTCTTTGAAGTCCCTCAGCTTTCTGGTCCTTCAAGATTCCCAAGATTATTTTGTGCATTTCTTTACACAGTCCAGAAATCAGTCATCTCTTTAAGAATCCATGCATCATCTGATGGGAAATGTATTTAGAAGCTACATGTTAGACCTCAGAATACTCACTGCTATCAAGTTGTCATTGCTTGTAGGCTTTCCTCTGGTCAAAACAGGAAGGAAACATTTTCCTTAAAAAATAAAATAAAAAGGAATATAATTATTTGGTACAAACTTATGGTTTCAGTTCAAGATTTAAGACAGCAGGGTTTTAATTAAAGTTCTTCATGTTATTAGTGAACCTCTTTTTCTAGCCACTGAAAGGCTTAGTTCAGAACATTAGTTTTAATTATTGTCTTGCTGTTACCTGTTAACATATATATGATTCTGTCACAATAACAGAAACAATATGAGGATCAATAATTTGCTGAATATAGTTTCAGATTTCTTTCCTTATTTCTTTTGATTTTCTTTGGTTTTGTTTTTGATGGGCAGTATTTTTGTTTTTAGTTAGAAGATATTCCACTCTGAATGTAGTCATAATTCTGAATTTTAAAGCCACTTAAGTAATGTGTTGTTATGGGCAGCTAGTCACCAACTTGATGAAATTATATTTACCAGTTTTGTTCTCAATTTGTTCAGTTCAGTTCAGTCCTTCAGTCGTGTCCGTCTCTTTGCAACAACATGGACTGCAGCATGCCAGGCTTCCCTATTCATCACCAACTCTCGAAGCTTACTCAAGCTCATGTCCATCGACTTGGTGATGCCATCCAACCATCTCATCCTCTCTTCCCCGCCTCTTCCTGCCTTCAGTCTTTCCTAATATCAGGGTCTTTTCCAATGAGTCAGTTCTTCCCATCAGGTGGGCAAATAACTGGAGCTTCAACTTCAGCATCAGTTTTTCCAGTGAATATTCAGGACTGATTTTTTTTAGGATGGACTTGTTTTATACCCTTGCAGTACAAGGGACTCTCAAGAGTCTTTTCCAATGCCATAGTTCAAAGGGCATATATGTGTGTCATTTGTCAGTGACATCATATTCCCCCTGTTGGGATTTAACCATGAAAACTGAATTTAAACAATGTGCCAAAATTAGTGTTAAGACACAGTGTCCGATCTACACACATCTGGTGACTAGGAGAGGCTCCTGTTGTATTCAAGGGATAGTCAGTGATAGATCTCATGCAGGATTAGGCCCTGGGAATCCTGGATGAGTCATTAAACACCATTGTCTTTACTTGGCTGCCACATTTGTTTTGTCTTCTTGGATTGGGAAGACATTTCACAATTATTTTTTTGTATGTTTGATGTGGCAGACAAAATTTTTCATGGGATAGACCCTATGGGGAAATTATATCAGAAGTATATCCTTTTATCTTCAGCAGTTAAATTCATTGGTTTGCATGTCCCCGGTGATCTTTCTTTATAAATAGAAAGGAAACACACATGTTCAGTATGCATTCAGTATCGTTTCAAATCAACCGACATGAATCAAATTCCTCTCTGTCCGCACTGCACTGCCAACTTTAGGGGAGAAATAAAAACTTGCAGAGACTGAAGGCTGATTCCAGCACATCACTGTGGAGTTTTCGTTCCCACTCTTCTTTGGGGGAAAAAAAATTAGTTGCTAACGTTAAAGTCAGTAGAGTGTACATAAATATCCAAACTTTTGATTCTCTTGAAAACATGGCCAAATGGGTTGCTTTCCAGCATGGGTGAAGTGGAGGAAAGGCTGCTCCCAGTGGTAAGGCCTGTGCTGCCCAGGGCCCAACATGGCAACCTAGTCCTAGTATCATATCTCCTGCCTCCTGGGGCCATGAGTTTGGGAGAACTAGACTGCTAGCTATCTTAAGATAAAGACTACTTTTGTCTTGATCAACTTTCACTTTGAAGCCTTTAACCCAGAACCCAGCACACACTTCTTCCTTGTACGTTTGTTGGATGATATAAAATATCTTGTGGATGCATATGACATTTCTTCCAATACTGAAACCATGCAATTGAAGTACTGTTCTGCCCTAAATCTTTGATGTAGACTGGCATCATAAGTGCCCCTGATGTCTGCCATTAGACCCACTAACTAAAACCAGTTGTATGTTCCTGGGCTGTCCCTGAAGTCTTCACTTTGCCATTTGACAACTTATCCTCCTAGTAATCTCCTCTCCAATGAAGACAGCAATGCATATCTCATGAAGTGGCTAGGAAGATGACATGAAAACAAGAATGTCAAGCATGGCCCTTAGTATCCATTTTCATGATGTTCTTAGCAGTTTTTACTCCAAGTAGTCAAGGTTCTCCATCTTTGTAGACGTCCATGCAGATCAGTTTGATTTTCCAGCCAAGCTTCAAGGAAGAGATTACAGTTCAGTTCTCTGTATTCTGAGAAGCTTCAAAGTCCACTCGTCAAGGACACTGATGGAGGTAAAGATTTTATCAAGAACTTTTTGGTTTTTTTTTCAGACCTATTAGTGGCCTAAAGGGCTAAACTAGGGCATGTCAGAGCATATATAACTAGGGGCTCCAGGTCACCACTACATACTAAGAACCTGAACTTCCCTGAGTTCTTGGATCCAGGAGAGAAGCATGAAGTGGCTTGTGCTCCTCGGCCTGGTGGCCTTCTCAGATTGCAGAGTCATTTAAGTATTGGAGACTATAAGCCACATCATATTCATTTCTGTGATTTTTCTTTTCATCTGATTGTTCTATTCATCAGGTTTAGAAGGGAATGAAATATTTCCCTCACAATCTTAAAGTTCAACCCTTACTTATAGATAAGTACCTTGCTATAGGAACTGTGGTCCCAAGGGTCTTATGTAGATTTGCATAGCTGCACAACTCTTGGGCTCCAGTCAAGTCACGACCTATTGAAATTGGAACTCCTTGCAGGTGTTCAGTGCACAGTCAGTGCAGATGTAGGTGTGGTCCTGTGGAATAGCACTCTTCTCCCTTTTATTTAGAATGTCCTCTTTGTTCCCTCTCTACTTCAGTGTGTATATGTCTATGTCTGCATCTCTGTATCACTATCGTTTATCTCTCCATCCCTTTGGAAGTCTCTGAGTGTATTTCTCTCTGTGTTGTTTTCCTTTAATTTTTCATTTGACTCATCCTTCCTTCTCGAGCCTCTACATTTCCTTAACTTGTTCCCTATCTCCTGGATTCTTTTTTCAGCTATCTCTTTTCTTTCATCTTGGGAAAGGTTTAGAGAGCTACTTATACACTGTTTTATATCTGACAAGCAGTCTGACCACAGCCAATTCACAAGCCTCTTGCATTTCCAATTTCTCCCTGGTAAAAGAGGACAGGAATCCCCCTTCTACCTCCTTCCCTGAGCTTCTATGAGAAGGATAAAATGGGTGGCAACAGCAGTGCTAGTGGCTGTCATTGTTGAGACTTCCTATTTATCAGGCACCTTATATCCATCACTTCACTATCCCCAAGATGTCCTATTCGGAGGGTTTGAATCATTACATTCCACCATTTTACTGAGGGGAGACTGAGACCCTACAGGGTCATATGGCTTACCCAACATTACAGAACAGAATCTTTATTCAAACCTATGTCTTTGCCATGGAATATGCATAAAATTCTGACAATAAGGTGACTCATAAAATTGATTGGAAAGTACACAGTGCCATTACAATGACAGTTAAACCTTAACACTGACAGCTAATTGTAGCTTCTTTGTTTTCTTTGTCAAATGCTCAATGAAAGAATACCTCTAACAAAAGTGAAGACCATGAGAAATACCCTCAGTGAAAAAAACATGCTGAACAATTTCCTGAAGGAACATGCTTACAGAGTGTCCCAGATTTCTTCTCCTGGCTCAAATATAACTATTCACCCCCTGAGGAACATCATGGATGTGTTTTGGGAGGATGGTGCTCCACAGCGCCCCCTGGTGCTCTAGCCTAGCACTGGGGCTCATCTGGAGATGCCACGTGGGATGTTGGGTCTGGGGCTCCTGCAGGAGGCAGAAACCCTGGGGAAAAGATGCCCAACCCAGAGGAGAAGGCACTATCATCCTCAACGCTTGGTCTTGGTGACTGGGCCCAGAAATTACCAGGTGGCAGGTAAACTTCCATTTCTGTGTCAAATATGTGTCATTAGTTTGATGGAGATTATTCCTTCTGAGGAGAAGGCAATGACGACCCACTACAGTGTTCTTAACTGGAGAATCCCAGGGATGGGGAGCCTGGTGGGCTACTGTCTATGGGGTTGCACAGATTCGGACACGACTGAAGCAACTTAGCAGCAGCAGCAGCAGTTCCTTCTGAACTAAGGGGGTCGCTCAGTTACAAATGAAGACTGAACCATCTCTGATCAAAAAGTAGAACCAACTGCAAAGCAACTGTGAATCCCCAGGCAGAGGAATTCAGTTTCCACAGATGCAAGAACCACAGCAGGAAAAAGTTATTGAACCCGTATTCCGTGTAAGGCCATAAGAATCTAACACTGGTTACTGTTCTTAGATTAGAAAGGGGGCTTATTTTGCCCTCAAGAATGTCCATGCCAGCCTGAGAGATAGGTAAAAAGTAAATACATGTCAAATGAAAGAGTCACCTGTGTGGTGTTGATTGGATGTCGTCTGAGTTTGCAGGGAGTGGCCGGGGTTGATCAAGAAGGACCTCCTGGAGAAGGGGGTCCTAAGGCTGGGTTTGAAGAAACTACAGAGCTTTTCAAATGAAGGGACCAGGACTTTCCTGGGTGTCCAATTCCTGGAGGTCCAGTGGTTATGCCTCTGGGCTTCCAATGCAGGAAGTACCACTTCAACGCCTGGTCATAGAATCAATATCCTGCATACAATGTAGCACAGGAAAAAAAATATCAAATGCAAGCACCTCTGTGATCAAAGGCTGTGAGCTTCACAGTAGTTAGAAAGTGATCTCAAGAGATATTTGACACCCAGAGGGAGGCAGCAGTGTGGGAATAGAGGGCAGCCAATTCTGCACTAATCCACTCCCTCCTTCTCCCTGTAGATGCTCTACGAGGGTAACATCACCATTGGAACACCCCTTCAGGAATTCCAGTTTGTCTTTGCCACAGGCTCACCTGACTTGTGGGTGCCCTCCCTCTTTTGCCCCTGTTCAGCCTGTTGTGAGTACAGACACCCCATACCCGAACCATCCTTCACTTGCCCTGCCACCCTGTTTTCCACCCTTGGCACCTGATGACACTCATCTGTTTTGTCTGCAGCTACACACGTTAGGTTCAGACATCTTGAGTCTTCCACCTTCCGGCCCACCCAGAAGACCTTCAGCATTACCTATGGATCTGGGAACATGAAGGGATTTCTTACTTATGACACTGTTCGGTAACGTGTAAACAAAAGCTCAGTCAGGATGGCTATGGAGTGACCCCTGCTTGCAAAACAGATGCAGGGCCATCTGGCAGGACCCTTCCTAGCCTAACTCCCATAGATATTGGCCATTTTACCCACAGGATCCTGTCCCTGGGGAGGCAGTGCCCATGGTGACACATGAGCAAACAGATTAGCGAACCCAGAGAGTGCCTTGAGGTGTGGACTTGCAGCTCCTCTGACCATGAGCAGTTCAAGGTTCATTTTGCTGGAAGCGAAAAGGGGGGGGGGAAAGCACCTACTTTTATATTCACAGACTGTGCCAAGCACTTTCAGGTAATAACTGCTTTAATCCTGCAACAACCCCACACAGCAGGTGGTCTGTTTAGCTCATGAGACATATGAGGAAACTGAGGTACAGACAGCAAGAGCCTTGCTGAGGTCACACATGTGGTAAATGGTGGGACTGGGCTGGCTTTTCAAGACTGAAGTTGCTGTGGGGTGTTTAGGGACAGGACAAAACTGATCAAGGGACCCTGGGGGCAGTCAAGGGCTTCAAGTATCCAGAGTTGGAAACTGGAGGCCAGATATGTCAGGAGGCCTGATAAATGAATTCTCACTCTAGGGGGTCTTTGAGAGTCTAATAAAACCTATGGCCTGCCTCTCCAAAGTACTTGAGTATTTCCCGCCTCTCTCTTTCTCTCTCATACACACTCACAGAAATATGCACATATCCCCAAAAGTGAATTTCCCAGGCAGTAATTTCATAGATCCCTGCAAGCAAGATTGAGTTTTAAGCTTCTGCCTTCCTGGACAGATGCAGAATTCACAATACCTTTCAGAGAATGCAGTACATTCCTGTCATTAGGTCATAGTGATGCCAAAGAGAAGGCTACCTTGCTCTCGACTCATTTCTCCACAAGGGGGCACCAATGGTTCCTGGTCTGACTCTTGGTTGCCCCACCTGTACAGAAGCCACAAGGCCAATTTAACTCACTCAGGTGGTGTTTTTCAGAGGGGCAGATGTTTTAAAATTCACAGCCTCTCTCAAATGGAACCCAAATTCCCTCCCAGCTTGATCTAACCATCTGAGGTCCACCAAAGACAGAGCCCAGCCTCAATTCTTTTCTGAGGATTTTATGGCAATGCACCCCAGCCCAGTCCTAGCCCCTTTTCACATATCTGTAGTGGGAACACTGCTCTCTCCCACAGATTGGGGACCTTGTAAGTACTGACCAGCCGTTCGGTCTAAGCGTGGCGGAATATGGGTTTGAGGGTATACCTTTTGATGGCATCTTTGGCTTGAACTACCCCAAACTATCCTTCTCTGGAGCCATTCCCATTTTTAACAAGCTGAAGAATCAAGGTGCTATTTCTGAGCCTGTTTTTGCCTTCTACTTGAGAAAGTAAGTCTGAGATGGACAATCCCTTTCTCCATATTAGCTGTAAGATGTTTTCAGTTGCACGAAAATTATAGAACACTTGATAATAAGTATCCTGAGAGATAATCTAACCCAGGATAAATATAGCCCAAGGGCCATACCTGGCTTCACCATGGGCATTTATAAATAACGTTTTATTGGAACACAACCCTGCTCCTGGTCTCAAGACCAGTAACTTAGTATAGGGGGGTGAGTGAGGAAGAAGGCTAATGGAAGGCAACAGGAAACATGTTGGAGGAAAAGGCAGTAGGATTTGCTGATGAACTTAATAAGGAGGGAAGGAGAAGGATGGTGGATATCTTTCCTTCCTCATTAGCATTTCACTGGGAGCCCAGGGCCAGCTACCCAATTTGCAGGAGCCAGTGAAAACTAAAAGTGTAGGACACAAAACAAATGTGTGGGACCCCTTGTTCAAGAAATATTAGGCATTTCAAGACAGGGAGAGCAGAGGTGGGGTCCCTTCTGAGTGTGGGGCCCTTTGAACAGTAGAGGTCACAAGGCCAGTGGAGCCAACTCTGGGTGACCTGAACCCACACTCTTAGAACTCCCAGGCTTTGATTTTCCTGAAAAATGACAAGCTGGACAAGGAAAAAGCCATTATGCTTCAGCACCGTGTCCTCTGAGTGTATCTGAGCACTCAGGTCACAGGAGGTCCATGGCATCTTCAGAAGATAGAGTGGGTGGAGCCCAGCCAGGTGACTCAGCTTCTAACCTCCTCTGTGCCACTCGCAGCCAGTAACCTACCTTGGTCTGGATCTCAATGGCTCCTAGACTCAATTTCTGCATCTGTACATGGGGACATTATTAGGACCTTGATGGGTGGACCAGCACAGCTCTCAGACAGTGCTGTTGCTACTGTCCTCCAAGGATCCACCACCTCTTCTCTATACACATGCAGGGCAAAAGGCAGTGTGGTGATGTTTGGTGGGGTGGATAAATCCTACTACCAGGGAGTGCTCGACTGGGTACCATTGATTGAAGTGGGTGACTGGAGTGTACACATGGACCGGTAAGCCTCTCCCTCTGAGGTTCAGCCCAAGTGATGCTCCCACTACTGTACATAGACACAGGCAGACACATACAAATGCATTCTCAGACACACAGTCACACAGACATATACACCACCCACAACGACACAGACAGACACACAAACACATGGAAACACACAAGCAGACACATATAAACATACACAGAGACACATATAAACATGCATAGCTAGTCAGAGACACACAAGCACACACAGAGACACATACAAACACATATACAAACAGACACACAAGCACATAGATTGGAAACAACTCATGGGTTCATAATTACCCCAGGCCTTCTGACCAGGGTCCTAAAAGGGTCCGGAGAGGTCTGTGCAGCTGGGAGAGGGCTGCACCCACTGCCCTGTGAGGCTTGGAGCATGATTAGAGGACTCTACAGTGTGGTGTACAGAGGATTAGTGAGAATTTCTCCAGCCTGAACATAGTTATAAATGACCAACTGTCCAGGGCTACTTGGGACCAAGGAAGTTCTCAGTACCAATAAATATGAATTTAAAAACACAGAAAGTCCTGAGCAAATGGGTAGAACTGGTCTCCTGAGGGAGCAACTACTCAGCACTGTAGAGAGATTTGCTGAAGTCTTAAGATGTGGAAGCAACTAATAAAAAAGACGCCCCATGTATCTGGTCACACAGTGGGGCAGGGGCTATAACAGAATCAGGAAGGTGGGATTCAGAGTGACCTGAGGACAAGAGGCAATAATCAATAGGATTCTGTGCGATACCCTCAGAGAAAAGCTGACCTGTCCTTTGGGGTTTCTGTGGGCTAGTCATGTATTTCCTGGCCAGGGTCTCAGGGTCTGAGCTGGTTGTAAGAGCAGTGCTGGGAGACACCCTCTCCCAGAGGTGCCCCTCTATCCCACTATGAGAATCTGCTGCCCCTGCGCATCTCCATCTTCACTCTATGATTGACCCGTTATTTGTTCCCCACCAGATACAGCTCTCTGGATGTTTCTCATTCATTATTTTCACAGTCTTCATTCACTCACTAAACAGACAAGCATTGTGCATCCACTGTGTGCCAGGCACTTTAGGGAGGCAATGAGAATAAAACTTGCCCTCACATCTAAGAAGGTAGCTGCACAGGAAATGAGACACACACATAGTGAATTGTGACTTTGCACATGCTAGACATGAGGAAGGGTCTACAGAGACTGTCAAGAAAAGAGACTGATAAACACTGGGGGAAAGACTTCCCTGAAACCATGACAACTAAGCTGGAATCTGGAAGATGAGAAGAAATTTTCTAGTCAAAGGGGAGGGAGCTCCTCTAGGAAGGATGACCAGCTTGTGTCAAGGTGCAAAAGAGCCTGGTGTATTCATGTACTGCATTCAAGGATGTCAAGGAAGGTGCCGTATCGGGAGCAAAGGAAAAAAGGGCAAGAGACAAAGGGCTGTTTAGGACACAGTCGGGAAGAGGGCAGCTCTGGGGAGACTCAGAGTGATGTTGATGCCCGCTTTTTCCATTGTTTCTCAGCATTTCCATGAAAAGAAAGGTTATTGTTTGTTCTGGTGGCTGCAAGGCCCTTGTGGACACCGGGACATCACTGATCCTTGGCCCAAGAAGACTTTTCAATAACATACAGAAGCTCATCGGCGCCATGCCATGGAGTTCCAAGATGAAGGATCATGCCCCAGGGTCACTCCCAGTCTCCACGCACAAGAAGGATCTCCAGGGCCAACCTCTCTCCTTCCGTCTCTAACAGCACTATGTTTCATGTTTTGCCATCAATATCCTGCCCTCTATTATCTTCACCATCAATGGTATTAATTACCCAGTCCCAGCTCAAGCCTACATCCTCAAGGTGAGGGGAGAAGACTGAGGGGTGGTTCTCAAATAGGAACTTGAAATAACCCTTGGCCTGCTGCTGGGAGAAGGCCGCCCTCTGCAAGCCATGTCATACCATTGCAGATGCTGCTGAGCCCTGTGGTTGGCCCAGTGCCTTCCAGAAAAACAAACAAACAAAAAAAAACACTTGAGAGTAAAGGGCTGTCTGGAACACTGATCATCCTGAAATAAATGTGGAGACACCATGCCATGCTGGCATGGTGGGAGTCACAAGGAGAGGGGAACACTCAGGTCCTCAGTGTTCAAAGAACTTCAGTTCAATCTAAACCCTCAAATGGATGAACACAGAAAGTCAGCTCTGGCAGTTCCTGAAATAGTCCATTTGACAAGGAGAATGGCTGGGGACACTCCCAGTGAGCTCTCCCACCATAGGGATTAACAGTCTCCCTTCCCTCTCGCAGTTTTCCTGGTTTGGATGATAAATTACATTGTCAGCCTAGTTCTCAGCTGCATCTTCCCCTTGCTCTGGCCAAGTGCCCTCTTTGTGATTTGGGGTACCGACCCCTCTGTGGGGATGTTGGATACTAAGGTGAATAAAGGGTGCACAATGACTGCTCAGCCCCAGCACAGGGTGGAGGCTTCATGTCAGCTCTCTGTGGGAGTTCGTAACAGGCTGATGAATTCAAAGAAGGCTTTGAGGAAGGGAGGGAATTTCAGGAATTGTAAAATCACAAACTCATTGAGCCATATGGAAGGTTGCTTGGTTCTAGGCAAACTTCACTGGATTCAATGCAAATGGCATCCCAATGTGCTCTGAACTGAGGGACTTACTAGTGGTGGTGAGGGCTATGGACTGACCCATGGGGATGGGGAACCAGAGTATGTTACCGAACCAAGCCTGGAGTGGCCAAAGAGGGTGAGTGCGGCCTGAAGGAGGCTTCCCAGAGTTCCTAAGTTAAGTCTTCAAGAACGAGCTGTGGGCACTGCTCTATTTAAGATGGATAACCAGCAATGAGTTACTGTGTAGCACAGGGAACTCTGCTTAATTATATGACAGCCTGGATGGGAGGGGTATTTTGGGGACCAGGATACATGCATACGTATGGGTGATTCCCTTTACTGTCCACCTGAAACTCAGAATATTTTTAATCAGCTATACTCCAATACAAAATAAAGTTTTGTTTTGTTTTTAAATAAAGTACTGATTGTGGGGACGCAGGAGGCAACCGGGCATTCTCTGCAGAGAAAACAAGCAGCAGGAGTCAGAAGGAAGGAAACAGGGAGTGAGGAGAACTATGGACACTCTTATTCTTTTCTAAAGATTTTATTGAAGTGTGGCTAATCTTCAGTGTTGTGTTAACTTTTGCTGCACAGCAAAGTGACTCAGTTATAAACATAAAAATTATATATTATTTTTCTTTTCTTTTTATGTGGTTTATCACTGAATATTGAATATATTTCCTTATGCTCTACAGTAGGACTTAGTTGTTTATCACTCCTCTGTATCCACAATTCCCAGTCCTCCCCTCCCCCATACCCTTCCTCATGGAAACTGCATGTATTGGCCCTTTTTGGTTGTGGATGAACTCTCATATCCCCTGCTCCTGAGAAAATCCCTTGATTCTTACCAAAAGAGGGAAATAAAATGAAGAATTGTGCTGGGTCTGGATATTTGTGGGAGTCCCACATAAGAGCTCAGGCTGACTGGTGTGTGTCTCTGACTCCCCCAGGATTCTAGAGGCCACTGCTATACCACCTTTAAAGAGAACACAGTGAGTCCATCTACAGAGACCTGGATCCTGGGTGACGTCTTCCTGAGGCAGTATTTCTCAGTCTTTGATCGAGGAAATGACAGGATTGGCCTGGCACGGGCAGTGTAAATGCTTGGAGTGGTTCAGGAATCAGTAAGGCTGCTCTGAGCAAACACACTCACACGCACAAAGAGCAAGTGGCCCTGAGAGGGCTTTCTGGGTTCCTGAGTTTGGAAAAAATATGAATTATTCTCCCACCTGGGGAGAAGGAAGTCTTCTGTTTAGAGATTATGGCTGCCATCCCAAAGGCTAAATATTGATTCAAGCCAAATGACATCTATTTCTGAACCGTGACACAGAACTCTGACTGAGCTGATGCTTCTGTTTTCTGGGCTCCCAAAAGAGCTACTGATTACTGGCTCAGATTACTCCCTTCCTCAGCCTTACCAGTCAGCCTTTCCTTATCAACTACTTCTCCCCTGAAATCACACTGCAAGGAAAGTCGTAAAGATTTTTGGTCTCTTGTCAGTTTCCCACATCTCCAGCATAGCAAGAAGTAGCTGTTATGGCTACTTGTCATAGCAACAACTATGGCAGCCTGTACAGTCCAATCTCAGCCTGTTAAATGAATCTGTCCCCATTTGGCCCCTCGTGTTTAAATTACCTACACTTGCCTTAGAAACCTTCCTGTGCTTGCTGTTTAATGATGAAATATGTGTGGGCCTCATCTTGTTTTCTTTCCCAAGCATAATTTCAACTATGCAATTAAGTAACCAGACATTTAGTCATCTAACTACCCACAGGAATTGACAATAGCAAACCACTCATCATGCATTTCTTGCTTGCCCCTTCTGAAACAATGTGATACATTGACATGTACACTCCAGAAAGGACACTTTTTCTCTGAATTTGTTTTCCATCTAGTATAGAATGTCTACCATAATCCTGGCAGTCCAGCAGCTGGTCACCTAATTTTTGCAGACTCAGCCCACTCCATATTCCTTCCACATCCCTCAGTAAAATCTAAAGAACAAACTCAGTCAAAGCTCTCATTCCTGCAGAAAACAGTTTTTTGTTTTTGTTTTTTAGAAAACAATGATTGTTAATACATTCAAAATCATGTGCTCCTTGCCTTGGATTCAAGGAACTGCACCAGAGGATGGGAAGCCTCCCCTTCTACCTAAATCTTTCAGCACTCCCACCAGGGCCACAGGCTTGACTGGATCCCGAGGCTTCTTCCTGCACCCTTATGTCCTCTGTACATCAGTTCAGTTCAGTCTGTCAGTCATGTCGAACTCTTTGCTGTATCATGGGGTGCAGCATGCCAGGTTTCCCTGTTCATCACCAACTCCCGGAGCTTGCTCAAACTTTTGTTCATCAAGTTGATGATCCCACCCAACAATTTCATTTTCTGTCTTCCCCTTTCCCTCCTGCCTTTAATCTTTCCCTTCATCAGGGTCTTTTCTAATGAGTCAGTTCTTCCCATCAGGTGGGCAAAGTATTGGAGATTCAGCTTCAGCATCGGTCCTTCCAATGAATATTCAGGACTGATTTCCTTTAGGATGGACTTGTTGGATATCCTTGCAGTCCAAGGGACTCTCAAGAGTCTTGTCCAACACCACAGTTAAAAGCATCAATTCTTTGGTGCTCAGCTTTAATTATGGTCCAACTCTCACATCCACTCACGACTTCTGGTAAAACCATAGCTTTGACTCTACAGACCTTTGCTGGTAAAGTAATGTCTCTGCTTTTTAGTATGCTGTCAGGCTTTTAATAGCTTTTCTTCCAAAGAGCTAGTCTTTCTTTCACTGTAGTCACTATCTGCAGTAATTTTGGAGCCCAGGAAAATAAAGTCTGTCACTGTTTTCATTGTTTCTCCAGGTATTTGCCATGAAGTGATGGAACTGAATTCCATGATCTTTGTTTTTTGATCCATACATACCACATCAAGACCATTCTCCAAGAAAAAGAAATGCTAAAAGGCAAAATGGTTGTCTGATGAGGACTTACAAATAACTTAGAAAAGAAGAGAAGCAAAAAGCAAAGGAGAAAAGAAAGGCATACCCATCTGAATGCAGAGTTCCAAAGAATAGCAAGAATACATTAAAATTAAAAAAAAAGCCTTCCTAAATTATAAGTGCAAAGAAATAGAGGAAAACATTAGAATGGTAAAGACCAGAGATCTCTTCAAGGAAATTAGAGATAGGGAAGGAATGTTTCAGGCAAAGATGGGCACAATAAAAGAGAGAAATGGTATGGACCTAACAGAAACAGAATATATTAAGAAGAGGTTGAAAGAATACATAGAAGAACTACACAAAAATGATATTAATGACCCAGATAACCACGATGGTGTGATCACTCACCTAGAGCTAGACATCCTGAAATGCGAAGTCAAATGGGCCTTCAGAAGCATCACTATGAGCAAAGCTAGTGAAGGTGATGGCATTGCAGTAGGGCTATATAAGATTCTAAAAGATGATGCTGTTAAAGTGCTGCACTCAATATGCCAGCAAATTTGGAAAACTTAGTAGTGGCCACAGGACAGGACAGGTCGTTTTCATTGCAATTCCCAAGAAAGGTGATTTCAAAGGATGTTTGACTACCACACAGTTGCACTCATCTCACATGCTACCAAAGTAATCTTCCCAAGCAAGTCTTCAACAGTACATGAACTATGAAATTCCGTATATTCAAGCTGGATTTACAAAAGGCAGTGGTACCAGAGATCAAATTGCCAATATTCGTTAGATGATAGAAAAAGCAAGAGAATTCTAGAAAAACACCTACTTCTGCTTTATTGACCATGGAAAAGCCTTTGACTGTGTGGATCACAACAAACTGTATAAAACTTACAGAGATGGGAATACCAGACCATCTTACCTGCCTTCTGAGAAATCTGTATGCAGGTCAAGAAGCAACAGTTAGACCTGAACATGGAACAACAGACAGGAAAGGTGTAGGTAAATGCTGTATACTGTCACCTCACTTATTTAAATTATATGCAGAATACATCATGCCAAATGCCCAGCTGGATGAAGCACAAGCTGGAATCAAGGTTGCTGTGTGTAATATCAATAACCTCAGTGCTGAAGACACTACCCTCATGGCATAAATTGAACAGGAAATAAAGAGCCTCTTCATGAAAGAGAAAGAGGAGAGTGAAACATCTGGCTTAAACTCCACATTCAGAAAATGAAGATCATGGCATTTGGTCCCATCAATTCATGGCAAATAGATGGGGAAACAATGGAAACAGTGAGAGACTTTATTTTGGGGGGCTCCAAAATCACTGCAGATAATGACTTCAGCCATGAAATTAAAAGATGCTTGCTCATTTGAAGAAAAGCTATGACAAATCTATACATTAAAAAAAAAAAACAGAGACATTACTTTCCTGAAAAAGTTCAATATAATCAAAGCTATGATTTTTCCAGTTGTCATGTATGGATGTGAGAGTTGGACCATAAAGAATGATGAGTGATGAAGAATTAATGGCTTTGAACTGTGGTGTTGGACAATACTCTTGAGAGTCCATTCGAGTGCAAGGAAATTAAACCAGTCAATCCTGAAGGAAATCAATCCTGAATATTCATTGGAAAGACCAATGCTGAAATTGAACCTCCAATATTTTGCCCACCTGACGTGAAGAACTGACTCATTAGAAAAGACCCTGTTACTGGGAAAGATTGAAGGCAGGAGGAGAAAAGGATGACAGAGGATGAGATGGTTGGATGGCATCACCGACTTGATGGACATGAGTTTGCCCAAACTCTAGGAGTTGGTGAAGAACAGCCAGCCCTGGCGTGCTGCAGTCCATGGGATTGCGAAGAGTCAGACATGACTGAGAGACTGAACTGAACTGAACATACCACATAGCAAATACTATTTGTAATTGGCATGTTTCTCCAGCAGGACTGGGGCTCCCTAAGGCCCCAACACTTATCCCCAGTCAAGTCTGCACCCATGCACAGAAGTCAGTGCCTAGCATTCACAAGGCATTCAGTGAGTTCTGATTGCAGGGGGATCTCCATTTGGGTAGACATAGAGGAGCAAAGGACACATTTATCCTCCTGTCTCAAACAACTCCAAAGTAGAAAAGACTAATGAAAGAGCATTGTTTTACATCAAACATCTGACAGCAGAGAATGGATTCCTGAGGCGGGGAGCAAGCAAGGTGAGTTCTACAATTGCCTCAACTCTAGAATTAGTTTCCAACACATACATGGAAGGGGTATCTAGGCAGAGACAAACAGTCTCCCCAAGAAGAGAGATTTGTGACTCTATATAGTTAGTGCCTAGTGCCGGGAGCCAGCGTGAGGAACTCCGCCCGTGGCAAAGGTCATGAGGAAGGAGACTCGGCATACGCAAAGGCAGGATCGAGCCTCAGGAGTCCCCCTGGATATTCTCGAACATCTACCCCCAAAACCAGAGTCTGCCTACTTTACTGCTTTATGCTTTCACCTCTGACTTTACAGGTGCTGTCTCCCACCACCATCTCACTCTTTCTGAAAAGGAGTTAACTTACAGCTCCAGTTAATAAAGTTCCTGGGCATAATAGGAGTGTTTAAATCCAAACCCCTCAGATGGCTCTCTAACTTGCCTGACAAGTTTACACGGACTCCTACAGCTATGCATATAATTGTTTACAGTCTCCCAGCTGCGAGAGGCACAAGAAGCTTAAGATATTCAAATAGCTTAGAGCCTCTCGGAGAGTTAGAAACTGTCAGAATAAAACTAGTAGAAGATTTCATTGATGAGCCAGTGCTTGCTGCCAAGTTTCCACATGCCCTGTATTGCATTTTTGAAAGTGTATTAATTAATATAGTTGGTATGTAGAAAAAATAAGTAGTGGCCTTGGTGCTAGCAACTTTAGATCCTTAAGGTAATAAATTATTTCCTTTGTTGTAAACCCACTGCACCTCTGCCCTATAGGAATGCAACTTTATCTAACACCTTCGGAGGATGGCGCCAAACTTTAAAATCATTACTCTTAGAGAAAATAAGTCTTATGGTTGACAAACCTTTGTCAGAGTCATAAAATGTTAATAAACCTTCTGGCCAGAAGATGATGTAAATCACCTAAACCATTTGTATATGATAAGTTTGCAGAAAAGAAACCCTGGTTTCGATAGGGATCAAAGACTGCTGACTTTGCATGATTTCACAACCCCTATTATCTTCTATGTGCAACTTATGGTATAAAAGCCCCTGTTGAAAATAAATCTACGGGCCTTGCTCCCTGAAGCTTGGTCTCCCCATGTCATTCTTTCTCTCAACCTCTGGCTAAGTCTCCATCTGGATTGCAGAGGCCCACCAAGCTTACTAATTTTTCCAGGGCTTCTAAGATCTGACCGGGGAGGCCTCAGTGTCTCCTCTCCCACGGGAGAATGGAAGGACGCCTGTGGCCTACGTAAGTGGTGCAAATTTCTTGGTTTGAAGTTTTATTGGTTTTCCACATAAACCAAGCTACTCAGCCTCTTTTCTCCACTGAATTTTCCTGCTGAGCTATCCTCATTCTATTACTCTTTATATCTCTAATTAATATTTAATTAAAGCTATTGTATCCAGTTTGCCAAAGCCGTCTCCCCTTCGAATTCCCTGGGTCAGCCAGGGCTGGACCCTGACAAGTTAGAGTTCACAGGAGAGAGCTACATACAAAGAACTGTGGGAAGGTACAGGTGGTACCCCTCCAGTTTTAAGCAGAGAGTTGACAGTACTGATCAGAATTATAGGGAACAATCCTTGAGTCTCAAATTGCACCAAGTCTAATTGTGTCCCCACCCACCAGCATGGAAATTACTCATAATTCCCGTGAGATCAATAAGGCCCTGAAGACAATATTGCCTTGCTAGTGGGAAATCGTAAACCTGGTCTAAAGTCTGGTTTCATCTCAGCTTAAAAAACTGAACAGCATGCCTTCAAAAAATGCAATTGTTTCCAAGAAATTAACACTGTTTGCAAACAGTGAAAGGAATAATTTATAAAAATTTAAAAATATCCAGCATCTAAAGGTAAAGTGACCACATCCACAATCCAATTTAAAATTTCCATATAAATTGTGAAAGTATTTGTCCTACTTTCATCTAAATATTGTAAAGTAATTATCCTCTGATAAAGATAAATAAATAAATTTAAAAAGAAAAAATCCAGATGTGTAAGGAAGCAATAAAATATCCATAATGAGGGAAAAATCAATTAGTAAAAACACAAGTAAAATATATATTACATAATTAGCAGGGAAGGACATTAAAATGCTTGCTACATCAATAATCCTTATATTCATGAAGCTGAAGAATATTGAGTATGTTAAATAGAGACATGGAAAATAGAAATGGAAAGACTGTGGGAAAAATTAATTGTGCATAACAGAGATTTGAAGTAACTTTAAGAGTGCTAAAATATATGTAAATGGAATCCCACAGGAAGTGAAAGACAGGAGAACAGAGCAAAGAACTTCATAATTACTGGCTGAAAATTTTCCAGATAGGATGAAAAAGCTTTAAACCCATTAACACAGAAGCTCAATTAACTCAAGGACAATAAATATGAAAATTATATAAAGGCACATCATAATTCATGGTTTAAGACAATCAACCAAAGAAATGTAACCAGAAGGAAAAACAGACACAGTAGAACAAAAAATGGGGATGACAGCAGATAAGGCATATGAAACAATGCTAGCCAGAGGACAATGGCACCACATCTTAAAATGCTGAGAAAAATATAATTGACCCAGAATTCTATACCCAAGAAAAATACATGTCAAAAACAAGATAAAATACTTTCTCAGACATACAACAACTACAAGACTGCATCACCACCGACAGACCAATGTAATAAATGTTTTCTAAAAGGTCTCAAGTCAGGAGGAATTTAAGACGAAGTGAAAATCTGGATCTATAAGGGGAAAGAACAGTACCCAAAATGACAAACATGTAATATGTATTAAAAAGTAAATATACGGACTTCCTTGATGGTCCAGTGGTTAAGGATCTACTTTGCAAGGCAAAGCATTTGCAAATGGCAAAGGTTTGTTCCTTTCCCAGAGAACTAAGATCCCACATGTCACTGAGCAACTAAGCCTGCATGTCTCAAATAGAGTTTACACGCTGCAAGTACTGAGCTTGCCATCCTAAAATAGAGAGTCCCTACCACAAGGAAGACCCTGCATGCCACACTAAGACCCAGTACAGACAAAGAAATTATAAATAAATAAATAATTTAATAATTATCATAATTAATAATGATAGGTTGGCAAGTTAAAGATGCATACCATGGATCTTAAAGCTACTTAAAAAACATTTCACACCAGTCAGAATGGCTGCAATCCAAAGGTCTACAAGCAATAAATGCTGGAGAGGGTGTGGATAAAAGGGAACCCTCTTACACTGTTGGTGGGAATGCAAACTAGTACAGCCACTATGGAGAACAGTGTGGAGATTGCTTAAAAAACTGGAAATAGAACTGCCTTATGACCCAGCAATCCCACTGCTGGACATACACACTGAGGAAACCAGAATTCAAAGAGACATATGTACCCCAATGTTTATCACAGCACTGTTTATAATAGCCAGGACATGGAAGCAACCTAGATGTCCATCAGCAGATGAATGGATAAGAAAGCTGTGGTACATATACACAATGGAGTATTACTCAGCCATTAGAAAGAATACATTTGAATCAGTTGTAATGAGGTGGATGAAACTGAACTCGATTATACAGAGTGAAGTAAGCCAGAAAGGAAAACACCAATACAGTATACTAACACATATATATGGAATTTAGAAAAATGGTAACAATAACCCTGTATGCGAGACAGCAAAAGAGACACAGATGTATAGAACAGTCTTTTGGACTCTGTGGGAGATGGTGAGGGTGGGATGATTTGGGAGAGTGGCATTGAAACATGTATAATATCATATAAGAAACAAATCACCAGTCTAGGTTCGATGCAGGATACAGGATGCTGGTGCACTGGGATGACCCAGAGAGATGGTATGGGGAGGGAAGTGGGAGGGGGGTTCAGGATTGGGAACACGTGTACACTCGTGGTGGATTCATGTTGATGTATAGCAAAACCAATACAGTATTGTAAAGTAAAATTTAAAAAAAAACAGTTACAGTTAATAAAGTGGCAAAGGATATAAAAGGGAATCATAAAAACTACTCAGTCACAAAGAAGTCAGGCATAAAAAGAGACATGGAAAGAAAGAACATGGGACAAATTGAAGATAAAGGGCAAGATGATAGAATTAAACCCAACTAGAGTTAACCCCTCAGATGTGAACCCAGACTGAAGATATAACCCAGGCCCCAGACGACAGCAAATCCCCATACACTGCACTCTGAGCAGAAACAGAGCCTGCCAGGCCCCAGAGCCCCATGTGCCTGGTCACAGAACAGCACCAAAAGTTCATATGTTACAGTAAATTAGAAGACTTCAATCATACAAAGTGCATCCTCTGTTTATAAAGAAATGGCATTAGAAATCAATGTTCACTGGACAGAAGAAGAATAAGGTGCTAGCATAGTGTGGACCTTCCCTCTTTTACAACTCTAATTCTTCTCAGGACGGAGCAGATAAATTGACAGGACTTACATCTCTTCAATACTAGACATACTTGACCTGGGATATATTTCATTTTCATAGTTCAGTCTCCTCTCTCTTCTCCTATCTTGCTCATCCTGGGCAACAGGGACTGCTCCTGTAATCCACTGCTCAATCACTACACACAAATCCGGATGATATTTGCTGAGTCTTTCACATAAACCAGTGAAAGCTTGTTTCCTCCTATTTCACACTCTTGGCTCTTTCAACCAACCATGGCTCTTGTCCTATCTCCTGGGATCCTGGTCCTCTGTCACTTGCAGCCATGTTCCCATACACTGGGCCTCAATTACACCCAATGAAATTCCTATTCAGAGTGGCCATAATACATGCAAAAAGGGAAAGAACAGGCAGCACCTTACTCTCCTCTCTTGTTCCTTCACTAGATACATTCACTGAAAACCTGTGTAGCAAGTTTGTTACATACAAACATTCAAGTTGAAAACTTTAAAACATGTAAAAGTGCATTTGCAAGTGCAATCACATCAGTTAGTTCACAGATCTGCAACACATTGTCGTGGGCACATCCAAACAAGTGGGTGTGATTTTGTGTACTTTACTATACAGAACTGTATGGAGTACAATAGTGCACGACTTTTAGTTCAAGCCTACGCTGTCTGAAAGAAAGCATAAATGCAGTGGCAATGTAGACAGTACCACTATTCTATTTTTAAAGGTGTGCTTAGTTGCTCAGCTGTATCTGAATTTTGCAACATATGGACTTCAGTCCACCATGCTTCTATTTCCATGGGGATTCTCCAAACAAAAATAGTGGTGTGGGTTGCCATTCCCTATCCAGGTACTGCAAGATTAAAAATGATTCTTTTATTGTTTGTGTTTGTTTTTTATGTATTATTTGTGTGAAAAGTGTCATAAAGCTATTAATCTACAGTAATATATAGCCAATTGTCTTAGTTGGCTACCTAAGTAACTTTGCTGGACTTATGAAGAAATTGGGATTTTTGAATACCCTTTTGAAATGTAACTTATTCATATACAAGAGGACTTACTGTTCTGCTAAGACCTGTGGATCCAAAA
Source organism: Bubalus bubalis (assembly GCF_019923935.1). Classification (NCBI taxonomy): domain Eukaryota; kingdom Metazoa; phylum Chordata; class Mammalia; order Artiodactyla; family Bovidae; genus Bubalus; species Bubalus bubalis. The sequence continues at coordinate 118,448,944 of NC_059161.1, read as the reverse complement.
GTGAACACATCCCCTCCAGGTCCAAGGAAGTCACATTCCTGGTTGGGATTTTAGGGGAACGTGAGATCTCCATAATTCTAGCCATCTCAGTCCTTTCAAACAACCTTGATCAGGACAAACAAGTACTAAAGTAGAAAGAGTCACTGTGTTTCTACCCACTTCTAGAAAGTGTTGAAAAGTTCTCAATACTGGATTTTGTAATGGTGGTGGACTAGATGGAGAAGTGATGTGAAGAGAAATAAGGAAGGTGAGACAGGTAGGTCAGGATGTGAGGTAACAAAGGCAAGGTATTTAGAAGCTGAAGATTGAGAGAGATTTGGGACCTGAGTTGGAAAAGCAGTTTTCAAAACAAATTGGGTCATGTGGTATGTGTAATCTTCATTTCAGTCCTTAGAAGATCTCTACTGACCAGTCTGCTTCTTTTTTCTGGAGCACAGTTCAAATCCATCTAGTTGTTTCTCATTGCAGCTCCTTTCTTCTGGCTCCCACACTGTGTCCAGCTGTTCAGCCTAATCCATTCAGAAAAGGTTTGTTTTTTAAGGCAGACACTGCTGGATACCTACAAAATGATCTATTCTCTGCTTCTCTTTCAAAACTGAAAATAGTTTGTTTTATATAGCTATGAGCTCAATAGCTACAGGACTGCATTTCCTACCCACTTGTGCTCTTAGTCATGACTGGTGACTTTGAGATGCAAGCAGAGAGATGAGACTCTTCCCTTCCCCACCTACTTCCTAACTGTTGTCTGGATTTTAGTTGTGATGGTTGGAATTCATGAAGTTGTATTGAACAAACATGTAACCTTGGAGATGGACACCACCCAAGTTCTGGCTGGCCCACCTCCAGCTTTGTTTCAGTGGGAGAAAAAAGTCAAGTTTATCTTGCTAAAGTTATGGTTGTTTTACTTTCTTGCAATGTGTATCCAAACTTAATCCTGATACTACTATGTGTTTAATATTATATAGCCTTATTATTTTGTTGAGTTTAGTGAATATATTTATATTTTACATTTGTCTTATTTTTTACTTTATAAATTGATTCATAAACCACAAGTATACATAAATTGTATAAATGCAAAATTATGACTACAAGCAGGCTTTTCTATAGATTTTGCATTTTTGTATTTTCTTATCTTCTTTCCTTTCTTGTTTTCTCCATATTTGTACAGCCTGGGCCATGTCCTCTCTTATAGCCTCATCCATATCCATATCTGCAGGCCAAAACAGGCTGAGAGCTGTGTGGGGAGAACCAAAGAAGAATGAATTACAGGGACATGAATGAAGGGTGGTGGCCCTTGTTACTCATCATGAATGTTCTTCAGTAGGATCACATTCCCCTGCCCTTCGGTGGACCCACCACCCCCAGGTTTGCCATGACCATGGAACATACTTCGGAGAGTGGAAATTGAGTAGAAGTGAAATATCACTTCCAAATGGAAGTAGTATTTTCTGTCCCACTAGCTGGAATGCACATGTAATGACAGGAGCTTGAGCAGCCATATCAGACCAGAGGTAAGTAGCACAGGTGGAAGATGTGACAACAAAGAAGTGGGTCCCCACCTCTGTGGAGAGACCTGCACTAACATTATATGAGAGTGAATTGAAATTGTCTTGTATTTAAGACAATGTTATTTAGGGTTTGATTACAGTCGTTGTACCTGTAACCTAACACTCAGAATAACTTTTCTTTGTGTTAGCCTTGTCTTGACATTAGAGTCTGGTATAATGAGACAAGATCTACTGATATGTACTTACAAGTGAGTCAAGTGACAGGCCTGCCCTCTGGAAGCTGTGGTCTAGTGTGGATTTCAGAAACTCTAGCACGAACAAAACCACATGGCAGGGATGGCTTCAAGATGCTGTAGGAACACTTGGGAGGGGAACCTAAATCACTCCTGATCTCAGGAGGTTGCTTGCAGTAGGGGACAACACTCTATCAGTCTCCTCAAAAATAGGCCATGATGCTGTTTCATCTAAAAGTGATGTATTTCAAATTCCTTCAAGAGTGTTTTCCCTTATGATCCAGTGCTTAAGATATAGGTTTGAGACCTGGTTTGGGAAGATTGCAAATGCCCCAGGGCAACTAAACTGGCGGGCCACCACTACTGAGCCTGAGTGCCCTAGAGTTGTGACCTACATCAAGAGAAGCACAGGATTGAAAAGCCAGTGCACTGGAATTACAGAGTAGCCCCTGCTTGCTGCAAATAGAGAAGTCCTGAGCAGCAATGAAGACCTAGTGCAGCCAAAATTTAAAAAAAAAAAAAAAGTCTCCCAGAGAAACCATGATGTCTCAGGGGAAGCAGGACATGAAAAAGGATGAAAGTAGTCTGGGTCTGATTTCATGGAGAGGTACGCTACAGTCTGTTTTCACAGGGAACTGGGGACATAAGTTGTGCCTCAAATGTGCTCCAACTGAGTGCTAGGGAGCTGGGATTTCACTCTCCCATTAGCGCCTCCCTCTCATCCTTCAACTAACACCCAGCTTATGTCTCCAAGCCCTTGTATTAGATCCTCCAAAGACAAACCAAAGGTGACACTAGAAGCAAAAGACACCAAAGCTCAGGAAAATGTAACCTCAGATAATGTCTAGATTTCTGCACCCAGTTTGCCACCTCCAGCATTATATCTGGAATCTTGTGAATCTAAAGAACCCCATGGGTCTCGACGGGTAACCTTTTTTTTTAATTTAACTTTTAATTTATATAGGCATATAGTTGATATACAGTATTTTATTAATATTAGTTGTATGGGAAATTAATTACCTTATACATACACATGTATCCATTCTTTCTTAGATTTTTTTGCATACAGGATATAATGGACTATTGAGCAGAATTCTTGTGCTGTACAGTAGGTCTTTGTTGATTATTTATTAAATATAATAGTATACATATATTAATCTCAAACTCTCAATTTATCCCTCTCCCATCTTTCCACTTTGGAAACTATAATTATTATTCTCAAACTCTCAATTTATCCCTCTCCCATCTTTCCACTTTGGAAACTATAATTATTCTTCTGATGGAGGTAAGAGTCTAGGCACTTTTTGGATCAGAGTCTGTGCTTGTGAGAGTGCAGTGGCCAGGGAAAGCAAGCCTGAGAGAGACTCATTTGAGATGATGCTAAATTCTGAGAAGGACCCGTCCATGTAAAAAGCTGGGAGAAAAACATTCCAGATGTGGGAAGTAGCCCCTGCTAAAGACCAAGGTATCCAAGCTTAATAAATGCTACCCTTCCACTGCCAATCTTCCTTCCATGCTTGGAACTTGGCCTACAGTTCAACCACCATGACCTCATCCCATGCTTCACTTGTGAGTTAGCAGCAGTGAGCCATGTCAGCCTTCCCAAGAAGGGAGAACCTGGGGCTATCATGAGGCTGAATATGCTCTGGACTCAGGGACGTGTCCACAAACTGCTTATCACAAGGAGCATCAGGTGCCAGGGGAACCATCAATGCCTCTGGCTATCTCCATGTACTTGTTCTCAGGAGTAGAAACGCCAAGGAACTGATGGAGCAAAGAAACAAGTAATGACTCTTGTTTCATCTTGCCCCCATGTGATTCCCACGGCCCTTTAATTACACTGCTCTCTGCACAAAAACTCTTTCCTCTTTTGTTTCCTCAAAGGTGGCTTGTGAATTATATCAGCACCTGACTGTGAAGCTTGGTGGCTGGAACTCAACTCACAATCAGCTGGGACCCAGAGATGTCCAGCCTTGTCCTGTGTTTGTGTCCATTTTCTCCAATCAGATTCATAAAGCAAAGTCCCTATAAAACATAAGGGTGATTGTAAGTCTCTCAAAGCCTTTGAATCTCCAAGGTCTATTTTGAGCATGAAAGAGGGAACACATCCCCTGCATTCAGGCTAGTCTCAGACCTCAGAGTCCCTCAGCCAGGGGTTCCCTGAGGAAACATAAGACACTTATCTAAGTTGCCAGAAGGTTGAGAAGAGAATGCTTCTCACTGTGAATGCAGGTTCCTGTTATCCAGTCACCCAAGGGTCTGTGTTGTCTGAATGAGGAGCAAGAGCTCTGGGGATTCTGAGTTGGGAGTGAGTCAGTCACCACCTGCACTACTGCCTCCTGGGGTCACTACAGCTGGGGCTCCCCCACTGTGCCTGCAACCCAGAAGAAACAGCCCTGAATATTGTTTTCCTGCTGCTACATGGAGGCAGGTCTGCTGATAAAATCAGAACCAGACTTGAGGGGCAAATGGAAAGGAACTTCCACTCTGGTGCTTGCAGACATCTGAGAGCTACCCAGCAGTGGATGCAATTGAGCTTTCTCTCATCTTTCCCTTCCTGGAAGTCTCCTAGCCCGGAAACCAGAGTTCCTGGGTCCCAAGTCTTCACTAACTTACCTGTAGCCTTAAGGTGAATCATACAACCCAGGGTCCAGTTTCCCATCTCTTGGATGAGAGAGACTGGACTTGCTCCAGAACACTTGTTCCAGACTGAAGCTCAGTGCCAATCAGTGAACAAGTGGCTCAGAGGTGCCTGTTGCTGAGGAAGCTGAGGCTGCCTCTGGTGGGCAGGGGGATGTAACTGTCTGGTGATGTTCATGGGTCCTGGGTTCAGGACTGGGAGTGGTAGACCCCTTGGCACACAGCTGCTGTAACACCGAGGACCTTAGAGGTCTTGCCCACTGGAACGTACCATCATTTGGGTTCTGTGGGATGAGATCAGGTAGTTATAAGTCAGAAGTTACCAATGGGGAGATTTGTAGATTCCTCAGCAGAAACCTAAATTAGGCTGATGTATCATCTCTCCTAGAAAACTCTTGGAACTAGATATATCAGGACTCTTGGACAAATTTTGTGGTATTTTAAATACTATTTAAAGTAGGTCATCTTTTGGATGACCTGCCATTTGCTCTCTGGCTTGGGATGATACCCACAGTTAGAGTGGAATCAAAGGGCCCCTGGGGGAGGCTGTCCCTCTCCCTGTGACTCATTAGCAGTGAGTACAGCTCTCACCCCTCCTCATCTGGAGCAGAAATTCCAGCAGGAAGGACGTGACCTCCAAGTTTAACTGGAAGACTCAGGTAGGTCTGGCTCTCAGGTAGGCACTATACTTTTCCCAGTGCTTCTTCCTTCCCTCCTGGGTCCTGTGCAAGCTTCCCACCTCCTGGTTCCTGAGTTCTGAATTCGTCCTCCCTTCTCTTGCAGATATCTATACTGTCCCATTTGTGGCTCCATCCCTGCCCAGGCCCTCCCTCACCCACAGATGGCACTAAAGAAGGGAAAACCAAGGAGGGGTCTGCCCAGTTCATTATTTCTAAAAATATCTGCATTCCTTCTGCTTCCAGACCCTGTCCTGAATCATCAAGATCTACAGCTAGATGACTCAGCTTAGCAGGGTAATGGAGATGAAGATGGGAGACGGGGGTGGTAAGGGTGTCAGGTGTGGGGGAAGGTTTTCATATGACAAGAGATGAGTTGGAGTAAGGAGCATGTTGTCCTCCAACCACTCATTCATTGGAGACCTGCCAGAATCTGCTATCTTGGGCTCCTCAGGGTATCACTAAGACAGAAACTTCAAAATGGACTTTCTATAAACTTCTTACTGCAAAACAATTTTAAATATAACAAATATAAGAAAGAAGTGTCATAAACCCTACATTTCATCATTTGGCATCAATAACTACAAAACTAACCTCTTAGTCCCACAGATTGTCATAGACTGCAGACTATGCAACATTAAGGTGATGGCCAATTGAGTTCCCAGCAAAAACATTCTTTACTTGCATCAAGTCTTTCTATTCTTGCTATGTTCTCACATGTGGTGAGGAAAGGGAAAGAGGAAGAGGGGGAATAAGAGAGAAAAAGAGGGAGAGTTAATCCCATCATGAGAGACCACCATAAAAACCCCATGTCAACCTGGGTACCTCCCAAAGACCCTAATTCCTAATAATATATCATTGGGAGTTAAGGGCAGACACAATTCAATCCATAGCAGCTATGCAGATCTGTTTTTAAAGCAAGACAGACCCTCATTTCATTCTCTCTTTTACTCCTTATTCATTTTTCCTGAAGTATTTTAAGAATGAGATGAACATTTCACAAAATGTACATAATGAGTATTTGGGGTAAAATGATAGGATGTGAAAAAAATGCTCTTTTGCTCCCCAAAAAATGAACATTTAATGTCCAGTCTATGTGCAAATTTCCTTGATTCTCAAAAAGCAGATGCCTTTTCACAGTTTATTGAGAGAATGTTCTCTTATGTTGCACTAGGTTGTTCTCCTTTAAGATGAAATAACTGTTCCTCTCCCAATTTTAATGCCATTTATTTGTTCAGAAACTGGGAGTAAGCAGGGTGGTTTGTCTTACAGAATGTCCCACTATTGGGTTTAGGGGAGGAGTCCACAATACCAGCACAGTGGTTCAGGACCAGTACCAGTTCTTGGTTATTAGGAACTAGATCTCCACAGAAGGAGGTGAGCTGCAGGCCAGTGAGTGAGGCTTCATCTGTATTATAGCTGCTCCCTATCACTCTCTCATCACCCCCAGAAGGGACAGTCTAGCTTGTTTTCCTGGAACTGTTTGTAATTACATAACCTATGCTTAATAGAAACAAAGATAGCTTAAATATTGATGATTATTTTCCTTTCTCAGTGCTCAGAATGGTGAGTTGGTGCCCTAGCAATCTATCACAGTGACAAATTAGGTGTTGCTTATTAACATTTGGACTCATTCGGCCAACTTAAAATTAAATATTAAAAAACTAAGATCATGTGATCCAGCCCCATCCTTCATGGCAAATAGAAGGAGAAAATGTGGAAGCAGTGACAGATTTCTTCATCTTAGCCTCTAAAACCACTGTGGATGGTGACTGCAGCCATGAAATCAGAAGGCGTTTGCTTCTTGGGAGGAAAGCTATGAGAACCATAAACACTGAGAAGCAGAAACATCATTCTGCCCAACAAACTGGTAGATGTTTGCCCTTTTCATTTGGATTCCTATACTTTCCGTCTAGCTCCCATTGGTCTTTGAAGTCCCTCGGGTTTCTGGTCCTTCAAGCCTGAAATCAGCCATCTCTTTAAGAATCCATGGATCGGGGCGGTCCTAAAGTGGTGGAGGATTAGGACGGGGAGACCACTTTCTCCCCAAAAAATTCATCAAAATAACATTTGAACACTGAGTAAATTCCACAAAACACCTTCTGAACGCTGGCAGAGGACATCAGGCACCCAGAAAAGCAGCCCATTGTCTTCGAAAGGAGGTAGAAAAAAATATAAAAGAGAGACAAAAGAGTTGGGGATGGAGCTCCATCCCAGGAAGGGAATCTTAAAAAAGAGACAAGTTTCCAAACACCAGGAAACACTCTCACTGCAGAGTCTGTGGCTAGCCTTGGAACCACAGAGGGCAACATAACCAGGAGGAATAATAAATAAATAATTAAAACCCACAGATTACGTGCCCAGTGGTAACTCCCCCAGTGGAGAAGCAGCGCAGATGCCTGCATCCATCACTAGCAAGCGGGGGCTGGGCAGGGAGGCGCGGGCTACATTGCCTAGCATAAGGACTGGGCCTGAATGCCCCAAGGGCAATCTGAGGGAACTAGCTTGGGCTAGCAAACCAGACTGTGGGATAGCTACCAGGCTAAAAGCCCTAATCTAAGACACCGCCAGGTCTGCTCACAGAACAAAGGACTGAGCAGAGCTAGCCGGCTGCAGACCGGCCATCCCCCTCCAGTGACAGGCAGATGAGGGCAGCCAGAGCCAGAAGAGGGCAATCCAGGCCCCAGAGAGGCATCATCTACCAAACTTCAAGCAGGCTTCGTTGCTAACCAAGACTTATTGGGATTCTGGACAGTCAACATCCACCTGAGAAGGTGCGCCGGTTGTACACCCAGAAAACCAAGTGGCAGGGAGGGGGGAGGTGATAAGTCACAGCAACCACGCTTGTCAAACACCTGGTCACCTGAGCTGCTCAGACCTGGGAAGGGCAAAAAACGCAGGCCCAACCAAGTCTGCACCTCTGAGGACTACCCGAGTGCCTGAACCTGAGCGGCTTAGACCTGGGAAGAGCATACAACCCAGGGCCAGCCTCAGACAGTTCCCGGCAAAGCAACCTAGAGCCTAAGCAGTGACAGGGAAAGCACACACGCCATGAGCGGGGGCAAACCAAGTGTGGCCAACACACTACGAGCACATGCAAGTGTTATTTGTTTGCAGCGTCCCTCCCTCCACACAGCACGACTGAACAAGTGAGCCTAAAAAGTGTCCACCACCACCCGCTTGTGTCAGACTGGAGATCAGACACTGAAGAGACCAGCAAACAGAAGAAGCCAAAACAGAGGGAACCTTCTTGGAAGTGACAGGTGAAATAGATTACAACTGTGTAGTTAATACCGACTACATAGGAAGGGGCCTATAGATCTTGAGATATATAAGATGGATCAAGGAACTATCCAAAAATGAACTGACCCCACACTGCCCACAACAAGACCAGAGAAAGTCCTTGATATATTTTTACTATAATTCTTTAATTCTGTTTTAATTTTTTTTATTTTTAAGTCCTCTATTACTCCTTTACTTTGTTTTACTTCTTTTCATTTTTATAACCACTGGTTCCAAATAGGAGAAGGAGTACGTCAAGGCTGTATATTATCACCCTGCTTATTTAACTTATATGCAGAGTACATCATGAGAAATGCTGGGCTGGAAGAAACACAAGCTGGAATCAAGATTGCCAGGAGAAATATCAATAACCTCAGATATGCAGATGACACCACCCTTATGGCAGAAAGTGAAGAGGAACTCAAAAGCCTCTTGATGAAAGTGAAAGTGGAGAGTGAAGAAGTTGGCTTAAAGCTCAACTTTCAGAAAACGAAGATCATGGCAACTGGTCCCATCACTTCATGGGAAATAGATGGGGAAACAGTGGAAACAGTGTCAGACTTTATTTTTTGGGCTCCAAAATCACTGCAGATGGTGACTGCAGCCATGAAATTAAAAGACGCTTACTCCTTGGAAGGAAAGTTATGACCAACCTAGAGAGCATATTCAAAAGCAGACACAATACTTTGCCAACAAAGGTCCGTCTAGTCAAGGCTATGGTTTTTCCTGTGGTCATATATGGATGTGAGAGTTGGACTGTGAAGAAGGCTGATCACCGAAGAACTGATGCTTTTGAACTGTGGTGTTGGAGAAGACTCTTGAGAGTCCCTTTGGCTGCAAGGAGATCCAACCAGTCCATTCTAAAGGAGATCAGCCCTGGGATTTCTTTGAAGGGAATGATGCTAAAGCTGAAACTCCAGTACTTTGTCCACCTCATGCGAAGAGTTGACTCATTGGAAAAGACTCTGATGCTGGGAGGGATTGGGGGCAGGAGGAGAAGGGGATGACAGAGGATGAGATGGCTGGATGGCATCACTGACTCGATGGACGTGAGTCTGAGTGAATTCCAGGAGTTAGTGATGGACAAGGAGGCCTAGTGTGCTGCAATTCATGGGGTCACGAAGAGTCGGACATGACTGAGTGACTGAACTGAACTGAACTGATTACTTTGCAAAAAAAAAAAAAAAAGAGAGAGAGAGAGAAAGAGACCCTATTTTTTAAGCAAACTTCATATATATATATATATATATATATATATAAAATAATTTTTCTGACTTTGTTTTTTTTTTTCCTTTAATATTGTATTTTTGAAAATCCAACCTCTACTCTAGATTTTTAATCTTTGCTTTTTGGTATTTGTTGTCAATTTGGAACATTTAAGAACCCAATCTTCAGTAACCATTTTTACTTGGGAGTGAGATTACTGGCTTGACTACTCTCTCCCTTTTTGGACTCTCCTTTTTCTCCACCAGGTCGCCTCTATCTCCTCCCTCCTCCTTCTCTTCTCTACCCAACTCTGTGAATCTCTTTGTGTATTCCAGGCTGTGGAGGACACTTAGGGAACTGATTACTGGCTGGATCTGTCTCTCTCCTTTTGATTCCCCCCTTTATCCTCCTGGCCACCTCTGTCTCCTTCCTCCCTCTCCTATTCTCTGTATAACTTTATGAACATCTCTGAGCAGTCCAGACTGTGGAGCGCACAGAAGGAAGTGATTACCGGCTAGCGTGCTCTCGCCTCTTTTGATTCCAAATCATCTCAATCGGGTCACATTTAACTCCCTCTTCCCTCTTCCCTTCTCCATGTAACTCTGTGAACCTCTCTGGGTGTTCCTCACTGTGGAGAAACTTTTAGTCTTTAACCTAGATGTTTTATCAACAGTGCTGTATAGATGGAGAAGTCTTTAGGCTACTGTAAAAATAAGATGGAAAACCAGAAGCAGGAGCTGCTGCTGCTGCTGCTGTTAAGTCGCTTCAGTCGTATCCAACTCTGTGCGACCCCATAGATGGCAGCCCACCAGGTTCCCTGTCCCTGGGATTCTCCAGGTAAGAACACTGGAGTGGGTTGCCATTTCCTTCTCCAATGCATGAAAGTGAAAAGTGAAAGTGAAGTTGCTCAGTCATATCTGACTCCTAGAGACCCCATGGACTGCAGCCTACCAAGCCCCTCCATCCATGGGATTTTCCAGGCAAGAGTACTGGAGTGGGTTGCCATTGCCTTCTCCGAGAAGCAGGAGGCTTAAGTTCAAATCCTGAGAACACCAGAGAACTCCTGACTCCAGGGAACATTAATCGACAGGAGCTCATCAAACGCCTCCATACCTACACTGAAACCAAGCACCACACAAAGGCGAACAAGTTCCAGAGCAAGACATACCATGCAAATTCTCCAGCAACACAGGAACATAGCCTTGAGCTTCAATATACAGGCTTCCCAAAGTCACTCCAAACCCAATGACATCTCCTAACTCATTACTGGACACTTCACTGCACTTCAGAGAGAAGAAATCCAGCTCTACCCACAAGAACACAAGCTTCCCTAACCAGGAAACCTTGACAAGCCACCTGTCCAACCCCACCCACAGTGAGGAAACTCCACAATCAAGAGAACTCCACAAACTGCCAAAATACAGAAAGGTCACCCCAAACACAGCAATATAAACAAGATGAAGAGACAGAGGAATACCCAGAAGGTAAAGGAATAGATAAATGCCCACCAAACCAAACAAAAGAGGAAGAGATAGGGAATCAACCTGATAAAGAATTCCAAATAATGATAGTGAAAATGATTCAAATCTTGAAAACAAAATGGAATCACAGATAAATAGCCTAGAGACAAGGACTGAGAAGATGCAAGAAAGGTTTAACAAGGACATAGAAGAAATAAAAAGAGTCAATATATAATGAATAATGCAATAAATGAGATCAAAAACACTTTTGAGGGAACAAATAGTAGAATAATGGAGGCAGAAGATAGGATTAGTGAGGTAGAAGATAGAATGGTAGAAATAAATGAATCAGAGAGGAAAAAAGAAAAATGAACTAAAAGAAATGAGGACAATCTCAGAGACTTCTAGGGCAATGTTAAATGCCCCAACATTCAAAGCATAGGAATCCCAGAAGAAGAAGACAAAAAGAAAGACCATGAGAAAATACTTGAGGAAATAATAGTTGAAAACTTCCCTAAACTGGGGAAGGAAATAATCACGCAAGTCCAAGAAACCTAGTGAGTCCCAAACAGGATAAACACAAGACAAAACACCCCAAGACACATATTAATCAAATTAACAAAGATCAAACACAAAGAGCAAATATTAAAAGCAGCAAAGGAAAAACAACAAATAACACACCAAGGGAATTCCCATAAGGATAACAGCTAATCTTTCAATAGAAACTCTTCAGACCAGGAGGGAACGGCAGGACATACTAAAAGTGATGAAAGAAAATAACCTACAGCCCAGATTACTGTACCCAGATAGGAACTCATTCAAATATGAAGGAGAAATTCTATGAAGCAAAAGCTGAGAGAATTCTGCACCACCAAACCAGCTCTCCAACAAATTCTAAAGGATACTCTCTAGTAGGAAACACAAAAAGGGTGTATAAACTCTAACCCAAAACAATAAAGTAAATGGCAATGGGATCATACTTATCAATAATTACCTTAAACTTAATGGGTTGAATGTGCCAAACAAAAGACAAAGACTGGCTGAATGGATACAAAAACAAGACCCCTATATATGTTGTCTACAAGAGACCCACCTCAAAACAAGGGACACATACAGACTGAAAGTGAAGGGCTGGGAAAAGTTATTGCACACAAATAGAGACCAAAAGAAAGCAGGAGTAGCAATACTCATATCAGATAAAATAGACTTTAAAACAAAGGCTGTGAAAAGAGACAAAGAAGGGCACTACATAATGGCAACCCACTCCAATTCTCTCGCCTGGAAAATCCCATGGACAAAGGAGCCTGGTAGGCTACAGTCCATGGGGTCGCAAAGAGTCGGACACGATAGAGTGACTTAACTTTCACTTTCACATAATGATCAAAGGATCAATCCAAGAAGATATAACAATTATAAATATAAATGCACCCAACATAGGAGCATCGCAATATGTAAGACAAATGCTAACAAGAATGACAGGGGAATTAACAATAACACAATAATAGTAGGAGACTTTAATACCCCCACTCACACCTATGGATAGATCAACTAAACAGAAAATTAACAAGGAAACACAAACTTTAAATGATACAATAGACCAGGTCTAATTGATATCTATAGGACATTTCACCACAAAACAATGAATTTCACATTTTTCTCAAGTGCACATGGAACCTTCTCCAAGATAGATCACATCCTGGGCCATAAATCTAGCCTTGGTAAATTCAAAAAACTTGAAATCATTCCAGGCATCTTTTCTGACCACAATGCAGTAAGATTAGATCTCAATTACAGTAGGAAAATTATTAGAAATTCCAACATATGGAGGCTGAACAACACGCTGCTGAATAACCAACAAATCACAGAAGAAATCAGAAAAGAAATAAAAATATGCATAGAAAAAAACGAAAATGAAAACACAACAACCCAAACCCTGTGGCACACTGTAAAAGCAGTGCTAAGGGGAAGGTTCATAGCAATACAGAAACAAGAAACAAGAAAAAAGTCAAATACATAACCTAACTCTACACCTAAAGCAACTAGAAAGGAAGAAGTGAAGAACCCCAGGGTTAGTAGAAAGAAAGAAATCTTCAAAATGTAGGTAGAAATAATTGCAAAAGAAACAAAAGAGACCATAGCAAAAATCAACAAAGCTAAAAGATGGTTCTTTGAAAGGATAAATAAAATTGACAAACCATTAGCCAGACTCATCAAGAAACAAAGGGAGAAAAATCAAATCAATAAAATTAGAAACAAAAATGGAGAGATCACAACAGAAAACACAGAAATACAAAGAATCATAAGAGACTACTATCAGCAATTATATGCCAATACATTGGACAACTTGGAAGATATGGACAAATTCTTAGAAAAGTACAACTTTCCAAAACTGAACCAGGAAGAAATAGAAAACCTTAACAGGCCCATCACAAGCACAGAAATTGAAACTGTAATTAAAAATCTTTCAGCAAACAAAAGCCCAGGTCCAGATGGCTTCAAAGCTGAATTCTACCAAAAATTTGGAGAAGAGCTAACACCTATACTACTCAAACTCTTCCAGAAAATTGCATAGGAAGGTAAAGCTACAAACTCATTCTATGAGGCCACCATCACTCTAATACCAACACCTGACAAAATTGCCACAAAAAAAGAAAACTACAGGTCAATATCACTGTTGAACATACATGCAAAAATCCCTAACAAAATTCTAGCAATCAGAATCCAACAACATACATCATGACTAAGTGGGCTTTATTCCAGGGATTCAGGGATTCTTCAATATCCACAAATCAGTCAATGTAATACACTACATTAACAAATTGAAAAATAAAAGCCATACGATTATCTCAATCTATGCAGAGAAAGCTTTTGTCAAAATTCAACATCCATTTATGATAAAAACCCTCCAGAATGCAGGAATATAAGGAACGTTCCTCAACATAATAAAAGCTATATATGACAAACCCACAGCAAACATTATCCTCAATGGTGAAAAATTGAAAGCATTTCCTCTAAAGTCAGGAACAAGACAAGGGTGCCTATTTTCACCACCACTATTCAACATAGTTTTGGAAGTTTTGGCCAGAGCAATCAGAGCGGAAAAAGAAATAAAAGGTATTCAACATAGTTTTGGAACTTTTGGCCAGAGCAATCAGAGCAGAAAAAGAAATAAAAGGAATCCAGATTGGAGAATAAGAAGTAATACCCTCACTGTTTGCAGATGACATGATCCTCCACATATAAAACCCTAAAGACTCCACCAGCAAATTACTAGAGCTAATCAATGAATATAGTAAAGTTGCAGGATATAAAATCAACACACAGAAATCCCTTGCATTCCTATACACTAATAATGAGAAAACAGAAAAAGAAATTAAGAAAGCAATTCCATTCACCATTGCAACAAAAAAAAAAAAAAATACTTAGGACTATATCTACCTAAAGAAACAAAAGACCTATATATAGAAAAATATAAAACACTGGTGAAAGTAATCAAAGAGGACACTAATAGATGGAGAAATATACCATGTTAGTGGATCAGAAGAATCAATATAGTGAAAATGATTATACTACCCTAAGCAATCTATAGATTCAATGCAATCCCTGTCAAGCTACCAACTGTATTTTTCACATAACTGAACAAATAATTTCACAATTTGTATGGAAATATAAAAAACCTCGAGTAGCCAAAGCAATCATGAGAAAGAAGAATGGAACTGGAGGAATCAATCTGCCTGACTTCAGGCTCTACTACAAAGCCACAGTCATCAAGAGAGTATGGTACTGGCACAAAGACAGAAATATAAATCAATGGAACAAAATAGAAAGTGCAGAGATAAATCCACGCACATATGGACACCTTACTTTGACAAAGGAGGCAAGAATATACAATGGAGAAAAGACAATCTCTTTAACAAGTGGTGCTGGTAAAACTGGCCAACTACTTGTAAAAGAATGAAACTAGACCACTTTCTTACACCATACACAAAAATAAACTCAAAATGGATTAAAGATCTAAATGTAAGACCAGAAACTATAAAATTCCTAGAGGAGAACATAGACAAAACACTCTCTGACATAAATCACAGCAGGATCCTCTATGACCCACCTCCCAGAATATTGGAAATAAAAGGAAAAATAAACAAATGAGATCTAATTAAAATTAAAAGCTTCTGCACAACAAAGGAAGCTATAAGCCAGGTGAAAAGACAGCCCTCAGAATCGGAGAAAATAATAGCAAGTGAAGCAACTGTCAAAGAATTAATCTCAAAAATATACAAGCAACTCCTGCAGTTCAATTCTAGAAAAATGAATGACTCAATCAAAAAATGGGCCAAAGAACTAAACAGACATTTCTCCAAAGAAGACATATAGATGGCTAACAAACACATGAAAAGATGCTCAACATCACTCATTGTCAGAGAAATACAAGTCAAAACGACAATGAGGTACTATTTCAGGCCAGCCAGAATGACTGCTATCCAAATGTCTACAATCAATAAATACTGGAGAGGGTGTGGAGAAAAGGGAACCCTCTTACACTGCTGGTGGGAATGCAAACCAGTACAGCCACTATGGAGAACATGTGGAGACTCCTTTAAAAATTTGGAAATAGAACTGCCATATGACCCAGCACCCACTGCTGGGCATACACACCGAGGAACCCAGAATTGAAAGAGACACATGTACCCCAATGTTCATCCCAGCACTGTTTATAATAACCAGGACATGGAAGCAACCTAGATGTCCATCAGCAGACGAATGGATAAGAAAGCTGTGGCACATATACACAATGGAGTATTACTCAGCCATTAAAAACAACACATTTGAATCAGCTCTAATGAGGTGGATGAAACTAAAGCCTATTATACAGAGTGAAGTAAGCCAGAAAGAAAAACACCAATACAGTATACTAACGAATATATATGGAATTTAGAAAGATGGTAATGATAAACCTATATGCGAGACAGCAAAAGAGACACAGATGTATAGAACAGTTTGGACTCTGTGGGAGATGGTGAGGGTGGGATGATTTGGGAGAATGGCATTGAAATATGTATAATATCATATGTGAAATGAATCACCAGTCCAGGTTCGATGCATGATACAGGATGCTCGGGGCTGGTGCACTGGGGTGACCCAGAGGGATGGTATGGGGAGAGAGGTAGGAGCGGGGTTCAGAATGGAGAACACTTGTACACCCATGGCGGATTTATGTTGATGTATGGCAAAACCAATACAATATTGTAAAGTTAAATAAAATAAAATTAAAAAAAAATAAGAAAAAGCAAAACCAATACAATATTGTAAAGTTAAAAAATAAAATAAAAAAAAATAAAAAGAAAGCATCACTATGAACAATGCTATTGGAGGTGATGGAATTCCAGTTGAGCTATTTCAAATCCTGAGAGATGATGCTGTGAAAGTGCTGCACTCAATATGCCAGCAAATTTGGAAAACTTAGCAGTGGCCACAGGACTAGAAAAGGTCAGTTTCATTCCAATCCCAAAGAAAGGCAATGCCAAAGAATGCTCAAACTACCTCACAATTGCACTCATCTCACATGCTAGTAAAGTAATGCTCAAAAATCTCCAAGCCAGGCTTCAACAATACGTGAACCGTGAACTTCCAGATGTTCAAGCTGGTTTTAGAAAAGGCAGAGGAACCAGAGATCATATTGCCAACATCCAATGGATTATCGAAACAGCAAGAGCATTCCAGAAATCACCTACTTCTGCTTTACTGACTATGCCAAAGCTTTTGACTGTGTGGATAACAATAAAATGTGGAAAATTCTGAAAGGGATGGGAATACCAGACCCCCTGACCTGCCTCTTGTGAAACCTGTATGTAGGTCAGGAAGCAACAGTTAGAACTGGACATGGAACAAAAGATTGTTTCCAAATAGGAAATGAGTATGTCAAGGCTGTATATTGTCGCCCTGCATATTTAACTTATATGCAGAGTACATCATGAAAATGCTGGGCTAGAGGAAGCACAGGCTGGAATCAAGATTGCCGGGAGAAATATCAATAACCTTAGATATGCAGATGATAGCACCCTTATGGCAGAAAGTGAAGAAGAACGAAAGAACCTCTTAATGAAGGTGAAAGAGGAGTGTTAAAAAGTGAGGGAGAGGGTGGGATGATTTGGGAAAATGGCATTGAAACATGTATAATATCATATATGAAATGAGTCACCAGTCCAGGTTCGATGCATGATACTGGATGCTTAGGGCTGGTGCACTGGGACGACCCAGAGGGATGGTATGGGGAGGGAGGAGGGAGGAGGGTTCAGGATAGGGAACACATGTATACCTGTGGCGGATTCATTTTGATATATGGCAAAACCAATACAATATTGTAAAGTTAAAAAATAAAATAAAATTTAAAAAGCTCAACGTTTAGAAAACTACGATCAAAGCATCTGGTCCCATCACTTCATGGCAAATAGATGGGGTAATAGTGAAGACAGTGGTTGACTTTATTTTTCTGGGCTCCAAAATCACTGCAGATGGTGATTGCAACCTTGAAATTAAAAGATGCTTACACCTTGGAAGGAAAGTTGTGACCAACCTAGACAGCATATTGAAAAGCAGAGACATTACTATGTCAACAAAGGTCCATGTAGTCAAGGCTTTGGTTTTTCCAGTGGTCATGTATGAATGTGAGAGTTGGACTATAAAGAAAGCTGAGCCCTGAAGATTTTATGCTTTTGAAGTGTGGTGTTAGAGAAGACTCTTGAGTGTCCTTGGACTGCCAGGAGATCCAACCAGTCCATCCTAAAGAAGATCAGTCCTGGGTGTTCTTTGGAAGGACTGATGTTGAAGCTGAAGCTCCAAAACTTTGGCTACCTGATGCGAAGAGCTGACTCATTTGAAAAGACCCTGATGCTGGGAAAGATTGAGGGCAGGAGGAGAAGGGGATGACAGAGGATGAGATGGTCGGATGACATCACCGACTCAATGGACATGAGTTTGTGTGGATTCTGGGAGTTGGTGATGGGCAGGGAGGCCTGGCATGCTGCATTTCATGGGCTCACAAAGAGTTGGTCATGACTGAGTGACTGAACTGACCTGAAGTTGTTGAATAGAGTTTCAGATTTCTTTCCTGTTTTTCTTTTGATTTTCTTTGGTTTTGTCTTGGATGAGGAGTATTTTTGTTTTTCCTTAGATTATATTCCACTCTGAATGTAGAGTCATAATTCTGAATTTTAAAGCCACTTAAGTAATGTGTTCTTATGGGCAGCTAGTCCTCAACTTGATACAATTAGATTTATCAGTTTTGTTCTCTATTTGTTCAGTTCACTTCAGTCACTCAGTCGTGTCCATCTCTTTGCTATGCCTCGGACTGCAGCTTGCCAGGCTTCCCTATGCATCACCAACTCCCGGAGCTTGCTCAAGCTCATGTCCATCGACTTGGTGATGCCATCCAACCATCTCATCCTCTGTCTTCCCATTCTCCTCCTGCCTTCAATCTCTCCTAATATCAGTATCTTTTCCAATGAGTCAGCTCTTCCCATCAGGTGGGCAAATAATTGGAGCTTCAGCATCAGTACTTTCAGTGAATATTCAGGACTGATTTCCTTTAGGGTGGACTGGTTTAATCTCCTTGCAGTCCAAGGGATTCTCAAGAGTCTTCTCCACTGCCATAGTTCAAAGGGAATATATGTGTGTCATTTGTCAGTAACATCATATTCCCCCTGTTGGGATTTAACAACCAAAACTGAATTTAAACAATATGCAAAAATGAGGATTAAGTCACAGTGCCTCATCTACATACGCCTGGCAACAGGAGATGCTCCTGTTTTATTCAAGGGACAGGCATGGATAGATCTCATGCAGGAATAGGCCCTTGAAGTCCTGGATGAGTCATTAAACACAATTGTCTTTACTTTGGCTGCCACAGCTGTTTTGTCTTTTTTGATTGGGAAGACATTTAAAAATTATTTTTTTGTATGTTTGGTTTGGCAGACAAAATTTTTCATGGTATAGACCCTATGGGGAAATTATATCAGAAATATATCCATTTATCTTCAGCACTTAAATTCATTGGTTTGTATGTCCCTGATGATCTTTCTTTATAAGTAGAAAGGAAACACACATTTTCAGTATGCATTCAGTCACTTTGTAAATCAACCGACATGAATTAAATTCCTTTCTGTCTGCACTGCACTCCCAACTCTAGGCCAGAAATAAAAACTTACAGAGACTGAAGGCTGATTCCAGCACATCGCTGTGGAGATTTGGTTCCTAATGTCTTTTCAGGAAAAAAAAAATTAGTTGCTAACACTAAAATCAGTAGATTGTACATAAATATCCAAACTTGTGACTTCTCTTGAAAGCATGGCCAACTGGCCTGCTTTCCAGCATGGTTGAAGTCGAGGAAAGGCTGCTCCCGGTGGTAAGGCCTGTGCTGCCCAGGGCCCAACATGGCAACCTAGTCCTAGTATCATTTCTTTTGCCTCCTGGGGCCAAGAGTTTGTGAGAGCTAGACTGCTAGCACTCTTAAAATAAAGACTACTTTTGTCTTGATCAACTTTCACTTTGAAGCCTTTAACCCAGAACCAAGCACACACTTCTTCCTTGTATGTTTTTTGGATGATATAAAATATCTTGTGGATATGACATTTCTTCCAATACTGAAACCATGCAATTGAAGTACTGCTTTGCCCTAAATCTTTGATGCAGACTGGCATCATAAGTGCCCCTGATGTCTGCCATTAGACCCACTAACTAAAGCCAGATGTATGTCCCTGGGCTGTCCCTGAAGTCTTCACTTTGCCATCTGACAACTTATCTTCCTAGCAATCTCCTCTCCAACAAAGACAGCAATGCATATCTCACAAAGTGGCTAGGAAGATGACATGAAACGAAGAATGTCGAGCATGGCCCCTAGTATCCATTTTCATGATGTTCTTAGCAGTTTTTCCTCCAAGTAGTCAAGGTTCTCCATCTTTGTAGATGTCCATGAAGATCAGTTTGATTTTCCAGCCAAGCTTCAAGGAAGAGATTACAGTTCAATTCTCTGTATTCTGAGAAGCTTCAAAGTCCACTCGCCAAGGACACTGATGGAGGTAAAGATTTTATCTTGAGATTTGTGTTTTTTTCAGATCTTTTAGTGGCCTAAAGGGGAAAAGAAGGCATGTCAGAGCATATATAACTAGGGGCTTCCTGTCACCACTACATGCTAAGAACCTGAACTTCCCTAAGTACTTGGAGCCAGGAAAGAAGTATGAAGTGGCTTGTGCTCCTCGGGCTGCTGACCTCCTCAGAGTGCATAGTCATGTAAGTATGGGGACTGTAATCCACATCATATTCCTTTCTAGAATTTTTCTTTTCATCTGATTATTCTTCCACCCATCAGGTTCAAAAGGGAATAGAATATATCCCTACAGTCTTAATGTTCAACTCTTACTTATTGATAAGTAACTTGCTATAGGAACTGTGGATCCCAAGGGTCTTGGTGTAGATTTGCATGGTTGCACAACTCTTGGGGTCCAGTCATCTCATGCTCTATTGAAAATAGAACTCCTTGCAATTGTTCAGTGCACAGTCTATGCAGAATTAGGTGTGGTCCTGTGAAATAGCATTTTTCTACATTTTATTCAACATGTCTTCTTTTTTCCCTGTATACTTCAGTGTGTATATGTCTATGTCTGCATCTCTGTATCACTGTCATTTATCTCTCCATCTCTTTGGAAGTCTCTGTGAGTGTATTTCTCTCTGTGCTGTTTTCTTTTAATTTTTCATTTGACTCATCCTTCCTTCTTGAGCCTCTAAATTTTCCTAACTTGTTCCCTATCTCCTTGATTTTTCTCTGAAGTCTCAATTCTCTTTCAACTTGGAGATAGATACACTGTTTTATATACACCGTTTCATATCTGACAAGCAGTGTGACCCAAGCCAACTCAGAAACCTCTTGCATTTCAAACTGCTCCGTTGTAAAAGAGGATAAGAGTCCCCCTTCTACCTCCTTCCCCGAGCTTCTATGAGAAGGACACATGGGATGGCAACAGCAATGCTAATGACTGGCATTGTTGAGACTTCTTATTTCTCATGTACCTTATATCCATCACTTCACTTATCCCCAAAATATTCTATTTGGAGGGTTTGAATTGTTACATTACATCATTTTACCGAGGGGGAGACTGAGACCCCACATGGTCATATGGCTTACCCAAGATTGCAGAAGAGAAACTGTATTCAAACCTATGTCTTTACCATAGTACATGCATAAAATTCTGATAATAAGGTGACTCATAAAAATGATTGGAAAATACACAGGGCCATTATAATGACAATATACCTTAACACTGACATCTAATAGTAGCTTCTTTGTTTTCTTTGTCAAATGCTCAATGAAAGAATACCTCTAACAAAAGTGAAGACCATGAGAAAAACCCTCAGTGAAAAAAACATGCTGAGCAATTTCCTGAAGGAACATGCTTACAGACTGTCCCAGATTTCTTCTCGTGGCTCAAATATAACTATTCATCCCCTGAGGAACATCATGGATGTGAGTGTATTGGGGACGGTGCTCCACAGCACCCCCTGGTGCTCTAGCCTAGCACTGAGGCTCATCTGAAGGTGAGATGAGCCAAGTGGGATGTTGAGGTTGGGACTCCTACAGGAGGCAGAAACCCTGGGAAACAGGGACCCCACCCAGAGAAGAAGACATTCTCATCCTCAAATCTTGGTCTTGGTGACAGGGCCCAGCAATGACCAGGTGGCAGGTAAACATCCATTTCTGTGTCAAAGATGTGTCATTAGTTTGAGGGAGATTGTTCCTTCTGAACTAAGTGAGCCGCTCAGTCACAGATGAAGAGTGAACCATTACTGATCAAAAGGTAGAACCAACCAACTGCCAGGCAATTGTGAATCCCCAGGTAGAAGAATTCAGTTTCCACAGATGCAAGAACCACAGCAGTAAAAAGTTACTGAACCTGTATTCCATGTAAGGCCATAAGAATCTAACACTGTGGTTACTGTATTTAGATTTTTTTAAAAAAAGGCTTATTTTGTCTTCAAGAATGCCCATGAGAGCCTGAGAGATAGGAAAAGAGTAAATACATGTCATGAAAGGGTCATCTGTGTGGTGTTGATTGGATGTCGTCTGAGTTTAGAGAGAGTGGCTGACGTTGATCAAGAAGGACCTCCTGGAGAAGGGGATGCTGAGGCTGGGTTTGAAGCAACTACAGAGATTCTCAAATGAAGGCACCAAGACTCTCCTGGGTGTCCAGTGATCCTGGTAGTTCAGTGGTTATGCCTCTGGGCTTCCAATGCAGGAGGTACCACTTCAACACCTGGTCATAGAATCAATATCCTGCATACCATGTAGCACAGGAAAAAAAAATATCAAATGCAAGCACCTCTGTGATCAAAGGCTTTGAGCTGCACAGTGATTCAAAAGTAATCCCAAGAGATATGTGACACCCAGAGGGAGGCAACAGTGTGGGAATAGAGAGTAGCCAGTTCTGCATTAACCCACTCCCTCCTTTTCCCTGTAGATGGTCTATGTGGGTAAAATCACCATTGGAACACCCCCTCAGGAATTCCAGGTTGTCTTTGACACAGGCTCATCTGAGTTGTGGGTACCCTCCGTCTTTTGCACCAGCCCAACCTGTTGTGAGTACAGACACCCTGTACCCGGACCATCCTTCATTTGCCCTGCTGCCCTGTTTCCACCCTTGGCACCTGATGACACTCATCTCTTGTGTCTGCAGCTACTCACATTAGGTTCAGACATCTTGAGTCTTCCACCTTCCGGCCTACCCAAAAGACCTTCAGCATCACCTATGGATCTGGGAGCATGAAGGGATTTCTTGCTTATGACACCGTTCGGGTAACGTGTAAACGGAAGCTGAGTCAGGACTGGCTATGAAGTGACCACTGCTTGCAAAAGAGATGCAGGACCAATTGGCAGGACCCTTCCTAGCCTAACTCCCATAGACATTGGCCATCTTTCCCACAGGATCCTGTCCCTGGGGAGGCAGTGCCCATGGTGACACACAAGCAAACAGATTAGCTAACCCAGAGAGTGGCTTGAGGTGTGGACGTGCAGCTCCTCTGCCCATGAGCAGTTCAAAGTTCATTTTGCTGTGAGCGAGAAGAGAGGGAAAACGCACCCACTTTCATATTCTGAGTCACTGTTCCAAGCACTTTAAGGTAATAACTGGTTTAATCCTGCAACAACCCCACACAGCAGGTGGTCTTATTAGCTCATGAGACATATGAGGAAACTGAGGTACAGACAGCAAGGGTCTTGTTGAGGTCACACATGTGGTAAGAGGTGGAGCTAGGCTGGCTTTTCAGGACTGAAGTTGCTGTGGGGTGTTTGGGACAGGACAAAACTGATCTGAGGATCCTGGGGGGCAGTCAAGGGATCAGGTATCCAGAGTAGGAAATTGGAGCCCTCAGATGTCAGGGAGCCTGATAAATGAGTTCTCACTCTAGGGGTCCCTTGAGAATCTAATAAACCTATGGCCTGCCTCCCCAAAGTATTTGAGTAGTTCCCCTCTCTCTCTTTCTCTCTCATACACACTCACACAAATACACACATATCCCCAAAAGTGGATTCCCCAGGCAGTAATTTCATAGAACCCTGCAAGCAAGATTGTGTTTTCAGCTTCTGTCTTCCTGGACAGATGCAGAATCCACAGTACCTTACAGAGAATGTAGTTCATTCCTGTCATTAGTTCATAGTGATGCCAAAGAGAAGGCTACCTTGCTCTCAACTCATTTTGTCCACAAAGTGGCACCAATCGGTCCTGGCCTGACTTGGTTGCCACACCTATACAGAAGCCATGAGGCCAATTTGATTCACTCAGGTGGTGTTTTTCAGAGGGGCAGATGTTTTAAAATTCACAACCTCTCTCAAATGGAACCCAAATTCCCCTCCCAGCTAGGTCTAACCGTCTATGGGCCACCAAAGACAGAGCCCAGCCTGAATTCTCTGAGGATCTAATGGCAATGCACCCCAGCCCAGTCCTAGCCCCACTTCCTGTATCTGTAAGTGGGAACACTCTTCTCTCCTACAGATTGGGGACCTTCTAAGTACTGATCAGGAATTCGGACTAAGCATGGAAGAATACGGGTTTGAGCATCTACCTTTTGATGGCGTCTTGGGCTTGAACTACCCTGACATGTCCTTCATAAGAACCATCCCCATCTTTGACAACCTCAAGAATCAAGGTGCCTTTTCTGAGCCTGTTTTTGCCTTCTACTTGGGCAAGTAAGTCTGAGATGAACAATCCTTTTCTCCAATTAGCTGTAACATGCTTTCAGTTCCATGAAAATTATAGAAAACTTGATAAAGAAGTATCCTGAGAGATAATCAAACCCAGGATAACTATGGCCCCAGGGCCCTACCTGGATTCACCTCTGGCTTTTATGAATAAATTTTTATTGGAACACAACCCTGCTCCTGGGCTCAAGACCAGTAACTTGGGCTAGGGGGGTGACTGAGGGGGGTGGCTAATGGAAGGCAACAGGAAAACTGTTGGAGGTTAAGGCAATAGGATTTGCTTGTGAATTTGATAAGGAAGGAAGGAGAAGGATGGTGGATATCTTTCCTTCCTCATTAGCATTTCACTGGGAGCCCAGGACCAGCTACCCAATTTGCAGGAGCCAGTGAAAAATGAAAGTGTGGGACACAAAACAAAAGTGTGGGACCCCTTGTTCAAGATATAGTAAGCATTTCAAGATAGGGAGAGCAGAGGTTGTGTCCCTTATGAGTGTGGGACCGTTTGGACAGTAGAGTTCACAGGCCAACAGAGCCAACTCTGGGTGACATGAACCCACACACCTAGCGCTCCCAGGCCTTGATTTTCCTGAAAAATGACAAGCTGGACAAGGGGAAAGTAAAAATGCTTCAGCACCCTGTCCTTTGAAGGTATCTGAACATTCATGTAATAGGAGGTCCAGGGCCTCTTCAGAGGACATAGTGGGTGGAGCCCAGCCAGATGATTCAGCTTCTAACCTCCTCTGTGCTACTCATTAGCCAGTAACCGACCTCAATCTGGATCTCAATCACTCCTAGCCTCTATTTCTGCATCTGTAAATTGGGACCTTATTGGGTAGACAAGGCCTTGATGGGTAGACAAGCACAGCTCTCAGACAGTGCCATCGTTACTGTCCTCCAAGGATCAAGCCCCCTCTTCTCTCTACACATGCAGGGCGAAGGGCAGTGTGGTGATGTTTGGTGGGGTGGACCACCACTACTACAAGGGAGAGCTCAACTGGGTACCATTGATCCACGCAGGTGACTGGAGTGTACACATGGACCGGTAAGCCTCTCCCTCTGAGGGTCAGCCCAAGTGATGCTCCCACTACTGTTCATGGACACAGGCAGACACACACAAATGCATTCTAAGACACAGTCACACAGACGTATACACCACCCACAGCAACACAGACGAACACACAGACACATGGAAACACAGAAGCAGACACATATAAACCTACACAGAGACACGTAAAAATATGCATAGCTAATCAGAGACACACACAGAGACACATACAAACACATATACATATATATAGATACACAAACAACCCATGGGTTCATAATCCCCAGGCCTTCTGACCAGGGTTTTAAAAAGGTCCAGAGAGGTCTGTGCAGCTGGGAGAGGGCTGCACCCACTGCCCTATGAGGCATGGAGCATGGTTAGAGGACTCTACAGTTTGGTGTACAGAGGATCAGGGAGAATTTCACTAGCCTGGACAGAGTTATAAGATGATCAACTGTCCAGGGCTACATGGGACCAAGGAAGTTCTCAGTACAGATAAATGTCTGTTTAAAAACAGGAAAAGCCCTGAGAAAATGGGGAAAACTGGTCTTCTTAGGGAGCAGCTACCCAGCAGTGGAGAGAGGTTGGCTGCAGTCTTATGACATGAAAGCAACTAATTAAAAAGACACCCCATGTTCATGGGCACACAGTTGGGCAGGGGCTATAACAGAGAATTAGGAAGGTGGGATCCAGGACTGACCTGAGGACAAGAGGCATACTTGATAGGATTCTGTGTGATACCCTCAAACAAAAGCTGACCTGTCCTTTGGAGTTTCTGTGGGCTAGTCATGTATTTCCTGGCCAGGGTCTCAGTGTCTGAGCTGGTTGTAGGAGCAGTGCTAGGAGACACCCTCTCCCAGAGGAGCCCCTCTCTCCCCCTATTATGAGATTCTGCTGCCACTGTGAATCTCCATCTTCACTCTGTGGTTGACCCGTTATTTGTTCCCCACCAGATACAGCTCTCTGGATGGTTCTCATTCATTATTTTTACAGTCTTCATTCACTCATTCAACACAGAAACATTGTGCATCCACTGTGTGTCAGGCACTTTAGGGAGGCAATGAGAATAAAACTTGCCCTCACATCTAAGAAGGCAGATGTACAAGAAATGACTCACCCACATAGTGAACTGTCATTTTGGTACATGCTAGACATGAAGAAGGGTCTACAGAAAGTGACCAAGACAGGAGACTGATAAATGCTGGGAGAAATACTTCCCTGAAAACAATACAATTAAGCTGGAATCTGGAAAATGAAAAGAAATTTGCTAGTCAAAGGGGAAGGAGCTCTTCTAGGAAGGAAGACCAATTTGTGTCAAGGTGCAAAAGATCATGGTGTATTCAAGTACTGCATTCGAGGATGTCAAGAAAGGTGCTGTGTCAAGAGCAAAGGAAAAGAAGGCAAGAGACAAAGGGCTGTTTAGGAGACAGTCAGGAAGGGGGCAGCTCTGGGGAGACTCAGAGTGACCTTGATGCCTGCTTTTTCCACTGTCTCTCAGCATCTCCATGAAAAGAAAGGTTATTGCTTGTTCTGGTGGCTGCGAGGCCCTTGTGGACACCGGAACATCACTGATCCTTGGCCCAAGAAGACTGGTCAATAACATCCAGAAGCTCATCGGTGCCACGCCACGGGGTTCCGAGGTAAAGGGTCATGCCCCAGGGTCACTCCCTGTCTCCACACAAACAAGGATCTCCAGGGCCAACCTCTCTCTCTCTCTCTCTCTAACAGCACTACATTTCATGTTTTGCTGCCTATACCCTGCCCTCTATTATCTTCACCATCAACGGCATCAACTACCCAGTGCCAGCTCGAGCCTACATCCACAAGGTGAGGGGACAACCCTGAGGGGTGGTTCGAAAATAGGAACTTGCAGGAACCCTTGGGCTGCTGCTGGGAGGAGGGCGCCCTCTGCAGGCCATGTGACACCATTGCAGATGCTGCTGAGCCGCTGAGCCCCTGTGGCTGGGCCAGAGCCTGTCACAAGATGAAGCAGTTGAAAGTAAAGGGCCGTCTGGGACATTGATCATCCTTAAATAAATGTGGAGATGCCACACCATGCTGGCATGGTGGGAGTCGCAAGGAGAGGGGAATACTCAGGTCCTCAGTCCTCAAAGAGCTTCAGTTCAATCTGAACCCTCAGATCGATGAACACAGAAAGTCAGCTCTAGCAGTCCCTGAAATAGGTCATGTGACAGTGAGAATGGCTGGGACAGTCCCAGTGTGATGTCCCACCATAGGGATTAACAGTCTCCTTTCCCTTCTGGATGATAAATTACATGTTCACCCTAGTGCCATCTTCCCCTTGCTCTGGCCAGGTGCCCTCTTTATAAGTTGGGGTACCCTACCCCTCTGTAGGAGGTTGGATGCTAAGGTGTTAAAGGGTGCACAGTGACTGCTCAGACCTGGCACAGGGTGGAGGCTTCATGTCAGCGCCCTATGGGAGTTGAGAGTTGGCTGATGGGCTCAAAGAAGGCTTTGAGGAAGAGAGCAAATTTCAGGCATTCTAAAACCACAAACTCATGGAGCCATACCAGAGGGTTGCTTGGTTCTAGGCAAAACTGCCCTGGATTCCATGCAAATGGCATTCCAAGGCGCTCTGCATTGGGGCACTGGGGACTTACTAGGGGTGATGAGGGCTACGACTGACTGGTGGGGATGAAGAACCAGAGTAAGTTACCCAACCAAGCCTGGAGTGGCCAAAGAGGGTGAGTGTGGGCCGAAGGAGGCTTCCCAGAGTTCCTTAGTTAAGTCTTCAAGAACGTGTTGTGGGCACTGCTCTATTTAAGATGGATAACCAACAATGAGTTACTGTGTAGCACGGGGAACTCCACTCAGTTATATATCAGCCTGAATGGGAGGGGTATCTTTGGGACCAGGATACACGGATACATACGGTTGAGTCCCTTTACTGTCCACCTGAAACTCAGCTATACTCCAATACAAAATAAAGTTTTTTAATAAAGTACGGATTGTGGGGATGCAGGAAGAGAACCGGCATTCTCTACAGAGAAAACAAGGAGCAGAAGTCAAAAGGGAAAAAACAGGGAGTGAGGAGAACTATGGACATGCTCATTCTTTTCTAAATTTTATATTGGAGTATAGCTGATCTTCAGTTTTGCCTTAAGTTCTGCTGCACAGCAATGTGACTCAGTTATACACATAAAAAATATATATTCTTTTTCTTATTCATTTTCATGTGGTGTATCACTGAATATTGAATATAGTTCCTTACGCTCTACATTAGGACTTTGATGTTTATCATTCCTCTGTTTCCCCAACTCCCAGTCCTCCCCTCCCCCACAGTCTTCCTCATGGCAACCTCATATTTTGGTCCTTTTTGGTTTTGGATGAACTCTCATATCCTCTGCAGCTGAGAAAACCCCTTGATACTTAACAAAAGATGGAAATAAAATGAAGAATTGCGCTGGGTCTGGATATTGGGGGAGTCGCAGGTAAGAGCTCAGGCTGACTGGTGTGTGTCTCTGACTCTCCCAGGATTCTAGAGGCCACTGCTATCCCACCTTTAAAGAGAACACAGTGAGTACATCCACAGAGACCTGGATCCTGGGTGACGTCTTCCTGAGGCTGTATTTCTCAGTTTTTGATCGAGGAAATGACAGGATTGGCCTGGCACAGGCAGTGTAAATGCTTGGAGTGGTTCAGGAATCAGTAAGGCCGCTCCTAACACACACTCACTCACACTTTGAGCACTCCTGCCCAGGATGCTGGTAAACTGTACTTGGTGGTCTGCACACCCTATTCTCAGGAAAGAATAAAGGGTTTCACTCTTAATGGTGCTGAAACAAATGGGTGCCTCTGTTTGAGTCTGGGAGGTGTACAATGATTGGGAAGGATCTAGAACAAAGTCTGAATCACATTTGGGAGGAGACCACTCCAACTGGATTTACGGAAAGTGGAGACTCATTGAAATGATTCTGGGAATCCAGGACACAAGAATCAGAGCAAACACAAAAATCTCAGTGACTGGAACCAAGAAATCAGAAGTCATCAGTTTTCTCTTTCTCACCCTCATTCTTTCCCTTCCCTCTTCTTTGAAGGTCTTAGCTTGACAAATTTCTTCCTTAAGGCTTCTACACCTAATATGGGAGTTAGCTACCTGCCTTGTGTTTTATATCCCGAAGGCATCTCCTAGTAAGGAAAGAAGCTTGGAGCCATCAGAGTTCAAGAGTGTTCTCTGAATGACCCACCTCAGTTCACATGTACAGCCCTAGATCAGCCATCATGGCAGGGCCATGGGGTCCTATTATTGACTTTACATGGTCATTGGCCTGACCCAGCAGCACACATGATTACAGTTTACTCCAGCACTACATGACTGAAGCTGGGGAGAGGCAGCCCCAGGGATAGTGATTGACAGATGGTCTAGGCCATGGAAGAATTTGTGATGACCCACCAACTCCACCACCTCCTCAATCAGAGGAATTATAAGGGATAATGAAATAGACTCTTTTCATCCAATCTCAGATGAACTTATCACTGGGCTTCTCCTCCAGGGCAGTTTGGGTGAGGTACTTCATGCAGAGCTAGTTCCCTTTTGTTCCCAAACCCCAGACACCAGCTCTCTGCTACATATGCCTGCTCTGTCCTTTCCTGTCCTACTTAAGTGGTGGCCTCAGTGGATCCCTGAGCCATCCCCCTCCTCCAGGGCCCAGAATGCCCCTTCCTTGGCCTCCAATGCTTCTGGGGAGAATGAAATGCTTGTATCAGGAACACAGGGTACACAGAGCCTTCAGCCTTTCAGAGCTTCCTCCTGGGGTGGAGCTACAAACAATTTGCTTGGAGCTGCTATGGTTAGGCACTTTTGCAGTGAAAGCATCCGTTTTTTCCACCTGGAGGCCCTCAGTAGATGTCTCAGCTGAGACAGGGGTCAGAGGTTGATTTCCTTTCGATTGACTGGTTTGATCTCCTTTTTGTATAAGAGACTCTCAAGAATCTTCTCAAGCACCACAGTTCAAAAGCTCAGTTCTTCAGCATTCACCCTTTCTTATGGTCCAGATCGCACATCTGTACATGATTACTGGAAAAATCATAGCTTTGACACTACATACCTCTGTAGCAAAGTGAGTCTCTGCTTTTTAATACACTGTGCAGGTTTTTCATAGCGTTTCTTCCTTCCAAGGATCAAGTGTCTTTTTTTATATATATAAATTTATTTTGTGGCTGCAGTCAAGGTCCATAGTGATTTTGGAGCCCAAGAAAATAAAATCTGCCACTGTTTCCACTTTTCCATCATCTATATGCCATGAAGTGGTGGGACTGGATGCCATGAATGTTGAGGGTCTGTTTGTGAATAGTTTTTTGAATGTTGAGTTTAAGCTAGTTTTTTCATCTCCTCTCCTCATCGAGAGGCTCTTTAGTTCTTTGCTTTCTGCCATTAGGGTGTGTCATCTTCATATCTGTGGATGTTGATATTTTTCCCAGAAATCTTGATTGCATCTTGGGATTTATGCAAGCATATTGAATGATGTATCCTTTCAGGAGACAGGTAAGGAGATCTGGTACTTGAATTTCCTTAAGAATTTTCCACAGTTAGTTGTGGTCCACACAGTGAAAGGCTTTAGCATAGTCAGTGAAGCAGATGTAGATGTTTTTCTGGAATTCCCTTGCTTTCTCTATGATCCAATGGATGTTGGCAATTCAATCTCTGGCTCCTCAAACCAGTTTGTACATCTGGAAGTTCTCAGTTCATGTACTGTTGAAGTTTAGCTTGAAGGATTTTAAGCATTACCTTGCTAGAAAGTGAAATGAGCACTATTGCATGATAAGTTGAACATTCTTTGGAATTGCCTTTCTTTGGATTGGAATGAAAACTGACCTTTTCCAGCACTGTGGCCACTGCTGAGTTTTGCAAATTTGCTGACGTATTCAATGCAGCACTTTTATAGCACCTTCGTTAGGATTTTTAAACAGCTCAGCTGAAATTTCATCCCCTCCACTCGCTTTGTTTGTGGTGATGCTTCCTAAGGCCCACTTTACTTCATACTCCAGTATATCTGGCTTTACATGAGTGACCCCAGCATCATTCCTATCCCGGTCATTATGACCATTTTTGTATAGTTCTTCTGTGCATTCTTCCTACCTCTTCTTAATCTCATCTGCTTTTGTTTGTCTTTGATTTTTCTGTCCTTTATTGTGCCCATATTTGCATAAAGTGTTCCTATGGTATCTCCAATTTTCCTGAAGAGATCTATACTCTTTACAATTTTATTATTTCCTTTAATTCTTGCACTGTTCACTTACGACGACTTTCTTATCTCTCCTTGCTATTCTCTAGAAATCTGCATTCTACTGGGTATATCTTTACCTTTCTCCTTTGCCTTTCACTTCTCTTATTTTCTCAGCTGTTTTTAAGGCCTCCTCAGGCAACCACTTTGTCTTCTCGCATTTCTTTTTCTTGGGGATGGTTTTGGTGACCACCTCCCGTACAATGTTACAAACCTCCATCCATAGTTCTTCAGGCTACCAGACCAAATCCCTTGAATTTATTTTTCATCTCCACTATATAATCATAAGGGATTTGACTTAGGTCATAGCTGAATGTTCTAGTGGTTTTCCTTACTTTCTTCAATTTAAGCGTGAATATTGTTTGCTTCTGCCTAAGCATTGCTTCTAGATCACAACCCACCACTCCCAGTGGGTGTGGAGCAAAAACACACAATTTGAGGACTGTTACCCTGGGTTTGTGCTTGGCTTTTCACATGCTTAGCTGTGTGACCTTGATCAAGTCTGTTAACCTCAGTTTCCTCATCTGGAAAATGGGCACCATGACAATAATTCCAACTTGTAGATTGTATCCGTGCCTGCAAAGAGTAAGTGACCCTGAGAGGGCTTTCTTTGTTTCTGAGTCTGGAAAAAATATGAATTTTTTTCCCACCTGGGGAGAAGGAAATCTTCTGTTTAGAGATTATGGCTGCCATCCCCAAGGCTAAATATTGATTCAAGCCAAATGACATCTATTTCTGAACCATGACACAGAACTCTGACTGAACCGATGCTTCTGTTTTCTGGGCTCCCAAAAGAGCTAATGATTACTGGCTCAGATTACTCCCTTCCTCAGCCTTACCAGTCAGCCTTTCCTTGTCAACTACTTCTAGCCTGAAATCACACTGCAAGGAGAGTTGTAAGGCTTTTGGTCTCTTGTCAGTTTCCCACATCTCCAGTGTAGCAACAAGTAGCTGTTATGGCTTCTTGTCATAGCAACAACTATGGCAACCTGTACAGTCCAATCTCAGCCTGTTAAATAAAACTGTCCACATATGGCTCCTCATGTTTAAAATACCTACAGTGACCTTAGAAACCTTCCTATGTCTGCTGTTTAATGATGAAATATGTGTGGACCTGATCTAGTTTTCTTTCCCAAGCATGATTCCAACCATGCATTAAAGGAATCAGACATTTAGTCATCTAACTATCCACAGGATTTGACAAAAGCATACCACCCATTGTGCATTTCTCACTTACCGCAAAACAATATTGAAGTAATCTGCCACAACAATCTGATACATTGGTATGTACACTCCAGTTGGGACATTTTATCTCTGAATTTGTTTTCCACCTAGTGCAGAATGTCTACCATGAGCCTGGATCTCCAGCAGCTGGTCACCTGTTTTTACAGACTCAGCCCACTCCATATCCCTTCCACATCTGTCAGTAAAATCTAGAGAACAAACTCAGTCAAAGTTCTCACCCCTGCAGAAAACAGGTTGTTTTTTTTTGTTTGTTTGTTTTGTTTTAAAAAAAACGGTGTTTGTTAACACATTCAAAATCTTGCGCTCCTTGCCTTGGATTCAAGGACCTGCACCAGAGGATGGGAAGCCTCCCCTTCCACCTAAATCTTTCTCTACTCCCACCAGTGCCAGAGGCTTCACTGGACCCTGTGTCCTCATTGGTATTGTTCAGTTGCTAAATCATGTCTGACTCTTTGTGATTACATGTATGGCAGCAAAACAGGCTTCCCTTACTTTCACTATTTCGTGGAGTTTCCTCAAACTCATGTCCATTGAGTCAGTGATGCCATCTCACCATCTCATCCTTTTGATCACTCTCCTTCTGCTCACAGTATTTCCCAGCATCAGTGTCTCTTCCAATGAGCTGGGTCTTCACATCAGATGGCCTAAGTGTTGGAGCTTCAGCTTCAGCTTCAGTCCTTCCATTGAATATTGCTCTACCACTTCCAAAACAAAACTCATGTTTCCAATCACCTAACAAAATTGAGCATTGATAAAGTTTAATTGAACAAGGATCTTGTCTTCTGGGAAATCCCAGCACTGCTGCCTTGCCGTTCTCTTACCTTTCTCTCCACCTGGCATAGAATTGCTTCCCTAGAGCTTCTCCAGCTTGAAACCACCTGCCGACTCATCATTGTCAGCTATCCAGGAATTGTCCCTTCCTCCTTCCCCAAAGACTTCTGCCTGCTCCCTGATTGTCTTCTCTACATCAGTTCAGTTCAGTCTCTCATTTCAGTTCAGTTGCTCAGTCATGTCCAACTCTTTGTGACCCCGAGAATCGCAGCACGCCAGGCCTCCCTGTCCATCACCATCTCTCAGAGTTCACTCAAACTCACGTCCATCGAGTCAGTGATGCCATCCAGCCATCTCATCCTCTGTCGTCCCCTTCTCCTCCTGCCCCCAATTCCTCCCAGCATCAGAGTCTTTTCCAATAAGTCAACTCCACATGAGGTGGCCAAAGTACTGGAGTTTCAGCTTTAGCATCATTCCTTCCAAAGAACACCCAGAGCTGATCTCCTTTAGAATAGACTGGTTGGATCTCCTTGCAGGCCAAGGCACTCTCAAGAGTCTTCTCCAACACCAAAGTTCAAAAGCATCAATTCTTCAGCGCTCAGCCTTCTTCACAGTCCAACTCTCACATCCATACATGACCACTGGGAAAACCATAGCCTTGACTAGACGGACCTTTGTTGGCAAAGTAATGTCTCTGCTTTTGAATATGCTATCTAGGTTGGTCATAACTTTCCTTCCAAGGAGTAAGTGTCTTTTAATTTCATGGCTGCAATCATCATCTGCAGTGATTTTGGAGCCCAAAAAAAAATAAAGTCTGACACTGTTTCCACTGTTTCCCCATCTATTTCTCAGTCATGTCCAACTCTTTCCTATACCATGGGGTGAAGCACGCAGAGCTCCCTGTCCATCACCAACTCCCAGAGCTTGCTCAAACTCATGTTTATCAAGTTGGTGATGCCACCCAACAATTTCATCTTCTCTTTTCCACTTTGCCTCCTACCTTTAATCTTTCCCAGCATAGGGGTCTTTTCTAATGAGTCAGTTCTACCAATCAGGTGGCCAAAGTATTGGAGGTTAGCTTCAGCATCAGTCCTTCCAGTGAATATTCAGAACTGGCTTCCTTTAGGAGGGACTGGTTGGATCTCCTTGCAGTCCAAAGGACTCTCAAGAGTCTTGTCCAACACCACAGTTCAAAAGCATTAATTCTTTCATGCTCAGCTTTCTTTATGGTCCAGCTCTAACATCCAGTCACAACTTCTCTCAAAACCATAGCTTTGACTGTACAGATCTTTGCCGGTAAAGTAATGTCTCTGCTTTTTAGTATGTTGTCAAGGTTTTTCATAGCTTTTCTTCCAAGGAGCAAGCATCTTTTTTTTTTTTTCACATTTGCCGTCACTGTCTGCAGTGACTTTGGAGCCCAGAAATATAAAGTCTCTCTCTGTTTTCATTGTTTCTACAGGTATTTTCCATGAAATAATGGAACTGTATGCAATGATCTTCGTTTTTTGATCTGTACTTACCACACTAAGACCATCCCCAAGAAAGAGAAATGCAAAAAGGCAAAATGGTTGTCTGAGGAGGCCTTACAAATAACTTAGAAAAGAAGAGAAGCAAAAGGCAAAGGAGAAAAGAAAGACATACCCATCTGAATGCAGACTTTCACAGAATAGCAAGGAGGGATTACAAGAAAAAAAAAATCCTTCCTAACTGATCAGTGCAAAGAAATAGAGGAAAACAACACAAAGGTAAAGACCAAAGATCTCTTAAGAAAATTACATATAGGGAGGGAATATTTCATGCAAAGATGGGCACAATAAAGGACAAAAATTATATGGACCTAACAGAAGCAAAAGATAATAAGAAGAGGTTGAAAAAATATATAGAAGAACTGTACATAAAAGATATTACTGACCCAGATAACCACAATGGTGTGATCACTCACCTAAAGCTAGACATCCTGAAATGCAAATCAAGTGGGCCTTCAGAAGCATCACTATGAGCAAAGCTAGTGGAGGTGATGAAATTGCAGTTGAGCTATTTCAAATCCTAAAAGATGATGCTGTTAAAGTGCTGCACTCAGTGTGCCAGCAAATGTGAAAAACTCAGCAGTGGCCACAGGACGGGAAAGGTCGTTTTCACTACAATCCCGAAGAAAGGCAATTTCAAAGAATGTTCAACTACCACACAGTTGCACTCATCTCACCTGCTACCAAAGTAATTTCTCCAAGCAAGTCTTCAACAGTACATGAACTGTGACATTCCATATGTTCAAGCTGGGTTGAGAAAAGGCAGAAGAACCAGAGATCAAATTGCCAACATCCGTTGGACCATAGAAAAAGCAAAAGAATTTCAGAAAAACACCTACTTCTGCTTTACTGACCATGAAAAAGCCTCACTGTGTGGATCATAACAAACTGTGGGAAACTGTGGATATAGCAGACCATCTTATCTGCCTTCTGAGAAATCTGTATGCAGGTCAAGAAGCAACAGTTAGAACTGAACATGGAACAATAGACTGGTTCCAAATCAGGAAAGGCATATCTCAAGGCTGTATAATGTCACCGTGCTTATTTAACTTATATGCAGAGTACCTCATGAGAAATGCCCAACTGGATGAAGCACAAACTGGAATAAAGATTGCCAGGAGAAATATCAATAACCTCAGATATGCAGATGACACCACACTCATGGCAGAAAGTGAAGAGGAACTAAAGAACCTCTTGATGAAAGTGAAAGAGGAGAGTGAAACATCTGGCTTAAACTGAACATACGGAAAATGAAGATCATGGCATTTGGTCCCATCACTTCATGGCAAATACATGGAGAAATAATGGAAACAGTGAGAGACTTTATTTTGGGTGGCTTCAAAACCACTGCAGATGATGACTGCAGCCATGAAATTAAAAGATGCTTGCTCATTTGAAGAAAACCTCTGACAAACCTAGCAGCATTTTTTAATATAAATTTATTTATTTTAATTGGAAGCTAATTACTTTACAATATTTTATTGATGTCACCATACATCAACATGACTCTGCCATGGGTATACACATGTTCCCCATCCTGAACCCCCCTCCCACCTCCCTCCCCATACCATCCCTCTGGATCATCCTCAGGCACCAGCCCCAAGCATCCTGTATCATAAGCAGAGACATTACTTTGCTGAAAATGCTCATTATAATCAAAGCTATGATTTTTCCAGTTGTCATGTATGGATGTGACAGTTGCACCATAAAGAATGGTGAGCAATGAAGAATTGATGGTTTTGAACTGTGGTGTTGGACAAGACTCTTGAGAGTCCCTTGGACTGCAAGGAGATCCAACCAGCCAATCCTAAAGAAAATCAATCCTGAATATTCATTGGAAGGACTGATGCTGAACCTGAAGATCCAATACTTTGGCCAACTGATGTGAAGAACTGACTGATTAGAAAAGACCCTGTTGCTTTGAAAGATTGAAGGCAGGAGGAGAAGAGGACGATAGAGGATGAGATGGTTGGGTGGCATCACCAACTCGATGGACATGAGTTTGAGCAAGCTTCAGGAGTTGGTGAAGGACAGGAAGGCCTGGCGTGATACAGTCCATGGGTTTGCAAAGAGTCAGACAAGACTGAGCGACTGAACTGAACTGAACATACGACATAGCAAATACTATTTGTAATTGGCATGTTTCTTCAGCAAGACGAAGCTCCCCAAGGCCCCAACACCTATCCCCAGTCAAGTTTGCACCCATATACAGAAGTCAGTGCCTAGCTTTCACAAGGCATTCAGTGAGTTCTGATTTCAGGGGACCTCCATTTTGGTAGACATAGAGGAGCAAAGGACACATTTATCCTTCTGTCTCAAACAACTACAAAATAGACAAGATAAATGAAAGACTAGTTTTTTACATCAAACATCTGGCAGCAGAGAATGGATTCCTGGGGGGTGGCCAGGAGCAAGCAAGGTGAGTTCTACAATTGCCCCAACTCTAGAAATAGTTTCCAACACATACAAGGAGGGGGTATCTAGGCAAGAAAAACAGTTTCCCCAAGAATAGAGATTTGAGAGTCTAGATAGTTAAGAGTTCACAAGAGAAAGCTACACAGATAGAACTGTGGGAAGGTACAAATGATACCCCTCCAGTTTTCAGTGGAGAGTTGATAGTACTGGTCAGAATTATAGGGAACAATCCCTGAGCCTCAAAATGAGCCAAGTCTAATTGTGTCCTCACCCACCAGAGTGGAAATTATTCATAATTACCATGACATCAGTAAGGCCTTAAAGATAAAATTGCCTTGCTAGTGGGGAATAATAAACCTCGTCTAAAGGCTGGTCTCATCTAAGCTTAAAAAACTGAACAGCAAGCCTTCAAAAAGTACAACGGTTTACAAGAAATTAACAGTGTTTGCAAACAGTGCCAGGAACAATTTATTTGTGCATTTGCATGTGCAATCACATCAGTTAGTTCACAGATCTGACACATATTGTCTTGGGCTCATCCCAGACAATTGGGTGTGCTTTTGTGTACTTTACTGTACATAACTGTATGGAGTACAATAGCGCAGTATTTTTATTTCAAGCCTACACTGTCTGAAAGGAAGCATAAATGCAGTGGTAATATCGATGGTACTACTATTCTATTTTTATAAGTGTGCTTAGTTGCTCAGCTGTGTCCAACTTTGGCAATACATGCACTGTAGTCAGCCAGGCTCCTCTTGGCATGGGGATTCTCCAGACAAGAATGCTGGAGTGGGGGAGGAGCTAAGATGGCGGAGGAGTAGGACAGGGAGAATGCTTTCTCCCCCACAAATTCATCAAAAGAACATTTAAACACCGAGTAAATTCCATAAAACAACTTCTGAATGCTGGCAGAGAACATCAGGCACCCAGAAAAGCAACCCATGTCTTCACAAGGAGGTAGGAAAAAATATAAAAGACAAAAAAAGAGACAAAAGAGGGAGGGATGTAGCTCTGTCCCGGGAAGGGAGTCTTAAAAAGAGAGAAGTTTCCAAACACCAGGAAACCTTCTCACTGCCGAATCTGTGCCGAGCCTTGGAAGCACAGAGGGCAACATAACAGGGAGGAAAAATAAATAAATAATTAAAACCTGCAGATTGCGAGCCCTACGGTAACTCCCCCAGCGGAGAAGCAGTGCAGACACCTGCACACGCCACTAGCAAGCAGGGGCTGGGCAGGGAGGCACGGCGCCGGCTGCATTGCTTAGAGTAAGGATCTGGCCTGAATAACCCAATCGCTATCTCAGCGAAATAATTTGGGCTAGCAAACCAGACTGTGGGATATCTACCACGTGAAAAGCCAGCCCTAACCTAAGACACCGCCAGGCCCGTGCACAGAACAAAGGACTGAACAGAGATAGCCAGCTGCGGACCATCCCCCTCTGGTGACAGACAGCCAGAGCCAGAAGGGGGCATTCGCAGCCCCAGAGAGACATTACCTATAAAACTGTAAGCAGGCTTCTTTGCTAACTAAAACTTCTTGGGGGTCTGGACGGTCAACATTTGCCTGAGAAGGTGCACCGGTTGTACACCTAGATAACTGAGCGGGGGGGAGGCGATAAGTCGCAGCAACAGCGCTCGCCAAACACCTCATCACCTGAGCTGCTCGGACCTAGGAAGGGCACAAAATGCAGGCCCAACCGAGTCTGCACCTCTGAGGACTACCCGAGTGACTGAACCTGAGCGGTTTGGACCTGGGAGGTGCAAGCAGCTCAGGGCCAGCCTCAGATTGTTCCCTGTGGAGCAACCTAGAGCCTGAGCAGTGTGGGCAGGGAGGCCACACACGCCGTGAGCAGGGGCAGACCCAGTGTGGCTGAGGCACTGCAAGCACACGCCAGTGTTATTTGTTTGCAGCGTCCCTCCCTCCACACAGTGTGACTGAAAAAGTGAGCCTAAAAAAAAAAAAAAAGTGTCCTCCACCATCCCCTTTGTGTCAGGGCAGAAACCAGACACTGAAGAGACCAGCAAACAGAAGAAGCTATAACAGAAGGAACCGCCTTTGAAGCTACAGGCAATAGATTAAACACTGTGATTAGTACCAACTTCATAGGAATGGGCCTATAGATCTTGAGAAATATAAGTTGGACCAAGGAACTAGCCGAAAATGAACTGAACCCACAATACCCACAACAAAACTAGAGAAAGTCCTAGATATATTTTTACTATTTTTACGATCATTCTTTCTTTTTTATTTAATTTTTTAAAGAATTTTAAGTCCTCTATTATTTCTTTAATTTTCACTTTTATAACCTATTACTTAGCAAAAAAAAAAAGACCCTATTTTTTTAAAGCAAACTTCATATATATATTTTTTATAATTTTTTTGACTTTTTTTTCTTCTTTTCTTTAACACTGTATTTTTTTTATTTTATTTTATTTTTAAACTTTACAAAATTGTGTTAGTTTTGTCAAATATCAAAATGAATCCACCACAGGTATACATGTGTTCCCCATCCTGAACCCTCCTCCCTCCTCCCTCCCCATACCCTCCCTCTGGGTCGTCCCAGTGCACTAGCCCCAAGCATGCAGTATCTTGCATCGAACCTGGACTGGCAACTCGTTTCATACATGATACTCTACATGTTTCAATGCCAATCTCCCAAATCTTCCCACCCTCTCCCTCTCTCACAGAGTCCATAAGACTGTTCTATACATCAGTG
This sequence comes from Bubalus bubalis, assembly GCF_019923935.1. NCBI lineage: Eukaryota > Metazoa > Chordata > Mammalia > Artiodactyla > Bovidae > Bubalus > Bubalus bubalis. The sequence goes on along the minus strand of NC_059161.1, from coordinate 118,408,732 downwards.
TCTCTTTCGCTGTCTCGTACGCAGGGTTATTGTCACCATCTTTCTAAATTCCATATATATGCGTTAGTATACTGTACTGGTGTTTTTCTCTCTGGGTGACCCTCATGGGGGAGAAACTTTTCATTTTTAATGTAAATGTTTTATCAATGGTGCTGTATAGAAGGAGAAGTTTTGAAATGACTGTAAAAATAAGACCGATAACTGGAAGCAGGAGGCTTAAGTCCAAACCCTGACTCCAGGGAACTCCTGAGTCCAGGGAACATTAATTGACAGGAGCTCATCAAACGCCTCCATACCTACACCGAAACCAAGCACCACACAAGGGCCAATAAGTTCCAGGGCAAGACATACCAAACAAATTCTCCAGCAACAAAGGAACACAGCCCTGAGCTCCAAGATACAGGCTGCCCAAAGTCACCCCAAAAGCATAGACATCTCATAACTCATTACTGGACACTTCATTGCACTCCAGAGAGAAGAAATACAGCTCCACCCACCAGAACACCGACACAAGCTTCCCTAACCAAGAAACCTTGACAAGCCACCTGTATAAACCCACACACAGCGAGGAAAAGCCACAATAAAGAGAACTCCACCAACTGCCAGAATACAGAAATGACACCCCAAACTCAGCAATTTAAACAAGATAAAGAGACAGAGGAATACCCATCAGATAAAGGAACAGGATAAATGCCCACCAAACCAAACAAAAGAGGAAGAGATAGGGAATCTACCTGATAAAGAATCCCGAATAATGATAGTGAAATTGATCCAAAATCTTGAAATCAAAATGGAATCACAGATAAATAGCCTGGAGACAAGGATTGATAAGATGCAAGAAAGGTTTAACAAGGACCTAGAAGAAATAAAAAAGAGTCAATATATAATGAATAATGCAATAAATGAAATTAAAAACACTCTAGAGGCAACAAATAGTAGAATAACAGAGGCAGAAGATAGGATTAGTGAATTAGAAGATAGAATGGTAGAAATAAATGAATCAGAGAGGATAAAAGAAAAACGAACTGAAAGGAATGAGGACAATCTCAGAGACCTCCAGGACAATATTAAACACTACAACATTCGAATCTTAGGGGTCCCAGAAGAATAAGACAAAAAGAAAGACCATGAGAAAAGATTTGAGGAGATAATAGTTGAAAACTTCACTAAAATGGGGAAGGAAATAGTCACTCAAGTCCAAGAAACCCAGAGAGTCCCAAACGGGATAAACCCAAGGCAAAACACCCCAAGACAAACATTAATCAGATTAACAAAGATCAAACACAAAGAACAAATATTAAAAGCAGCAAGGGAAAAACAACAAATAACACACAAGGGAATACCCATAAGGATAAAAGCTGATCTTTCAATAGAAACTCTTCAAGCCAGGAGGGAATGGCAAGACATACTTAAAGTCATGAAAGAAAATAACCTACAGCCCAGATTATTATACCCAGCAAGGATCTCATTCAAATATGAAGGAGAAATAAAAAGCTTTACAGACAAGCAAAGCTGAGAGAATTCAGCACCACCAAACCAGCTCACCAACAAATACTAAAGGATATTCTCTAGACAGGAAACACAAAAACGGTGTATAAATTCAAACCCAAAACAATAAAGTAAATGGCAAAGGGATCATACTTATCAGTAATTACCTTAAACGTAAATGGGTTGAATGCCCCAACCAAAAGACAAAGACTGGCTGAATGGATACAAAAACAAGACCCCTACATATGTTGTCTACAAGAGACCCACCTCAAAACAGGGGACACATACAGACTGAAAGTGAAGGGCTGGAAAAAGATTTTCCATGCAAATAGGGAACAAAAGAAAGCAGGAGTAGCAATACTCATATCAGATAAAATAGACTTTAAAACAAAGGCTGTGAAAAGAGACAAAGACGGTCACTACATAATGATCAAAGCATCAATCCAAGAAGAAGATATAACAATTATAAATATATATGACCCAACATGGGAGCACTGCAATATGTAAGATAAATGCTAACAAGTATGAAAGGAGAAATTAACAATAACACAATAATAGTGGGAGAATTTGATACCCCACTCACACCTATGGATAGATCAACTAAACAGAAAATTAACAAGGAAACACAAACTTTAAATGATACAATAGACCAGTTAGACCTAATTGATATCTATAGGACATTTCATCCCAAAACAATGAATTTCACCTTTTTCTCAAGCGCACATGGGACCTTCTCCAGGATAGACCACATCCTGGGCCATAAATCTAGCCTTGGTAAATTCAAAAAAAATAGAAATAATTCTAAGCATCTTCTCTGACCACAATGCAGTAAGATTAGATTTCAATTACAGAAGAAAAACTATTAAAACTTGCAGCATATGGAGGCTGAACAACACGCTGCTGAATAACCAACAAATCACAGAAGAAATCAAAAAGGAAATCAAAATTTGCATAGAAATGAATGAAAATGAAAACACAACAACCCAAAACCTGTGGGACACTGTAAAAGCAGTCCTAAGGGGAAAGTTCATAGCAATACAGGCATACCTCAAGAAACAAGAAAAAAGTCAAATACATAACCTAATTCTACACCTAAAGCAACTAGAAAAGGAAGAAATGAAGAACCCCAGGGTTAGTAGAAGGAAAGAAATCTTCAAAATCTTAAAAAGAAGAAATCTTAAAAAAAATTAAGAAATCTTAAAAAATCAGAAATAAATGCAAAAGAAACAAAAGACACCATAGCAAAAATCAACAAAGCCAAAAGCTGGATCTTTGAAAGGATAAATAAAATTGTCAAACCATTAGCCAGATTCATCAAGAAACAAAGGGAGAAAAATCAAATCAATAAAATTAGAAATGAAAATGGAGAGATCAAAAGAGACAACACAGAAATAAAAAGGATCATAAGAGACTACTATCAGCAATTATATGCCAATAAAATGGACAACGTGGAAGAAATGGACAAATTCATAGAAAAGTACAACTTTCCAAAACTGGACCAGGAAGAAATAGAAAATCTTAACAGACCCATCATAAGCACGGAAATTGAAACTGTAATCAAAAATCTTCCAGTAAACAAAAGCCCAGGTCCAGATGGCTTCACAGCTGAATTCTACCAAAAATTTAGAGAAGAGCTAACACCTATACTACTCAAACTCTTCCAGAAAATTGCAGAGGAAGGTAAACTTCCAAATTCATTCTATGAGGCCACCATCACACTAATACCAAAACCTGACAAAGATCCCACAAAAAAAGAAAACTACAGGCCAATATCACTGATGAACATAGATGAAAAAATCCTTAACAAAATTCTAGCAATGAGAATCCAACAACACATTAAAAAGATCATACACCATGACCAAGTGGGCTTTATCCCACAGATGTAAGGATGCTTCAATATCCGCAAATCAATCAGTGTAATACACCGGATTAACAAATTGAAAAATAAAAACCATATGATGATCTCAATAGATGCAGAGAAAGCCTTTGGCAAAATTCAACATCCATTTATGATAAAAACTCTCCAGAAAGCAGGAATAGAAGGAACATACCTCAACATAATAAAAGCTATATATGACAAATCCACAGCAAACATTATCCTCAATGGTGAAAAATTGAAAGCGTTTCCTCTAAAGTCAGGAACAAGACAAGGATGCCCACTTTCACCATTACTATTCAACATAGCTTTGGAAGTTTTGGCCACAGCAATCAGAGCAGAAAAAGAAATAAAAGGAATGCAAATTGGAAAAAAAGAAGTAAAACTCTTACTATTTGCAGATGACATGATCCTCTACATAGAAAACCCTAAAGACTCCACCAGAAAATTAGTAGAACTAATCAATGATTATAGTAAAGTTGCAGGATATAAAATCAACACACAGAAATCCCTTGCATTCCTATACACTAAAAATGAGAAAACAGAAAGAGAAATTAAGGAAACAATTCCATTCACCATTGCAACGAAAAGAATAAAATACTTAGGAATATATCTACCTAAAGAAACTAAAGACCTATATATAGGAAACTATAAAACACTGGTGAAAGAAATCAAAGAGGACACTAATAGATGGAGAAATATACCATGTTCATGGATTGGAGAAATCAATATAGTGAAAATGAGTATACTACCCAAAGCAATTTATAGATTCAACGCAATCCCTATCAAGCTACCAACGGTGTTCTTCACAGAGCTAGAACAAATAATTTCCCAATTTGTATGGAAATACAAAAAACCTCGAATAACCAAAGCTATCTTGAGAAAGAAGAATGGAACTGGAGGACTCAATCTACCTGACTTCAGGCTGTACTACAAAGCCACAGTCATCAAGACAGTATGGTACTGGCACAAAGACAGAAATATAGATCAATGGAACAAAATAGAAAGCCAGAGATAAATCCACGCACATATGGACACCTTATCTTTGACAAAGGAGGTAAGAATATACAATGGATTAAAGACAATCTCTTTAACAAGTGGTGCTGGGAAATCTGGTCAACCACTTGTAAAAGAATGAAACTAGAACACTTTCTAACACCATACACAAAAATAAACTCAAAATGGATTAAAGATCTCAATGTAAGACCAGAAACTATAAAACTCCTAGAGGAGAACATAGGCAAAACACTCTCCGATACATCACAGCAGGATCCTCTATGACCCACCTCCCAGAATATTGGAAATAAAAGCAAAAATAAACAAATGGGACCTAATTAAACTTAAAAGCTTCTGCACAACAAAGGAAACTATAAGCAAGGTGAAAAGACAGCCTTCAGAATGGGAGAAAATAATAGCAAATGAAGCAACTGACAAACAACTAATCTCAAAAACATACAAGCAACTCCTGCAGCTCAATTCCAGAAAAATAAATGACCCAATCAAAAAATGGGCCAAAGAACTAAATAGATATTTCTCCAAAGAAGACATACAGATGGCTAACAAACAAATGAAAAGGTTCTCAACATCACTCATTATCAGAGAAATGCAAATCAAAACCACTATGAGGTACCATTTCACACCAGTCAGAATGGCTGTGATCCAAAAGTCTACAAGCAATACATGCTGGAGAGGGTGTGGAGAAAAGGGAACCCTCTTGCACTGTTAGTGGGAATGCAAACTAGTACAGCCACTATGGAGAACAGTGTGGAGATTCTTTAAAAAACTGGAAATAGAACTGCCTTATGACCCTGCAATCCCACTGCTGGGCATACACACTGAGGAAACCAGAAGGGAAAGGGACATGTGTACCCCAATGTTCATCGAAGCACTGTTTATAATAGCCAGGACATGGAAGCAACCTAGATGTCCATCAGCAGATGAATGGATAAGAAAGCTATGGCACATATACACAATGGAGTATTACTCAGCCAATAATAAGAATACATTTGAATCAGTTCTAATGAGGTGGATGAAACTGGAGCCTATTATACAGAGTGAAGTAAGCCAGAAAGAAAAACACCAATACAGTATACGAACACATATATATGGAATTTAGAAAGATGGTGACAATAACCCTGCGTACGAGACAGCGAAAGAGACACTGATGTATAGAACAGTCTTATGGACTCTGTGGGAGAGGGAGAGGGTGGGAAGATTTGGGAGAGTGGCATTGAAACATGTAGAATATCATGTATGAAACGAGTTGCCAGTCCAGGTTCGATGCACGATACTGGATGCTTGAGGCTGGTGCACTGGGACGACCCAGAGGGATGGAATGGGGAGGGAGGAGGGAGGAGAGTTCAGGATGGGGAACGCACGTATACCTGTGGTGGATTCATTTTGATATTTTGCAAAACCAGTACAATATTGTAAAGTTTAAAAATAAAATAAAAGATTATTACAAAAAAAAAAAGAATACTGGAGTGGGTTGCCATGCCCTATCCAGGTACTGCAAGATTTAAAATGTTTCTTTTATTGTTTATGTTTGTTTTATGTATTATTTGTGTGAAAAATATCATAAAGCTATTAAACTACAGTAATATATATAGCCAATTGTCTTAGCTGGCTACCTAAGTAACTTTGCTGGACTTATGAAGAAATTAGGATTTTTGAACACCCTTTTGAAATTTAACTTGTTCATATACAAGGGGACTTACTGTTCTGCTAAGACCTGTGGATCCAAAAGTGAATGCATCCCCTCTAGGTCCCAGGAAGTCACATTCTTGGTTGGGATTTTAGAGGAAACGTGAGATCTCCATAATTCTAGCCATCTCAGTCCTTTCAAACAACTTTGATCAGGACAAATACTAAAGTAGAAATAGTCATTGTGTTTCTACCCACTTCTAGAAAGTGTTGCTAACTCCCCAGTACTGGATCTTGTAATGCTGCTGACTGGATGGAGAAGTGATGTGAAGAGAAATAAGGAAGGTGAGACAGGTAGGTCAGGATGTGAGGTAACAAAGACAAGGTATTTGGAAGCTGAAGAATTGAGAGAAATTTGGGACCTGAGTTGGAAAAGCAGTTTTCAAACCAAACTGGGCCATGTGGTATGTATAATCCTCACTTCAGTCCTTAGGCTGAACTACTGACCAGTCTGCCTCTTTTTTCTGGAGCACAGTTCAGATTCATCTAGCTGTTTCTCATTGCTGCTCCTTCCTCCTGGCTCCCACACTGTGCCCAGCCATTCAGCCTAAACCATTCAGAAAAGGTCTGTTCTTTAAGGTAGGCACTGCAGGCTGCCTACAAAATGATCTATCCTCTGCTTCTCTTTCAAAACTGAAAATAGTTTGTTATATACCATGAGCTCAGTAGCCACAGAACTGCATTTCCTACCCACCCATGTTCTTAGTCATGACTGGTGACTTTGAGATGCAAGCACATCTCAAGTGGGATTTCTTGGAAGACTGCTTTCAAGGAGCTGATTTAGCTAAGAGAAGAGACGCTCTCCTTTCCCCTCTTCTCCCTAACTGTTGCCTGGATTTTAGTTGTGATGGCTGGAACTCCTGCAGTTGTATTGGAAAATCATGTAACCTTGAAGATGGATACCACCCAAGCTCTGGCTGGCCCACCTCCAGCTTTGTTTCAGTGGGAGAGAAAAATCAAGTTTATTGCTAAAGTTATGGTTGTTTTAGTTTTTAGCAATATGCATCCAAACTTAATCCTGATACTACTATGTGATTAATATTATATAGCTTTGTTATTTTGTTGGGTTTAGTGAATATATTTATATTTTACATTTGTCTTATTTTTTATTTTATAAATTGATTCATAAACCACAGGTATATCTAAATTGTATAACTGCAAAATTATGAGTAAAGCATGCTTTCTATAGATTTTGAATTTTTATACTTTCTTATCTTCTTTCCTTCTTGTTTTCTCCATATTTTTACAGCCTGGGCCATGTCCTCTCTTATAACCTCATCCATATGCATATCTGCAGGCCAAAACAGGCTGAGAGCTGTGTGGGGAGAACCAAAGAATAATGAATTACAGGGACATGAATGAAGGGTGGTGGCCCTTGTTACTCATCATGAATGTTCTGTAGTAGGATCACATTCCCCTGCCCTTCTGTGTACCCACCACCCTCCAGGTTTACCATGACCATAGAAGATTCTTCAGCCAGTGGAATTTGAGTAGAGGTGATATGTCACTTTCAAAAGGAAGTATTATTTTCTGTCCCACTATCTGAAATGCAGATGTAATGACAGGAGCTGGAGCAGCCATATTAAACCAAAGGTAATTAGCAGAGGTGGAAGAATTGATAAGAAAGAAGTGGATCTCCATCTATGGGGAGAGACCTGCACTAACATTATATGAAAGTGAATTGAAATTTTATTGTATTTAAGACAATGTTATTTAGAGTTTGATTACAGTAGTTGAACCTGTAACCTAGCACTCAGAATAACTGATCTTTGTATTAGCCTTGTTTTGACATTAGAGTCTGGTATAATGAGAAAAGATCTACTGACGTATACCTACAAGTGAGTCAAGTGACAGCCCTGCCCTCTGGAAGCTGTGGTCTAGTGTGGGTTTCAGAAATTACAAAGCAAATACAAAGCCACATGGCATGGACAGCTTCAAGATGCTGTAGAAACACTTGGGAGGGGAACCTAAATCAGTCCTGATCTCTGAGATTCCCTGAATTAGGGACATCACTGATCAATGGCCCAACAAGACTGGTCACTAACATTCAGAGGCTCATCTGTGCCACGCCCCTGGGTCCCAAGATGAAGAGTCATGCCACAGGGTCACCCCCAGTCTCCACACACAACAAGGATCTCCAGGGCCAACCTCTCTCCCTCTCTCCCTAACAGCACTACGTTTCGTGTTCTATGGCATCAACTACCCGCTGCCAGCTCGAGCCTACATCCTCAAGGTGAGGGGACAATCCCGAGGGTTGGTTCTCAAATAGGAACTTGCAGAAATCCTTGACCTGGTTCAGGGAGGAAGGCGCCCTCTGCAGGCCATGTCACACCATGGCAGGTGCTCCTGAGCCCCTGTAGCTGGGCCAGTGCCTCCCACAAAACCAACCACTTGAGAGTAAAGGTCAGTCTGGGGCACTGATCTTCCTGAAATAGATATGGAGACACCACCCCATGCTGGCCTGGTATGAATCACAAGAAGAGGGGAACACTAAGGACCTCAGCCTCAGAGAACTTCAGTTCAATCAGGGCCCTCAGATGCATGAATACGGAAAGCCAGCTCTAGCAATCCCTGAAATAGGCCATGTGACGAGGAGAATGGCTGGGGATAGTCCCAGTGTGCTGTCCCACTATAGGGATTAACAGTCTCCCTTCCCTTCTCGAAGTTTTCCTTGTTTGGATGATAAATTACATAGTTACCCTAGTCTCAGCTGCATCTTTCTGTTGCTATGCCCATGTGCCCCCTTTGTGAGTTGGGATACCTAAGCCCTCTGTGGGTAAGTTGGATGCTAAGGTGACTAAAGGGTGCACAGTGACTGTACAGCCCTGACACAGGGTGGAGGCTTCATGTCAGCTCCCTGTGGGAGTTCAGAGTAGGCTGATGGGCTCAAAGAAGGCTTTGAGGAAGAAAGGGAGTTTCAGTAATTCTAACCCCACAGACTCATAGCTCAATAAGGGGGCTTGCTTGTCTCTAGGCAAATCTACACTGGATTTCATGCAAATGGCACCAAAGGTGCTCTGCAAAGGAGCACTGGAGACTTACTAGGGATGATGAGGGCTACAGACAGACCAGTGTGGGTGGAGTATGAGAGGGAATCACCCAGCCATTCCTGGAGCGGCCAAAGAAGGCTAGTGTGGCTCCAAGGAGTTTTCCCAGAGGGCCTGAGTGAAGACTTAAAGAACGTGTTGTGAGAACTGCTATTAATGTATTTAACATGCATAACCAGCAATGAGCTGCTGTATAGCACAGGGAAATCTGCTCAATGTTAGGTGGCAGCCGGGATGGGAGGGGTTTCTTTTGGACAAGGATACATGTATATGTATGACTGAATCACTTCATCATCCACCTGAAACTCAGAATATTGTTAACACCTATACTCGAATACAAAAATGAAGGTTTTTAATAAAGAATAGGTTGTGGGGACGAAGAAGAACCAGCAATCTCTGCAGCGAAAACAAGAATCAGGAGTCAGTAGGAAAGAAACAATAGAGTGTGAAGAGAACTATGGGAAACTCTTGTTTTTTTCTAAAAAATTTGTATTGATGTATGACTAATCTTCAATGTTGCCCTAAGTTCTGCTGCACGGCAAACTGACTCAGTTATACACATTCAAAAAATTTTTTTTTCTTATTCTTTTTCATTACAGTTTGTCACTGGATATTGAATATATTTCCATGTGCTCTCAGTAGGACTTTGTTGTTTATCATTCCTCTGTATATTACTTTGCATCTGATAATCCCCTACTCCCTGCCCTCCCCTCACCCACACCTTTCCTTCTGGCAACCATATGTTTTGGCCCTTTTTGTTTTGGATGAACCGTCATATCCCCAGCTGCTGAGAAAATCACCTGATACTTACCAAAAGAGGGAAATAAAACAAAGAAGTGTGCTGAGTCTGGATACTGGGGGGAGTTTCAGGTAAGGGCTCAGGCTGACTGGTATGTGTCTCTGACTCCCCTAGGATTCTCAAGGCGGCTGCTTTAGCACCTTTAAAGGAGGCACAGAAATTTTTAAACACGCAGAGACCTGAGTCCTGGGTGACGTCTTCCTGAGGCTGTATTTCTCAGTTTATGATTGAGGAAATAACAGGATTGGCCTGGCTCAGGCAACGTAAATGCTTGGACTAGTTTAGGAATCAATCAGGCTGCTCCAAACACACACTGGTTCACACTTAGGGCACTCTTGCCCAAGGATGCTGGTGAACTGCATTTGGTGCTCTGCAAACCCTATTCTCAGTAAAGAATAAAAGGTTTCACTCTTAATGGTGCTAAAACAAATGAGTGCCTCTGTTTGTGTCTTGGAGGTGCATAATGATCAAGAAGGATCTGGTACCAAGTCTGAGGCACAATTGAGAGGAGCCCAACTCCAACTGGCTTCAGGGAAAGGGGGAACTTATTGGATGGATTCCAGGGATCTGGGACATAGGAACCAGAGCAGATTCAAAGATCTCAGTGACTGGACCCAAGAAATCAGAAGTCATCAGTTTTCTCCTTTTCATCCTCGCTCTTTCCCCTCTCTCTTCTTTGACTGTCTTAGCCTGACAGCTTTCTTCCCTAAGGCTTCTACACCTAGTGAAGAACTCCAGAGCTACCTGCCCTAGGGTTTTATATCCTGAAGTCATCTACCCCATAAGAAAAGAAGCTCAAAGACATCAGGATTCTAGGGAGTGCTCTGAATGGCCCACCTCAGATCACATGTCCAACTGGACACCAACCATCCTGGCAGTGCCATGGGGTTCTATGAGTGGCTTTACATGGTCATGTGGCCCTGACCCAGCAGCAAACATGATTGTCAATTTCCTGCAGAACCACATGACTGGAGCTGGGTACTTGTAGCATCAAAGATAGTGGCTGGGGGATGGTCTAGATCATGGAAGAGTTTATGACTCTTCCACCACCAACTCCACAACCTCCCATTCAGAGGAATTATAAGGGGTAATGAAAATATTCTAATCATCCCATCTCAGGTGAACATTGGCAGTGGGCTTCTGCTCCAGGGGTTCTGTGTGAGTCCATCATACTGAAAGTGTTTGTTTTTGTCCCCCCACCCCAGTCACCAGCCCTCTGCCACACACACTTGCTGTGTCCTGTCCAGTTCCACTTGGCAAGTGATGGCCCCTGTGGATCTCTGAGCCATCCTCCTTCTGCAGGGCTCAAATGCCCCTTCCTTGGCCTCCAACTCTGCTGGGGAGAATGTAACTCGTATATCAGGGCACCCAGGGTACACAGAGGCTTCAGCCTTTCTGAGCTTCCTCCATGGGTGGTGCTACAAGCCATTTGGTTAGAGCTGCCATGGTTAAGCACTTTTGCAGTGAAAGCATCAGTTCTTCCCACCTGAACACCTTCAACAGAGACCTCATCTGGGACAGCAGGGGTCAGAGATTGATTACCTTTAGAATTGACTAGTTTCATTTCCTTGCTCTATAAGGGACTCTCAAGAATCTTCTCCAGCACCACTATTCAAAAACACCAATTCTTAGGTGCTCCCCATTCTCTAATCTCACATCTGTATAAGACTACTGGAAAAAGCCATGGCTATGACACTACAGACCTTTGTCAGCCAAGTGATATCTCTGCTTTTTAATACATTGTCCAGGTTTGTCATAGCTTTACTTCCAAGGAGCAAGTGTCTTTTAATTTCATGGCTGTGGTCAAGGCCCATTGTGATTTTGGAGCCCAAGAAAATAAAATCTGCCACTGTTTCCACTTTTCCTCCAACTACTATCATTAAATGCTGGGGCTGAGTGCCATGATCTTAGTTTTTTGAATGTTGAGTTTTTAAGGCAACTTTTCCTTTTCTCTTTCACCCTAATCAAGAGGCTCTTTAGTTCCTCTTCCCTTTCTGCCATTAGGGTGGTAACATCTTCATATCTGCTGTTGTTATTTCCCCTAGCAATCTTGATTTCAGCTTGGGATTATCCAGCCCAGCACTTTGAATGATGTGTCCTCAGTTCAGTTCAGTTCAGTGACTCATTTGTGTCCGACTCTTTGCAACCCCATGAACTGCAGCACTCCATGCTTGCCTGTCCATCACCAACTCCCAGAACCTACTAAAACTCATGTCCATCGAGTCGCTGATGCTATCCAACCGTCTCATCCTCTGTCACCCCCTTCTCCTCCTGCCTTCACTCTTTCCCAGCATCAGGGTCTTTTCCAATGAATCGGTTATTCCCATCATGTGGCCAAAATATTGGAGTTTCAGCATCAACATCAGTCCTTCCAATGAATATTCAAGATTGATTACATTTAGGAATGACTGGTTGGTCTCTTTGCAGTCCAAGGGACTCTCAAGAGTCTTCTCTCACACCACAGTTCAAAAGCATCGTTTTTTCAGTGCTCAGCCTTTTTTATAGTCCATCTCTCACATTCATACATGATTACTAGAAAAATCATAGTTTTGACTAGACAGACCTTTGTCAGCAATGTAATGTCTCTGCTTTTTAATATGCTGTCTAGGTTGGTCATAGCTTTTCTTTCAAGGAGTAAGTGTCTTCTAATTTCATGGGTCCCGTACCCATCTGCAGTGATTTTGGAACCCAAGAAAATAAAGTCCGCCACTATTTCCACTGTTTCCCCATCTATTTGCCATAAAGTGATGGGACCAGATTCCATGATCTCAGTTTTCTGAATGTTGAGTATTAAGTCAGCTTTTTCACTCTCCTCTTTCACTTCCTTCAAGAGGCTCTTTATTTCCTCTTCACTTTCTGCCATAAGGGTTGTGTCATCTGTGTATCTGAGGTTATTGATATTTCTCCGGCAATCTTGATTCCAGCTTGTGCTTCATCCAGCCTGGCATTTCATATGATGTACTCTGCATATAAGTTAAATAAGCAGAGTTACAATATACAGCCTTGACGTACTCCTTTCCCGATTTGGAACCAGTCTATTTTTCCATGTCTGGTTCTAACTCTTGCTTCTTGACCTGCATACAGATTTCTCAAGAGGCTGGTAAGATGGTTTCATATTCCCACCTCTTGAAGAATTTTCCAGTTTGTTGTGATCTACACAAAGGCTTTAGCTCAGTCAGCAAAACAAAAGAAGATGTTTTTCTGGAATGCTCTTGTTTTTTCTATGATGCAATGGACGTTGGCAATTTGGTATCTGGCTCCTCTGCCTTTTCTTAATCCAGCTTGAACTTCTGAAAGTTCATAATTTATGTACTGTTGAAGCTTAGCTTGGAGAATTTTGAGTATTACTTTGCTAGCATATTAGATGAGTGAAATTGAGAGGGAAATTCTTTCACATTGCCCTTCATTGGAATTGGAATGAAACTGACTTTTTCTAGTCCTGTAGCCACTGCTGAGTTTTCCAAATTTGTTGCCATATTGAGTGCAGCACATTAACAACATCATCTTTTAGGATCTGAAGTATCTCAACTGGAATTCTATCACCTCCACTAGCTTTACTCATAGTGATGCTTCCTAAGGCCCACTGAGTTCACATTCCAGGATGTCTGGGGCTAGATGAGTGTTCACACCATTGTGGTTATCTGGGTCATCTTTTTTGTATAGTTCTTATGTATATTCATGCCACCTCTTCTTAATATCTTCTGCTTCTGTTAAGTCCATACCATTTCTGTCCTTTATTGTGCCAATGATTGCATGAATGTTCCCTTGGTATCTCTAATTTTCTTGAAGATATGTCCTACATATAGGTTAAATTACAGACTGACAAATAAACCTTGTCGTGCTCCTTTCCCAATTTTGAATCATTCAGCTGCTGTTCCATGTCTGGTTCCATCACTTTTTGAACTGAATACAGATTTTTCAGGAAACAGATAAGTGATCTGGGACTCCCACTTCTTTAAGAATATTCCATAGTTGGTTATTGTCCACACAGTGAAAGGCTTTAGCATAGTCAGTGAAGCAGATGTATATGTTTTTCTGGAATTCCCTTACTCTTTGTATGATTCAATGGATGTTGGCAATTTGCTCTCTGTTTCCTCTACCTTTTCTAATTCCAACTTCTGCATCTGGAATCTCTCATTTCACATACTGTTGAAGCTTAGCTTGAAGAATTTTGAGCATTACCTCCTAGCATGTGAGATGAGCACAATTGTTTGGTAGTTTAAAAATTCTTTGGAGTTATCATTCTTAAGGATTGGAATAAAAGCTGACCTTTTCCAGGGCTGTGGCCACTGCTGAGTTTTCCAAATTTGCTGACATATTGAGTACAACACTTTTAGAGCATCATCTCTTACGACTTTTAACAGCTCAGCTGGAATTCCATCACCTCCACTAACTTGTTCTGAGTAATGCTTCCTAAGGGCCACTTGACTTCATACTCCAGGATGTCTTGCTTTACATAAGTGACCCCAGCATCATGCCTATCTGGATCATTAAGACCTTTTTTGTGTAGTTCTGTGTATTTTTGCCACCTTGTCTTAATCTCTCCTGCTTCTGCTGGGTCCTTGCCTTTTCTGTCCTTTGTGTCCATAACTGCATGAAATGTTACCATGGTATCTCCAATTTTCTTGAAGAGCTCTCTAGTCTTTACAATTTCATTGTTTTCCTCTATTTCTAGATTTTCTTGTCTCTCTGCTATCCTCTGGAAGTCTGCACTCCATTGGGTATATCTTTCTCTTTCTCATTTGACTTTGACTTCTGTTCTTTTCTCAGCTGTTTGTAAGCCCTCCTCAGACGACCACTTTGACTTCTCCCATTTATTTTTCTTGGGAATTATTGTGGTCACCACCTCCTGTACAATGTTACAAACTTCCACCCATAGGTCTTCAGGCATTCTGCCTACCAGATCTAACCCCTTGAATCTATTTGTCATCTCCAATCTATAACTGTAAGGCTTTAGGTCATACATGAATGTTCTAGTGGTTTGCTTTACTTTCTTCAATTTAAACCTGAATATTTCTTGCTTCTGCCTAAACAATGCTAGATCACCTCTCTCCACCCACAGTGGGTATGGAGCAAAAATGCACAATTTGGGTACTGGGTTTGTGCTTGGCTTTTCACATGCTTAGTTGTGTAACCTTGATCAAGTCCCTTAACTTCAGTTTCCTCATCTAGAAAATGGGCACCATGATGATAATTTCACCTTTTAGATTGCATGTGTGCACACAATGTGCATGTGTGCATGGTCCAGAGAGGCTTTCTGAGTTCCTGACTCTGAATTAAATATGAATTATTCTGCCTCCTGGGATGGGGCAATCTTTTGTTTAGAGGTTATGGCTGCAATCCCCAAAACTAAATATTGAGTCAAGCAAAATAACATCTATTTCTGAACCACGACACAGAACACTGACTGAGCTGATGTTTCTGTTTTGGTGCTCCAACAGGAGCTAAAACACTGGCTCAGATTACTCCCTTCCTTAGCCTTACCAGTCAGCCTTTTCTTGCCAACTATTTCTAGCCTGAAATCACACTACAAGGAGAGTTGTAAAGGCTTTTGGTCTCTTGACAGTTTCCCACATCTCTAGTATAGCACAAGAAGCTGTTACTATGGCAGCCTGCACAGTCCAATCTCAATCTCTTAAATGGAACTGCCCCATTCGGTCCCTCATGTCTAAAACATTTGCAGTTGCCTTATAAATCTTCCTACGCTTTCTGTCTAATGAAGAAATATGTGTGGATCTGATCTAGCTTTCTTTTCCAAGGATGATTCCAGCCATGAAATGAATTAACCAGACTTTCAGTCATCTAACTGTACACAGGATTGACCAAAGCAAACAACCCATCGTACATTTCTTGCTTGCCTCAAAATACCATTTAAGTGATCTGCTGCAACAACCTCATACATTGGCATGTACATTTCAGAAGGGAGACTTTTTCTCTGGATTTGTTTTCCACCCAGTGCAGAATATCTACCATGAGCCTGGTCATCCAGCAGTTGGTCACCTGGTTTCTGCAGACTCAGTCCACTCCAGGTCTCTTCCACATCCCCCAACAAAATCTAGAGAACAAACTCAGTCAAAGCTCTTACTCCTGAAGAAAACAGTCTTTTTTTTTACATTTGGTAACACATTCAAAATCTTGTGCTCCTTAGCTTGCAATTAAAGGACTTGCATCAGCGCCCAGCAGTCTCCACTTGCTTCTAAATCTTTCTCCATTCCCACCAGAACACCAGCTTCTCTGGATCCTATGTTCTTGCTGTTGTTCTTCAGTTGTTAAGTCAAGTCTGACTTTTTGTGATTACTTGGACTGCAGCAAGCCAGGCTTCCATGTCCTTCACTATTTCCCAGAGTTTCCTCAAACTCATGTCCATAGAGTCAGTGATACCATCCCACCGTCTCATCCTGTCATCCCCTTCTCTTCCTTCCCACAATATTTCCCAGCATTAGAGTCTCTTCCAATGAGCTGACTCTTCATATCAGGTGGCCTAAGTTTTGGAGCTTCATCTTCAATATCACTCCTTCTATTGAATATTGCTCTACCACTTCCAAAACAAAACTCGTTTTTCTATCATCTGACAATATTGGGCATCAATAAAGTTTAATAGAGCTGGGATCTTGTTCTCTGGGAGCTCCCAGCACTGCCACCCTGCCTTTGCTCTTACCATTACCTCCACCTGGCTTAGAATTTCTTCCCTACAGCTTCTCCAGCTTGAAAAGGCCTGCCAACCCATTACTGTCAACTATCCAGGAGTTGTTCTTTTCTCCTTCTCCAAAGACTTCTTCCTGCTCCCTGATGGTCCTCTGTACATACCACATAGCAATTATTATGTATGAATCAGCATGTTACTTCAGCAAGACGGGGGCTCCCCAAGGACCCAACACATGTTCCCCATCATGTCTGCACCCCTTCATGGAGGTCAGTGCCTAGCATGCACAAGGTGCTCAGTGAGTGCAGCCTCTATTTTGGCAGACAGAGAGGAGCAAAGACCACATTTATCTTCCTACCTCAAACAATTCCCAACTAGACAAAATAATTGAAACAGCAGTTTTTTGTACATCAAACATTAAGCAGCTGAGAATGAATTCCTGAGAGGGTGCAGCAAGCAAGGTGAGCTCTACAATTGTCCCAACTCTAGACCGAGTTTGCAACACATGGCACAGGGAGGGGGCATGCAGGCAGATCCAAATAGTCTCCCCAAGCTGGGAAAGAAAGAGGTGGAACTCTAGAGTTCACAGGAGAGAGCTACACACAGAGAACTGTGGGAGTCTGCAAGAGATAGCCCTCCAGTTTTCAGTTGAGAGTTGAGAGTATTGATCATAATTAGAGGGAACAATCATTGAGTTTCAAATTGAGCCAAGTCTAATTGTGTCCCCAACCACCAGAATGAAAATTATTCAATTCACAGGACATCAGTAGGGGACTGAAAACAGTATTGCCTTGCAAGTAGGGAAAATTAAACCTGGTATAAAGACTGGTCTCATCTCAGCTAACAAAGCTGATAGGAAAGCCTTCAGAAGTACAGTTGTCTCCACAAAATTAAGAGTGGTCCAAAACAGTGCCAGAATACTTATCAAAATTTAAAAATATCCAGCATCAGACAGGGTAAAATTTATAACATTGAACATCCAATTTAAAATTTCTGTACAAACTGTGAAATGATTTGTCATAATTCCATGATAATATTGTAAATTAATTGTTCTCCAATTAAGACAAATTCAGTTTAGTTCAGCCACTCAGTTGTGTCTGACTTTTTGCAATCCCTTGGACTGGGGCAGGTCAGGCTTCAATGTTCATACCAACTCCTGGGGTTTGCTCAAACTCATGTCCATGGAGTCGGTGATCATATCCAGTCATCTCATCCTCTGTTGTCTCCTTCTCCTCCTACCTTCAATCTTTCCAAGTATCAGGGACTTTTCAAATGAGTTAGTTCTTCTCATCAGGTGGCAAAACTATTGGAGCTTCATCATCAGTCCTTAGAATGGATATTTGGGACTAATTTCCTTTAGGATTGACTGGTTAGACCTTGCAGGCAAAAGGGCTCTCAAGCATCTTGTCCAACATCACAGTTCAAAAGCATCATTTCTTTGGCACTGAGCTTTCGTTATGGTGCAATTCTTACATCCATCCATGACTACCAGAAAAGTGATAGCTTTGACTAGATGGACCTTTGTCAGCAAAGTAATGTCTCTGCTTATTTTATGCTATCTAGGTTTGTCATAGCTTTTCTTCCAAGGAGCAAGAGTCTTTTAATTTCATGGCTGCAACACTATGTGCAGTGATTTTGGAGCGCCCCAAAATAAAGTCTTTCACTGTTTCCATTGTTTCCCCATCTATTTGCTATGAAGTGATTGGACTAGATGATGTGATCTAAGGTTTTTGAATGCTGAGTTTTACACCAACTTTTTCACTCTCCTCTTTCACTTTCAAGAGGCTCTTTAGTTCTTCAATTTCTGCTATAAGGCTGGTGTCATCTGCATATCTGAGGTTATTGATATTTCTCCAAGCCATCTTGATTCCAGCTTGCACTTCATCCAGGTGAGCATTTCCCCTGATGTACTATGCATATAAGTTAAATTAAAAGGGTGACAAAATACAGCTTTGACATACTCTTTCCCAATTTGGAACCAGTCTGGTTCTAATTGTTGCTTCTTGACCTGCATATAGGTTTCTCAGGAAGCAGGTAAGATGGTCTGGTATTCCCATCTCCTTAAAAATTTTGCAGTTTGTTGTGATCCACACAGTCAATGGCTTTAGTGTAGTCAATGAAGAAGTAGATGTTTTTCAGGAATTTTCTTGCTTTTTCTAGATCCAATGATGTTGGCATTTTGATGCCTGGTTCCTTTGCCTTTTGTAAATCTGACTTGAACATCTGGACATTCTCGGTTCATGTACTGTTTGTAGCCTAGTTTGGAGAATTTTGAATATTACTTTGCTAGTGTGTGAGATGAGTGAAATTGTGCAGCAGTTTGAACGTTGTTTGGCCCTAACTTTCTTTGATTTGGAATGAAAACTGACCTTTTCCAGTCCTGTGGCCACTGCTGAGTTTCCCAGGTTTGCTGGCATATTGAGTAGTAAGTGAACTGAATTGAAAGTCTCTCAGTTGTATCTGACTCTTTGTGACCCCATGAACTATACTGTCCAAGGAATACTCCAGGCCAGAATACTAGAGTGGGTAGCCATTCCCTTTTTCAGGGGATCTTCCCAACCCAGCAGTCGAATCCAGGTGTCCTGCATTGCAGCTGGATTCTTTAGCCACTGAAGTGCCAGGGAAGTAGGATAGCTTCCCTGAACTAGCTCAGCTGGAATTCCATTTATTACTTATTAAGATAAATAAGTAAATTTTAAAAGATGTGCAAATTTTTAAATTCCATATGTGCAAAGAAGCAAGAGAATATTAAGAATGAGGGGAAAATCAATTAGTAGAAACACACTTAAAAATATAGGTTACAGAATTAGCATGGATAGACATTAAAATCTTACTTCAATTGTAATCCTTATACTCATTAGGTAAAAAATATTGAGCATATTAAATAGATATATGTAAAATAGTAAAGGAAAGACTGTGGGGAAAAAATTAATTGTGCATCAGAGAGCTTTGAAACAACTTTAAGCATACCAAAATAAATGAAACTGGAATATATGCTCAGTTCAGTTCAGTTGCTCAGTCATGTCTGACTCTTTGCGACCCCATGAATCACAGCATGCCAGGTCTCCCTGTCCATCACCAACTCCCAGAGTTCACTCAGGCTCACATCCATCGAGTCAGTGATGCCATCCAGCCATCTCATCCTCTGTCGTCCCCTTCTCCTCCTGCCTCCAATTCCTCCCAGCATCAGAGTCTTTTCCAATGAGTCAACTCTTCGAATGAGGTGGCCAAAGTACTGGAGTTTCAGCTTTAGCATCATTCCTTCCAAAGAAATCCCAGGGCTGATCTCCTTCAGAATGGACTGGTTGGATCTCCTTGTAGTCCAAGGGACTCTCAAGAGTCTTCTCCAACACCACAGTTCAAAAACATCAAATCTTCGGCGCTCAGTTTTCTTCACAGTCCAACTCTCACATCCATACATGACCACAGGAAAAACCACAGCCTTGACTAGAAGGACCTTTGTTGGCAAAGTAATGTCTCTGTTTTTGAATATGCTATCTAGGTTGGTCATGACTTTCCTTCCAAGGAGTAAGCATCTTTTAAATTCATGGCTGCAGTCACCATCTGCAGTGATTTTGGAGCCCAAATAAATAAAGTCTGACACTGTTTCCACTGTTTCCCCATCTATTTCCCATGAAGTGATGGGGCCAGATGCTATGATCTTCATTTTCTGAATGTTGAGCTTTAAGCCAACTTTTTCACTCTCCTCCTTCACTTTCATCGAGAGGCTTTTTAGTTCCTCTTCACTTTCTGCCATAAGGGTGATGTCATCTGCATATCTGAGGTTATTGATATTTCTCCCGGCAATCTTGATTTCAGCTTGTGCTTCTTCCAGCCCAGGGTTTCTCATGATGTACTCTGCATATAAGTTAAATAAGCAGGGTGACTATATACAGCCTTGATGTACTCCTTTTCCTATTTGGAACCAGTCTGTTGTTCCATGTCCAGTTCTAACTGTTGCTTCCTGACCTGCATACAGATTTCTCAAGAGGCAGGTCATATGTTACAGGAAGTGAAAGACAGGAGAATAGAGAAAAGAACTGCAAAATTACTGGCTGAAAATTTTCTATAAATGATGAAAACTTAAACCCATAAACATAGAAACTCAACTCAAGTACAACTTCACAAAGGCATGTCATAATTCATCGTTTAAAACAATCAACCAGAGAAATGTAGCCAGAAGGAAAAAGAGACACAGAACAAAAATAAGAATGACAGCAGATTAAACATATGAAACAATGTTAGCCAGAAGACGCTGGTACCACATCTTAAAATGCTGCTGCTACTGCTAAGTTGCTTCAGTCGTGTCCGACTCTGTGCAACCCCATTGACGGCGGCCCACCAGGCTCCCCCGTCCCTGGGATTCTCCAGACAAGAACACTGGAGTGGGTTGCCATTTCCTTCTCCAATGCAGGAAAGTGTGAAAAGTGAAAGTGAAGTCGTTCAGTCATGTCCAACCCTTAGCGACCCCATGGACTGCAGCCTACCAGGTTCCTCCGTCCATGGGAATTTCCAGGCAAGATTACTAGAGTGGGGTGCCATTGCCTTCTCTGCTTAAAATGCTGAGAGAACTATAATTGACTCACAATTCTATACCCAAGAAAAATACATATCAAAAACAAGATAAAATACTTTCTAAGACATACAACAACTATAAGACTGCATCACCACCAACAGACCAATGTAACAAGAAATGTTTTTTAAAAGGCCTCAAGTCAGAAGGAAATTTAAAGGAAGTGTAAATCTGGATCTATAGGAGGAATGAACAGTACCCAAAATGATTAACATGTAATGTATATTAAAAGGTAAATAAATGGACTTCCACAGTCGTCCAGTGGTTAAGGATCTGTTTTGCAATGCAGGGGATGCTGGTTTGTTCCTTTGCCAGAGAACTAAGGTCCTACATGCCACTGAGTAATTAAGCTTGCATGTCTCGAATAGAATTTACATGCTGAAAGTACTGAGCTTGCCCTCCTCAAATAGAGAGTCCCTACCACAAGGAAGATCCTGCATGCCACACTAAGACCCAACACTGTCATCAGTTCAGTCGCTCAGTCGTGTCCGACTCTTTGCAACCCCATGAACTGCAGCATGCTAGGCCTCCCTGTCCATAACCAACTCCCAGAGTTCACTCAAACTCACGTCCATCGAGTCGGTGATGCCATCCAGCCATCTCATCCTCTGTCGTCCCCTTCTCCTCCTGCCCCCAATCCCTCTCAGCCTCAGAGTCTTTTCCAATGAGTCAACTCTTCACGTGAGGTGGTCAACTGTCATCGAAATGATAAATAAATAATTTTTAAATAAAATAGCTTTTTCTTTCTAATTAATTGCTTTAGAAAATAATTGACTGTGTACAACAAGGATAGTAACAATGTATTGTGTAATTTATACCAGATGTAGAAGTAAAATGTTTAACAACAATAGCAAAAAGTACAGGATGGAGGAAATGAGAGTATAGTATGATTAGGTTCTTATTCTACATGTAAAGGTACAAAAGATCACTTGATGATAGACTGTGGATGTTAAAGATGCATACCATGAATCTTAAACCTACCGTTTAAAAAAAGAGTTATAGTTAATAAAGGGGATTGTAAAAACTACTCAGTCACAAAGAAGTCAGGGATAAAAAGAGACATGGGAAGAAAGAACATAGGACATATTGAAAAACAACAGCACGATGATAGAATTAAATCTGACTAGAGTTAACCCCTCAGATGTGAACCCAGATTGAAGATATAACTCAGGCCCCAAATGACAGCAGATCCCCATGCATGGCAGTCTACAGCAGAAATAGAGCTTGCCAGGCCCCAGGGCCCCATGTGCCTGGGCACAGAAAAGCCCCAAAGTTTATATGGAACAGTAAGTTAGAAGACTTCAATAATACAAAGTACATCCTCTGTTTATAAAGAAATTACATTAGAAATCAATGTTCACTGGACAGAAAGAGGAATAAAGTGATGACTTTCCTTCTTTTACTACTCTAATTCTGCCCAAGAGGGAGCAAATAAATTGACAGGACTTAAATCTATTCAATACTAGACATACTTGACCTGGGATACATGTTTGATTTTCATGGTTCAGTCTCCTCTCCACTCCTATCTGGCTCATCCTAAGCCACAGGGGCTACTCTTCTAAACCAAAGACCAATCACTACACACAAATTGGGATGGTATTTGCTAAGTCTTTCACATAAACCTGTGAAAACTTGTTTCTTCCTATTTTGTACTTCTGGTTCTTTTCAGCCAACCCTGGATCTTGTCCCTTCTCCTGGGATCCTGGTTCTCTGTCACTTGCAGTGATGTTCCCATGCACTAGGCCTTGATTATATCCAATGACATTCATATTCAGAGTGGTCATAATACATGCAAAAAGAGAAGGCAGCTACTAACTCTTTTCTTTTGTTCACTTACTCCATATACATTCACAGAATACCTGTATAGCAAGTCTGTTATTTATACACTTTCAAGCTGAAAACTTTCAAAGATGTAAAAGTGCATCTGCATGCCCAATCACATTAGTTTGTTCACAGGTCTGGCATACATTATTTTGGTTACATCTCTGACAAGTGATAGTGTTCTTGTGTACTTTAATGTACAGAACTGTATAGAGTAGTACAGTATCTTTAATTCAAGCCTGCACTAGAGATCTCTTCAAGGAAACTAGAGACACCAAGGGAACATTTCATGCAAACATGGACACAATAAAGGACAGAAATGGTATGGACCTAACAGAAGCAGAAGATATTAAGAAGAGGTGTGGCCACAGCAATCAGAGCAGAAAAAGAAATAAAAGGAATCCAAATTGGAAAAGAAGAAGTAAAGCTCTCACTATTTGCAGATGACATGATCCTCTACATAGAAAACCCTAAAGACTCCACCAGAAAATTAGTAGAACTAATCAATGACTATAGTAAAGTTTCAGGATATAAAATCAACACCCAGAAATCCCTTGCATTCCTATACACTAATAATGAGAAAACAGAAAGAGAAATTCAGGAAACAATTCCATTCACCATTGCAACGGAAAGAATAAAATACTTAGGAACATATCTACCTAAAGAAACTAAAGACCTATATATAGAAAACTATAAAACACTGGTGAAAGAAATCAAAGAGGACACTAATAGATGGAGAAATATACCATGTTCATGGATTGGAAAATCAATATAGTGAAAATGAGTATATTACCCAAAGCAATTTATAGATTCAGTGCAATCCCTATCAAGCTACCAACAATATTCTTCACAGAGCTAGAACAAATAATTTTCCAATTTGTATGGAAATACAAAAAAACCTCGAATAGCCAAAGCAATCTTGAGAAAGAAGAATGGAACTGGAGGAATCAACCTACCTGACTTCAGGCTCTACTACAAAGCCACAGTTATCAAGACAGTATGGTACTGGCACAAAGACAGAAATATAGATCAATGGAACAAAATAGAAAGCCCAGAGATAAATCCACACACATATGGACACCTTATCTTTGACAAAGGAGGTAAGAATATACAATGGATTAAAGACAATCTCTTTAACAAGTGGTGCTGGGAAATCTGGTCAACCACTTGTAAAAGAATGAAACTAGAACACTTTCTAACACCATACACAAAAATAAACTCAAAATGGATTAAAGATCTCAATGTAAGACCAGAAACTATAAAACTACTAGAGGAGAACATAGGCAAAACACTCTCTGACATACATCACAGCAGGATCCTCTATGACCCACCTCCCAGAATATTGGAAATAAAAGCAAAAATAAACAAATGGGACCTCATTAACCCTAAAAGCTTCTGCACATCAAAGGAAACTATTAGCAAGGTGAAAAGGCAGCCTTCAGAATGGGAGAAAATAATAGCAAATGAAGCAACTGACAAACAACTAATCTCGAGAATATACAAGCAACTCCTACAGCTCAACTCCAGAAAAATAAATGACCAAATCAAAAAATGGGCCAAAGAACTAAATAGACATTTCTCCAAAGAAGACATACAGATGGCTAACAAACACATGAAAAGATGCTCAACATCACTCATTATCAGAGAAATGCAAATCAAAACCACTATGAGTTACCATTTCACACCAGTCAGAATGGCTGTGACCCAAAAGTCTACAAGCAATAAATGCTGGAGAGGGTGTGGAGAAAAGGGAACCCTCTTACACTGTTAGTGGGAATGCAAACTAATACAGCCACTATGGAGAACAGTGTGGAGATTCCTTAAGAAACTGGAAATAGAACTGCCTTATGATCCAGCAATCCCACTGCTGGGCATACACACTGAGGAAACCAGAAGGGAAAGAGACACTTGTACCCCAATGTTCGTCGCAGCACTGTTTATAATAGCCAGGACATGGAAGCAACCTAGATGTCCATCAGCAGATGAATGGGTAAGAAAGCCATGGTACATATATACAATGGAGTATTACTCAGCCAATAATAAGAATACATTTGAATCAGTTCTAATGAGGTGGATGAAACTGGAGCCTATTATACAGAGTGAAGTAAGCCAGAAAGAAAAACACCAATACAGTATACTAACGCATATATATGGAATTTAGAAAGATGGTAACAATAACCCTATGTACGAGACAGCAAAAGAGACACTGATGTATAGAACAGTCTTATGGACTCTGTTGGAGAGGGAGAGGGTGGGAAGATTTGGGAGAATGGCATTGAAACATGTAAAATATCATGTATGAAACGAGTTGCCAGTCCAGGTTCGATGCACGATACTGGATGCTTGGGGCTGGTGCACAGGGACGACCCAGAGGGATGGTATGGGGAGAGAGGAGGGTTCAGGATGGGGAATACATGTATACCTGTGGCAGATTCATTTTGATATTTGGCAAAACTAATACAATTATGTAAAGTTTAAAAATAAAATAAAATAAAATAAAAAAGAAGAGGTGGCAAGAATACACAGAAGAACTGTACAAAAAGATCTTCATGATCCAGATAACCACAATGGTGTGATCCCTCACCTAGAGCCAGACATCCTGGAATGTGAAGTGAAGTGGGCCTTAGGAAACATTACTATGAGCAAAGCTAGTCCAGGTGATGGAGTTTCTGCTGAGCTGTTTCAAGTCATAGAAGAAGATTCTGTCAAAGTGCTGCATTCAATATGCCAGCGAATCTAGAAAACTCAGCAGTGGCCACAGGACTGGAAAGGTCAGTTTTCATTCCAATCCCAAGGGCAATGGCAAAGAATGTTCAAACTACCACACAATTGCACTAACTCACATGCTAGCAAAGTAATACTCAAAATTCTCCAAGCCAGACTTCAACAGTATGTGAACCATGAATTCCAGATGTTCAAGTTGGATTTAGAAAATGCAGAGGAACCAGAGATCAAATTGCCAACATCCATTGGATCATTGAAAAAGCAAGAGAGTTGTAGAAAAACATCTACTTTTACTTTATTGACTACCTCAAAGCCTTTGACTGTGTGGATCACTATAAACTGTGGAAAATTCTGAAAGAGATGGGCATACCAGACCACCTGACCTGCCTCCTGAAAAATCCGTTTGCAGGTCAAGATTAGAACTGGACATGGAACAATAGACTGGTTCCAAATATGAAAAGGAGTACATCAAGGCTGTATATTTTCAAACTGCTTATTTAACTTATGTGCAGAGTACATCATGTGAAATGCCAGGGTGGATTAAGCACAAACTGGAATAAAGACTGCCAGGAGAAATATCAATAACCTCATATATGCAGATGACACTACCCTTGTGTCTGAAAGTGAAGAAAAACAAAAGAGCCTCTTGAATGAAAGTGAAAGAGGAGAGTGAAACAGTTGGATAAAGCCACATGGTGGGGACAGCTTCAAGATGCTGTAGGAACACTTGGGAGGGGAACCTAAATCAGTCCTGATCTCAGGAGGTTGCCTGAAGAAGGGGACAATCCTATATCAGTCTCCTCAAAAATAGGCCATGGTTCCAAGTTTCATGTAAAAGAGATTTATTTCGAAGTTCCTCCCAGAAGGAAATCCAGTGGTTAGGAGTCCATCTGCTGGGTGCTTGGAATATGCATCGGAGATCTGGTTGAGGAAGATTCCAGATGCTGCAGGCAAATTAAGCCAGTGGGCCACAATTACTGAGCCTGTGTGTCCTAGTATCTGTGATGTGCAACATGAGAAAACACCGGAATGAAACGCCCAAGCACAGCAACTACAGGGTAGCTCCTGTCACTGCTAATAGAGAAGACTTGAGCAGTGAAGACCCAGTGCAGCCAAAACTTTTTTTTTAATTTCTGCAAAAGAAACCAGTGAGGTCACAGGGGAAGGAGGACAGGAAAAAGGATGAAACCAGCCCTGGTCTGATTTCTTGCAAGTCTTGAAGAGGGAAGCTGCAGCCTGTTCCCACAAGGAACTCTGAAACATAAGTTGTGCTCCAAGCCAAGGCTAGGGAGCTGATATTTCATATTCCCTCCAACACCTACCTCTCATTCTTCAACTAACACCTAGCTCATGTCTACAGGCCATTGTATTAGATCCTCTAAAGACAAATCAAAGATGACACTATAAGCAAAAGGATACCAAAGCTCAGCAAAATGCAATCTCAGATAATGTCAAGATTTCTACACCCACTCTGCCCTCTGCAGCATCATATTTGGAAACCTGTGAGTCTAAAGAGCCCCACGGGTCTCTAGAGGTCATCTTTTTTTTTTAAGTGGCTTTAATTTATATAGGAGTACAGTTGATTTACTGTATTGTGTTAGTATTAATTTTATGGGGAATTGACTCCATTCTACATACACATGCATCCATTCTTTTTTAGATTCTTTTCCCATATCTGTTATAGAATATTGAGTAGAATTTCTGTGCTATATAGTAGGTCCTTGTTGATTACCTATTTTATATGTAGTGGTGTGTTTATATTAATCTCAAACTCTCAATTTATCACTCTCCCACCTTCCACTTTGCTAATTATAATTCTGTTCTTGAAGGAGGGAAGTGAAGTCAGTGTCTATGGACTCTTTAATGGATCAGGCTCTGTGCTTGTGAGAGTGGAGTGGCTTGGGAAGGTAAGCATGAGAGAGAATCATTTGAGATGATGCTAAATGTTAAGAAGGAACCAGCCATGCAGAAAGCCAGGAGAAGAACATTCTAGATGCAGGAAATAGCCACTGCAAAGGCCCAAGGTAACAAAGCTTAATAAATGACTACCCTTCCACCTGCAATCTTCCTTCCACACTTGGAAGATGGTCACAGCTCACCCACCGGCACCTCATTACATACTTCAGTTGTGAGTTACCAGCAATGCACCATCTCATCCTCCCCAGAAGGGAGACTGGGGCTGTCACAGGGCTGCTGGACTCAGGATTGTGTACACAAACTGGTTATCACCAGGGGAATCAGGTGCCAGGGTCACCACCAGTGACTCTATGTGTGCTTGTCCTCAGGGGTGGAAATTCCAGGGAACTGATAGAGCCAAGAAACAAGGAATTGCTCTTGTCTCATCTTGCCCTGCGTGATCCTGCGGCCCCCTGACCACACTGCTCTCTGCCCAAAATCTCTTTCCTCTATTCCTTCTCCAAAGGTGGCCTGTGACTAACATTAGCAACTGACCCTGAAGCCTGGTGGCTGGTATATAACTCACAATCGTCAGACCCAGCAAAGCCCAGCCTTGAATTTTGTCTCTTTTTACCCAACCAGATCCATAAATCAAAGTCCCCAAAGAACATGACTGGTTCACCCCTTTTCAAAGCCTTCAAAGCGCCAAGGTCTTTTTTCAGCATCAAAGAGGGAACACATCCCTTAAATCCAGGTTAGCCGCAGCCCCCTGAATCTCACTCAGCCAAAGGTTCCCTGAGGAAGGAGGAAGACACTGCATCTAAGCTGCCAGAAGTCTGAGAAGAAAATGTTCCTTGATGTGAACCCAGGTCGATTTGACCCAGTTTCCCAAAGGTCTGTGTTGTGTGAATGAGGAGCCAGAGCTCTGGGGCTGCTGAGCTGGGAGTCAGTCAGGCACCACCTGTGTGACAGCTTCCAAGGGCCACTCCAGCTGGGGCTGCCCCCACTGTGCCTGGAACCCAGCAGAACCAGCTCTAAGTAGTGCTTTCCTGCTTCTACAAGAAGGCATGTCTGATGATAGAATCAGAGCCAGATTTGTGGGTCAAGGGAAAAGGAACTTTCACTCTGGTGCCTGCAGACCTCTGAGAATGGCCCAGCCATGGATACAATTGATGATATTTCCCTTCCTGGAGCTCTCTCTCCCACCCTGAGAACCAGAGGACCTGAGTCCCAGCACTTCCCCATCCCACCTAGAGCATTAAGGTGAGTAATACACCCCAGGGTTTGGTTTCCCAGCTCTTGAATGAGGGAGACTGGACTTGCTCCAGACTGAAGTTCAATGTCAATCAGTGAACAAGTGGCTCAGAGGTGCATGTCACCGAGGATGCTGAGGCTGCATCTGGTATGCAGGGGGGCGTGACTGCTTGGTGATGTCCACGGATCCAGAGCTCAGAACAGGGAGTGGTAGACCACTTGGACACAGCTGCTGTGACATGGAGGACCCTAGAGGCCTTGCCCCCCGGAATTTTCTGCCACTTGGGTCCTGTGGGATGAGATCAGGTAGTTATAAGTCAGAAGTTATCAAATGGGAAGGTTGTAGATTTCAGCAGAAACTCAACGTTGGGCCGATGAATCATCTCCCTAAAAGAATTATGGAAATAAGATGCAAGAAGACTCTTGGATAAATTTCATAGTATTTTAAATAGTTTTTTGAATAGGTCATCTTTTGGATGACCTTCCATGTTGCTGACTGCCTGGGGATGATGCCCACAGTAAGAGTGGAATCAAAGGGCCCCTGGGGGGAGGCTGTCCCTCTCCCTGTGACTCATTAGCAGTGAGTACAGCTCTATCCCCTCCATGTCTGGAGCAGGAATTCAAGCAGGAAGGAAGTGTCCTCCAGCAAGTTTAACCGGAAGACCCAGGTAAGTCTTGCCCTTTGGTAGGAACCATTTTTTTCCCAGTGCTTCTTCCTTCATATGTCCTGAGCAACCTGCCCACCTCTTGGTGACTAGGTTGTGAACTCCTCCACCCTTCCCTTCAATCTATCCCCACAGCCCCACTTTGGCTTCCTCCCTACCCAGGCCCTGCCTATCACCTGCTGCTGCTGCTGCTAAGTCACATCAGTCGTGTCCAACTCTGTGAGACCCCATAGACTGCAGCCCAACAGGCTCCTCTGTCCCTGGGATTCTCCAGGCAAGAATACTGGAGTGGGTTGCCATTTCCTTCTCCAATGCATGAACGTGAAAAGTGAAAGTGAAGTCTCTCAATCGTGTCTGACTCTTAGCAACCCCATGGATTATAGCCTACCAGGCTCCTCCGTCCATGGGATTCTCCAGAAAAGAGTACTGGAGTGGGTTGCCATTGCCTTCTCCGTGCCTATCACCTGCAGATAGCACTAAAGAAGAGAAAACCAGGGAGGGGGTCGTCCAGTTAATTCTTTCTAATAATGACCACATTCCTTCTTTCTCCAGACCCTGTCCTGAATCATCAATATTTCCAGCTGGATAACTAAGCAGCTTAACACAGGAGTAGAGATGCAGATAGTGGTGGGGGTAGAGTTGTTAAGGTGTGGTGGGCAGTTTTCAGATGACAGGAGAAGACCTGGAATAATGAGCATGTGTTTCTCCAACCACTGTCTCACTGGGGACCTGCCTGAATACGCTACCTTGAGCTCCACAGTGTATCACTAAAGACAGAAACTTCAAAATGGATTTCATAAATTTCTTATTACAAAATAGTTTCAAAGATAACAAATACAAGAAAGAATAGTGTCATGAACCCTGTATTTCATCATTTGGCATCAATAACTACAAAGCTACTCTTAGTCCCACAGATTGTCATAGACTGGAGACTATGCAAGATCAAGGTGGTGGGCAGTTGGGTTCCTGGTGAAGATATTCTTGACTTGCATCAGTTCTCTTCTTACTATGTTCTCACATGTGGTGTCGGAGGGGAAGGAGGAAGAGGGAGAAGAGAGAAAAAGAGGTAGAGGCTAATCCAATCATGGGGTCCCCACCATTTAAACCCCATGTCAACTTAGTGCCTCCTAAAGGCAATACCTCCTAATACCATCACATCAAGATTTAAGGATCAGAATTTGGGGGTGGACACAATTCAATCCATTGCAGCTATGCAAATCTGCTTTTAAATCAAGACAGACCCTCATTTAATTTCCTGTTTTTACTTTTTATTCATTTTTCCTGAAGTATTTTAGGGAAGAGATGACCATTTCACAAAATATACATAATGAGTATTTGTGGGAAAATGCTATTATGTACAAAATACAGTATTTTGTTCCAAAGAAAATAAACATCTCATATTGATAGCTTATGGTGAACGATGTCAGATTTGTGATCTCTGAAGAAGAAGATTTAGCTTTAGGACCAGGGATCAAGCTTGATCATTCAAGGGCTTTTGTGTAAGAGAGTTTTTTAAAATAAGTAAGAGACAGGGAAAGTTTCTGACACAGACATCAAAAGGGGGACAGAGAGTGCACCACTTGCTAGTCTTCAGCAAGGGAATTATATACTTTTTTAATTTAGTGATTACAATAAATTAAAAGAATGTCTCAAGGTTGTAAAAATTTTACCAGACCCACTCCCACAATTTACATTTAGGATAATAGGATTAGGACTTAATAGAAAGATCCTACCAGACCCACTCCCATAATATACATTCTAAGATAGCAAGTGAAGAAGGCAATGGCACCCCACTCCAGTACTCTTGCCTGGAAAATCCCATGGACAGAGGAGCCCGGTAGGCTGCAGTCCATGGGTCACTAAGAGTTGGAAACGACTGAACAACTTCACATTCACTTTTCGCTTTCACACATTGGAGAAGGAAATGGCAACCCACTCCAGTGTTCTTGCCTGGAGAATCCCAGAGATGGGGGAGCCTGGTGGGCTGCTGTCTATGGGGTCGCACAGAGTCAGACATGACTGAAGCGACTTAGCAGCAGTAGCAGCAGCAGCAAGATAGCAAGATTAGTCAGAATCAGGAAGGAGAAACAGTCCTCAAGCAGGACACATTCAGTTCATTTCAGTTGAGTTCAGCCACTTAGTCATGTCCAACTCTTTGTTACCCCCACGGACTGTAGCACACCAGGCCTCCCTGTCCATCACCAACTTCTGGAGTTTACTCAAACTCCTGCCCATTGAGTTGGTGATGCCATCCAACCATCTTATCCTGTGTTGTCCCCTTCTCATCCCAACTTCAATTTTTCCCGGCATCAGAATCTTTTCAGATGAGTCATTTCTTCACATCAGGTGGCCAAAGTATTGAAGCTTCAGCTTCAGCATCAGTCCTTCCAATGAATGTTCATGATTGACTTCCTTTAGGACTGACTGGTTTGATCACCTTGTAGTTCAAGGGACTCTCAAGAATCTACTCCAACACCACAGTTCAAAAGCACCAATTCATTGGTGCTCAGCCTTCTTTATGGTACAACTCTTACATCCATACATGACTACTGGAAAAACCATAGCTTTAACTATGTGGACCTTTGTGGCAAAGTAACGTCTCTGCCTTTTAATATGCTATCTAGGTTTGTCATAGCTTTTCTTCCAAGAAGCAAGTGTTTTTTAATTACATGGATGCAGTCACCATCTGCAGTGATTTTGGAGCCCAAGAAAAGAAAGTCTGTCACTGTTTCCATCGTTTCCCCATCTATTAGCCATGAACTGATGGGACCAGATACCATGATCTTAGCTTTTTGAATGCTGAGTTTTAAGCCATTGTTTTCACTCTCTGCTTTCACCTTCATCAAGTGGCTCTTTAGTTCCTCTTCACTTTCTGCCATAAGAGTGATGTCATCTGCATATCTGAGCTTATTGATATTATTCCCTGAAGTCTCGATACCACCTTTTTCTTCATCCAGCCCAGCATATTGTGTTGTATTCTGCATATAAGTTAAATAAGCAGGGTGACAATATACTGCCTTGATGTACTCCTTTCCTATTTAGAACCAATCCATTGTTCCACATCCAACTGTACTGTTGCTTGACCTGCCTACAGGTTTTTCAGGGGCAGTTAAGTAGGTCTGTTATTTCATTATCTTTAAGAATTTTCCTGTTTGTTGTGATACACATGTTCAAAGGTTTAGTGTAGTCAGTGAAGAAGTGGGTATTTTTCCAGAATTCTCTTGTTTTTTCTATGACCCAACGGATGTTGGCAACTGGATATCTGGTTCCTCTGCCTTTTCTAGATCCAGCTTGAACATCTGGAATTTCTCAGTTCAAGTGCTGTTGAAGCCTAGCTTGGAGGATTTTGAGCATTACTTTGCTAACATGTGAAATGAGCAATTGTGCAATAGTTTGAAGATTCTTTGGCAGTGCCTTTCTTTGGGACTGGAATGAAAACTGACCTTTCTAGTCCTGTGGCCACTGCTGAGTTTTCCAAATTTGCTGGCATATTGAGTGAAGCACTTTTACAGCATCATCTTTTAGGATTTGAAATAACTCAGCTGGGATTCCATTACCTCCATTATCTTTGGTAGTTCCTAAGGCCCACTTGACTTCACACTCCAGGATGTCTGATCTATCAGTCAGTTCAATTCAGTTCAGTCACTCAGTTGTGTCCTATTCTTTGCAATCCCATGAATCGCAGCACACCAGGCCTCCCTGTTGATCACCAACTCCCGGAGTTCACTCAAACTCCTGTACATCGAGTCAGTGATGCCATCCAACCATCTCATCCTCTGTCATCCCCTTCTCCCACCCCCAATCCCTCCCAGCATCAGGGTCTTTTCTAATGAGTCAGCTCTTTGCATCAGATAGCCAAAGTATTGGAGTTTCAGCTTCAGCATCAGTCCTTCCAATGAACACCCAGGACTGATCTCCTTTAAGATGGACTGGTTGGATCTCCTTCCAGTCCAAGGGACTCTCAAGAGTCTTCTCCAACACGACAGTTCAAAAGCATCAATTCTTCGGTGCTCAGCTTTCTTCACAGTCCAACTCTGACATTCATACATGACCACTGGAAAACCATAGCCTTGACTAGATGGACCTTTGTTGGCAAAGTAATGTCTCTGCTTTTAAATATGCTGTCTAGGTTGGTCATGACTTTCCTTCCAAGGAGTAAGCATGTTTTAATTTCATGGCTGCAATCAACATCTGCAGTGATTTTTGAGCCCAAATAAATAAATTCTGATACTGTTTCCACTGTTTCCCCATCTATTTCCCATGAAGTGATGGGACCAGATGCCATGATCTTAGTTTTCTGAATGTTGAGCTTTAAGGCAACTTTTTCACTCTCCTCTTTCACTTTCATCAAGAGGCTTTTTAGTTCCTCTTCAATTTCTGCCATAAGGGTGGTGTCATCTGCATGTCTGAGGTTATTGATATTTCTCCCAGCAATCTTGATTCCAGCTTGTGCTTCTTCCAGCCCCACATTTCTCATGATGTACTCTGCATATAAATTAAATAAGCAAGGAAAAGGTTACCATCTCACAAAATATAGATAACCACAATGTATTTTGTTCCAAATAAAATTAACATCTAATATCCAGTCCATGTTCAAATTTCCCTGATTCTCTAAAAACAGATGTCTTTTCACAGTTTATTGAAAGAATGTACTCATATGTTTCACTTTTAAGTTGTTCTCTTTTAAGACTAAATAACTGTCTCTCTCCCAATTTTAAAGCCATTTATTTGTTAAAAAACTGGGAGGAAGTGGCATGATTTGTCTTATAGAATGTCCCAAGTATTGGGTTAGAGCAGGGATCCACAACACTGGCACCAGGATCAATACCATTCCTTGATCTATGTAGAACCAGGTTGCAGAGCAGGAGGTGAGCAGCAGGCCAGTGAGTGAGGCTTCCTCTGGATTTACAGCTGCTCCCCATCGCTCTCCCATCACCCAGAGATGGGACAGTCTTGTTTTAGGAAAAGAAGATCTGGGCTCCCACAAATTCTGCATTATGATGATCTGTATAATTATTTCATTACATATCCCAATGTAATAATAAAATAAATAAAGTGCACAATAAGTGAAATATCCTTCAATCATCCCAAAATCATCTCCCTATGAAAAAATTGTCTTCCAGGAAACCAGCCCCTTGTGACAAAAGTTGGGGGAGTGTAGATTTAGGAGGATTGCTTCTCTGTAGCTTTATCTGTGTTTTTCCCTGGAGACTGGCAGGTAGATCTACACTTGAGTTCAAAAATTTTTATTGGGGTATTTCATATGCAGATATATATTTCTTATGGTGCTACTTAAAAAGTCTCACTATTTCTAGTTGCCTCACTTTGAGAGATGCTGAAATGCAGTGGATCCTGATGTTGCCAGCTTCATGCATCCATTATATACTCCCCTTTTTACTTCCACTTATGGTTTCAGCATCCATTGATGACCTTTGCCCAGATCCATTGTTTCATGAGGATGCTGCAAAATAGTGCTTTCCTGTTTATACCACTCTTTCTGTTTTAATTTCTGGAATTCTTCAATAAAAATAAGATTCCTTAAACTGTTTGTGGTTACATGGAATCTGCTACATACCAAAAAAAATGGCATAAACATTGATGATTATTTTCCTTTCTCAGCTCTCAGAATGGTGTTAGTGCCCTAGAAATCTGTCACAATGACAAATGAGATGTTGTCTATTAGTATTTTGAATTTCTGACTTTTTATATATTTAATTTGTTCTAATTAATGGATGTAATGCTAAAATTATCCCAGTTTTGGCTTCTGCATATGGATTCCTAAGCTTTTCTTAGACCCACTACCTAAAACCACTCATATGTCCCTGGGCTGCCTCTGAAGTCTACACTTTTCCTTTTGACCTCTTTGCCTCCTAGAAATCAGCTCTCAAACAAAGACAGCAAACCATACCTCATGAAGTAGCTAGGCAGACCACATGAGATCATGAATGTCTAGCATGGCCCCTCGTATTCACTTTTATGGTGTCCTTAGCAGTTATTTTCTCCAAGTTGGCAAGTTTCTCCATGCCTTAGATGTCCAAGCACTTCACTTTGGTTTTCAAGCCAAGCCTCAAGGAAGAAATCACAGTAGAATTCTCTGAATTCTGAGAATTTTCTAAGACCAAGGTCAGGGATGGAGATAAAAATTTTATCGAGAGCTCTGTATTTTTATCAGATCCATTAGTGCCCTAAGCGGAAAATTAGGGCAGGTTAGAGCACATATAACTAGAAGCTCCTGGTCACCACTGCATGCTAAGGAACTAAAGCTTCCCTAAGTACTTGGTGCCAGGAAAGAAGCATGAAGTGGCTTGTGCTCCTCGGGCTGGTGGCCCTCTCAGAGTGCATAGTCATGTAAGTATGGGGACTGTAAGTGGCATCATCTTCCTTTCTGGGTTAGAAAGAAATGGAATATTTCCCTGATAGTCTTAAAGTTCAACTCTTACTTATTGATAAGTACCTTTCTACAGGTACATATCCTTGCTTCTTTAGCCTTAGGCTTTCCAGGTGGTGCTATTGGTAAATGACCCACGTGCAAATATAGGAGATGTAAGAGATGCAGGTTTGATCCCTGGGTCGGGAAGATCCCCTGGAGAAGGACATGGCAACCCACTCCAATATTTTTGCCTGGAGAATCCCATGGGCAGAGGAGCCTGGCAGGCTGTGGTCCATAGGGTCATATAGAGTTGGACACGACTGAAGCAGCTTAGCACGCATGCATGCACCTTGCTAGAGAAACTGTGGGTCCCAAGGGTCGAGGTGTAGGTTTGCATGGTTGCATAACTCTTGGGACCCCATCATGTGGTGACCTGTTGAAAATGGAAGACCTTGCAATTGTTTAGTGCACAACCTGTACAAATGTATGTGTGGTCCTGTGGAATAGCATTTTTCTACATTTTGTTCTAGGTGTCCTCTCTGTTCTCTCTCTACTTCAGTGTGTATATGTCTATGTCTGCATCTCTGTATCTCTCTAATTTATCTCTCCATCTCCTTGGAAGTCTCTGTGAGTGCAGATTTCTCCGGGTTGTTTTCTCTTCTTTTAATTTTTCAGTTTTGACTCATTCTTGCTTCTTTAGCCTCTTAATTTCCCTAACTTGTTTCCTATCTCCTGGATTCTTCTCTCAACCCTCTGTTCCATTTCTATTTGGAGAAAGATTGGGAGAGCTACTTCTACGCTGTTTTACATCTGAAAAACAGTGTGACCACAGCCAAGTGACAAACTCCTTGAATTTCAGATTCTTTCCCCATAAAATTAGGATAATGATCCCCTTCTACAACCTTCTTCCCTGAGCTTCCTTGAGAACAATACAGTGGGATAGCAATAGCAATACTAACGGCTGTCATTGTTGAGATTTACTATATATCAGATACATTATATCCATCACTTCACTTATGTCCCAAATTTTCTATATGGAGGATGGGAATCATTATATTCCACCGTTTTATCCAGGGGTAAGCTGAGAATCCAAATGGTCTTACCCAATGTTACACAACTGAACCTGTATTCAAACCTACGCCCTTGCCATGGTATTTGCATGGCATTCTGATAATAAGGTGACACTCATAAAAACGCTTGGAAAATACACAGTGTGTTACAATGACAGTTATACCTTAACACAGACAGCTAATTGTATCTTCTCCTTTGTTTCTTTTCCTAATCCTTGGTGAAAGTTTGCCTCTAAAGAAAATGAAGACCTTGCGAGAAACCCTGAGGGAAAAAAACTTGCTGAACAATTTCCTGGAGGAACAAACTTACAGACTGTCCAATAGTGACTCCAAAACAGCCACTCACCCACTGAGGAACTATCTGGATGTGAGTTTGTTGGGAGAATGGCTCTCCACAGCGTCCCCTGGTGCTCTGGCCTAGCACTGTGGTTCTTCTGGAGGTAGCATGTGGGATGTTGGGGCTGGGACTCCTGCAGGAGTCAGAAACACTGGGGCACAGGGACCCCGTTCCAGAGGAGAAGGCATTGTCATCCTCAACTCTTGGTCTGTGTTGACTGAGCCCAGCAACGACCAGGGGACAGGTAAACGTCCATTTCTGTGTCAAAGATGTGTCATAAGTTTGAGGGAGATTGTCTCTTCTGAACTAAGTGAGCCACTCAGTTACAGATGAAGGGTGAGCCATCTCCAGTCAAAAGACAAAGCCAACTGCAAAGCAAGAGTGAACCTCCAGGCAGAAGAATTCAGCTTCCACAGATGCAAGAATCACAGCACTAAAAAGTTACTGAATCCCTATTCCATGTAAGGCATGAGAATCTAACACTGTGGTCATTGTTATCAGATTAGAAGAAAAGGGCACATTTTGTCTTCAAGGTTGTGCAGGTTCGCCTGAGAGATAGGCAAAGAGTAAATATATGTGAAATGCAAGGATCACCTGTGTGGTGTTGATTGGATGTGGTCTGAGTTTAGAGGGAGTGGCTGGGATTGATCAAGGAGGACCTGGAGAAGGAAGTGCTCAGGCTGGGTTAGAAGAGGAGACTAGAGAGATCCTCAAATGAAGGCACCAAGACTTACTTCCCTGCACGCCCAATGCTTATGACTCTGGGTTCAAATGCAGGAGATACTTTTTCAACTCCTGGTCATAGAGTGAATATCCCACGTACTGCGTAACACAGGAAAAAAT
Organism: Bubalus bubalis; assembly: GCF_019923935.1. NCBI lineage: Eukaryota > Metazoa > Chordata > Mammalia > Artiodactyla > Bovidae > Bubalus > Bubalus bubalis. The sequence continues at coordinate 118,370,623 of NC_059161.1, read as the reverse complement.
ATCAAATTCAGGCACCTCTGAGAACAAAGGCTATGGGCTCAATGGTGGTTGGAAAGTGATCTCAGGAGACATGTGATACCCAGCGGGAGGCAGCAGTGTGGGAATCGAGGGGAGCCAGATCTGCACTAACCCGCCCCTCCTGGTCCCCACAGACTGCCTACGTGGGTAACATCACCATTGGAACACCCCCTCAGGAATTCCGGGTCATCTTTGACACAGGCTCAGCTGACTTGTGGGCACCTTCCATCAGCTGTGTCAGTCCAGCCTGTAGTGAGTACAAACACCCTTCATCCCATGCATCTTTTACTTGCCCTGAACTCCCTTCTCCACCCTTGGCACCTGACTGACACTCATCTCTTGGGTTTGCAGGAACACACATCACCTTCAATCATCAAAATTCTTCCACCTTTGAGGAAACAGGCCAGCCTATCACCATCTACTATGGATCCTGGATAATTTGGGGATTTCTTGGCTCTGACACCGTTAGGGTAACGTGGAAACAAAAGCTGAGTCAGGACTGACTATGGAGTGACCACTGCTTACAAAATAGATATAGGACAAGCTGGCAGGACCATCCTACCCTAACTCCCATAGATACTGGCCATCTTAACTGCAGGATGCTGTCCCTGGGGAGACAGTCTCTGTAGTGACACACAAACAAATGGATTAGCTAACTCAGAGAGGGGCTTGGGCTGTGGACTTGCAGCTCCTCTGCCCATGAGCAGCTCAGGGTTCATTTTGCTGGGAGCCAGAAGAGGGGGGAAAAAAGCAGCGACTTTTATATTCTCAGACTGTGCTGGACACTGCCATGGTAATAACTTGCTTAAACCTGCAACAACCCCACACAGCAGGTGCATTAATTAGCTAATGATACAGATGAGGATACACTGGCTTCCCCAGTGGCTCAGAGGTTAAAGCATCTGCCAGCAATGTAGGAGGACCTGGGTTCGATCCCTGGGTTGGGAAGATCCCCTGGAGAAGGAAATGGCAACCCACTCCAGTATTCTTGCCTGGAGAATCCCATGGATGGAGGAACCTGGTGGGCTACAGTCCACGGGGTCGCAAAGAGTTGGACATGACTGAGCAACTTCACAGATGAGGAAACTGAGGTGCAGACAGCAAGGGCCTTGCTGAGGTCACACGTGTGGTAAGCGATGGAGCTGGGCTGGATTGGTGAAGCTGGTGGTGGGTGTTTGGGGAAAGGATCAGGGGACCCTGGGGGAAATCAAGCACTTCAGATATCCAGAGTGGATAAGAAGGAGGACTGAGATGTAGGGGGGCCTAATAAGTATGTTCTCAATGTATGGGGCCTTTGGGAGTCTAATAAAACCTATAGCCTCCCTACCGCAAAGTACCTGAGTAGTTCGCCTCTCTCTCTTACTCTCTCTCTCATACACACTCACACAAACACACAGATACCCCAAAAGGGTATTTCCCAGGCAGTAATTTCATTAGAACCCTGCCAGCAACATTGTATAATGGACTTCTGTCTTTCTGGGCAGATGCAGAACCCAAAATACATTACCATCAATTCAGTCCATTTCTCTCATCAGTTCATAGAGACACCAGAGAAGGCTCTCCTGCTCTTTACTCATTCTGTCCATAAGGGGACAGCATTGGATCCTGGCCTGACTCTTGATTGCCCCACCTGTACGGAAGCCATGAGGCCAGTTTGATTCATTCAGAAGGTGTTTTTCAGAGGGGCAGATGTTGTAAAATGCACAGACCCACCTAAATGGAACCCAAATTCCCATCCAGTCTCGGTCTAACCATCTGAGGTCTACCTAGAACATAGAAAGACCTCAGTTCTTCTCTGCAGAGCTACTGCAATCTCTTCCTCAGCCCAAGCCTAGACCCACTTGCTGCTGCTGCTGCTAAGTCGCTTCAGTCGTGTCCGACTCTGTGCGACCCCATAGACAGCAGCCCACCAGGCTCCCCCGTCCTTGGGATTCTCCAGGCAAGAACACTGGAGTGGGTTGCCATTTCCTTCTCCAGTGCATGAAAGTGAAAAGCGAAAGTCAAGTCACTCAGTCATATCTGACTCTTAGCGACCCCATGGACAGCAGCCTACCAGGCTTCTCCATCCATAGGATTTTCCAGGCAAAAGTACTGGAGTGGAGTGCCATAGACCCACTTAACAAACGTTTATATGGGAACACTCTTCTCACCCACAGATCGGGAACCTTGTTAGCCTTAAACAGTCATTTGGCCTAAGCCAGGAGGAATACGGGTTTGATGGTGCACCCTTTGATGGTGTCCCGGGCTTGGCCTTCCAAAGGTGCCATCCCCATCTTTGACAACTTGTGGTCGCAAGGTGCCTTTTCTGAGCCTGTCTTTGCCTTCTACTTGAGCAAGTAAGTCTGAGCTGGACAAGCCTGCTCCAAATTAGTTGTAAGATGCTTTCAGTTGCATGAAAATTATGCAACAATTGATACAAAAGTATCCTGAGAGATAATCTAACCCAAGATAACTATGGCCCCAGGGCCCCACCTGGCTTCACCTCTGGCTTTTATAATAAAGTTCTATTAGAACACAACCATGCTCCTGGGCGCAAGGGCTGGTGCTTGGTGTAGGGGGTGAGCGAAAAGGAAGACTAATACAAGGTATCAAGATATGAGTTGTAAGAAAAGACAACAGGATTTGCTGATGAATTTGACATGGAAGGGAAGAGAGGGAAGGTGGAAATCTTTCCCTTCTCACTAACATTTCACTGAGCACCCAGGACCAGCTACACAAAGAAAGGTGGGACCCAAAACAAAAGTGTCAGGCTCCTTTTTCAACAAGTATTGGGAATTTCAAGACAGGGAGAGCAGAGGTGGGGGCCCTGCTGAGTGTGGGGCCCAATGGACAGCACAGGTCATGGGCCAGTGAAGCCAACCCTGGGTGACTTGAATCCACACCCTAGTGCTTCAGGCCTTGATTTTTCTGAAAAAAATACAGGCTGGACAAGGGGAAAGACAAAACCCTTCAGCACACTGACCTCTGAGGGTATCGCTAAGCACTCAGGTCACAGGAGATCCAGGGCCTCTTCTAAAGACTGAATGGATAGAGCCTTGCCAGGTGGCCAGGCTTCTAACCTCCTTTGTGCCACTCATTAGCCAGCAACCAACCTCAGTCTGGTTCTCAATTGCTCCTAGCCTCGAATTCTGCATCTGTAGATGGGGACCTTATTAGGGCCTTGATGAGTAGACAAGCACAGCTCTCAGACAGAATCTCCTCCAAGGATCTCCCCCTCTCCTCTCTCTACAGATACAAAATGCAGGGCAGTGCAGTGATATTTGGTGGGGTGGACCACCACTACTACAAGGGAGAACTCAGCTGGGTACCAGTCCCAACCTCGCCACTGGCTGATAAGCATGAACCAGTAAGCCTCTCCCTCTAAGGGTCACCACAAGTGATGCTCCCACAGCTGTACACAGACACAGGCAGACACACAAATCCACTCCCAGACACAGGCAACAGACATACACACCAACACTATGACACAGACAGACACAAGGCACTTGTGCAAACATACAAGCTGGCACATATAAACATGAATAGCCAGCCAGAGACACACAAGTACACGCACAGAGCCACATATGAACACACACATAAACAAACACAGAAACACATAAATACACAAACCACCCACGGGTTAATAATCACCCCAGGCCTCCTGACCAGGGCTCTGAACAGGGTCCATCACAGGGTCCAGAGAGGCCTGTGCAGCTGCGGGAGGACTGCACCCCTGAGTGTGAGGTGGGGAGCATGGTTATAGGACTTTACAGTGTGGTGAAAAGAGGATCAGGGAGAATTACCTCAGCCTGAACAGAGCTGTGATAAGATGACCCACTGTCCAGGGCTACAAGGGACCAAGGAAGTTCTCAGCAAGATAAATGTCAGTTTAAAAACAGGGAAAGTCCTGAAGAAATGGGGAAAACTGGTCTCCTTAGGGAGAAGCTAGCCAGCAGTGGAGAGAGGTTGGCCACAGTCTTGGGACTCAAAAATGACTCATTAAAAAGAGACACCCCACATCCCTGGCACACAGTGGGGCAGGGGCTATAACTGAGAGAATCAGGAAGGTAGGATCCAGGAGTGGTTTGATAAGAAGAGGCAATAATTGATGAGATTCTGTGTTTGACCCTCAGATAAAAGCTTACCTGTCCTTTGAGGTTCTGTGTCTAGTCAGATATCGCCTGGTCAGGGTCTCAGTGTCTGAGCCCAGTGAGGGGATGCTGCTCAGAGACACCCTCTCCCAGGGCAGCCAGTCTCTCCCACCCCTATGAGAATCTGCTGCCACAGGGACCTCCATCTTCACAGTGTGTTTGTCCCATTGTTGGTGAGATATCAGATATACCTCTCTGGACGGTCTTCATTATTTTCACAGTCTTCATTCACTCATTCAACAGACAAGCATTTTGCATTCACTGTGTGCCAAGCAATTTAGGGAGGCAATGAGAATAAAGCTCACCCTCACATCTAAGAAGGTAAATGTACAAGAAATGACACACACACAGAGGGAATTGTCACTTTGGTACATGCTAGACATGAGGAAGTGTCTACAGAGAGTGACCAAGACAGGAGACTGATATACACCGGGAGAAAGATTTCCCTGAAACCATGACAGTTAAGCTGAAATCTGGAAAATGAGGAGAAATTAGCTAGTCAAAGGGGAGGGGACACTTCCAGCAAGGAAGCCCAGCATGTGGCAAGGTATAAAAGAGCCAAGGTACAAAAGGTGTATTCAAGTACTGCTCAAGGATGTCAAGGAAGTTGCTGTGATCAAAGCAAAAGAAAAGTCAGGGCAAGAGATGACTCACTGTTCTAGAGACAGTCAGGGAGGGGGCAGCTGTGAGGGAGGGGGCTCACAGTCCCTCAAGGAGGGAGCCTTCCACTTGACCCTGAGGCCCGCTTTGTCTACTGTCTCAGCATCAGCATGAATGGGAATATTGTTGCTTGTTCTCATGGATGTCAAGCCTTTGTGGACACTGGGACATCATTGATCTATGGCCCAACAGACCTAGTCACCAACATCAACAAGCTCATGAACGCCAGGCTTGAGAATTCTGAGGTGAAGTGTCATGCCACAAGGTCACTCCCAGTCTCCCCACATGATAAGGATTCTCTGGCCCAACCTCTCTCCTTCTCTCTAACAGTATGCAGTTTCATGTGATGCCGTCAAGACCCTGCCTCCTGTCATCTTCAACATCAATGGCATTGACTATCCACTGCCCCCTCAAGCCTACATCATCAAGGTGAGGGGCCATCCCTAAGGGTTGGTTCTCTAAATTGGGGTTTGCAGGAACCCTTGGGCTACTGCTGGGAGGAGGGCATGCTCCTCAGGCCAAGCCACAACTTGCAGATGCTGCTGAAAACCCTATGGCTGGGCCAGCACCTCCCACAAAATCAACCACTTGAGAGTAGAAGACAGTCTGGGACATCCATCCTCCTGAAATAAACATGGAGACACCACTCCGTGATGGCATGGTGGGAGTCACAAGGAGAGGGGAACACTAAGGGCCTCTGCCCTCATAGATCTTCAGTTCTACTAGAGCCCTCAGATGCAGAAATACAGAAAGTCAGCTCTAGGGATCCCTAAAATAGGACATGTGACAAGGGGGGTTGGCTGGTGGCAGTCCCTGTGTGTGCTCCCACCATAATGATTAACAGTCTCCCTTTCCTTCTTGAAATTAACCCGGTTACAATAAATTACATGGCTACCTTAGACCTCGGCTGCAACTTCCCCTTGCTAAGTCCCAGTTTCCCCTGTGAGTCGGGCTACCCGACCCCTCTGTGGGGAGGTTGGATGCTAAGGTGATTAAAGGATTCACAGTGACTGCTCAGCCCTGACACAGGGTGGAGGCCTCATGTCAGCTCCCTGTGGGAGTTCAGAGCAGGCTGTTGGGCTCAAAGAAGGCTTTGAGGAAGAGAGGGAATTGCAGTAATTCTGAAACCCCTGACTCATGGCACCATAGGGAGGCCTGCTTGGGTCTAGGCAAATCTACCCTGGGTTCCATGCAAATGGCACCCCGTGGTGCTCTGCAAAGGGACCCTGGGACTTATTAGGGGTGTTGAGGGCTATAGACCGACGGGTTGGGATGGAGACCAGAATAACTCACCCAGCCAAGCCTGGAGTGGCCAAACGCTGAGTGTGGGTCCAAAGAGGCTTCTCAGAGGGTCTGAGCGAAGTCTTAAAGAACATGTTGTGAGCACTGCTTTGAATGTATTTAACATGCATAACCAACAGTGAGCTACTGTATAGCACAGGCAACACTGCTCAACATAAGGTGGCAGCCTGGATGGAAAGGGTGTCTTTGGGACAAGGATACATGTATATGTATGACTGAGTCCCTTTAATGTCCACCTAAAACTTCAAATACTGTTAATCAGCTATACTCCAAAACAAAATTAAAAGTTTAAAAAAAGAGCTGGTTTTGGGGACCCAGGAGATGAACAGGCATTCTCTGCAGAGAAAACAAGGAGCAGGAGTCAGAAGGAAAGAAACAGAGAGTGGGAGGAGAACCAAGGGACACTCTTGTTCTTTCCTAAAAAAACTGTATTGCAGTATAGCTGATCTTCAGTGTTGCCTTAAGTTATGCTGCACAGCTAAGTGATTTAGCTGTACATATTTAAATATATTTTTATTAGTTAATCAGTAAATATTGAATATAGTTCCTTGCACTATAAGTAGGACTTTGTTACTTTTCTGTATATTATTTTGCATCTGATAACTCCAAACTTCCAATCCTCCCCTCCCCACACTCCCGAATATGTCAGTCACACGACTTGGCCCTTTTTGGTTTTGGATGAACCCTCATATCCCCAGCTGCTGAGAAAATCACCTGATACTTACCAAAAAAAGGAAATAAAATGAAGAAGTGTGTCAGGTCTGGATATTGAGGAGGGAGTAGCAGGTAAGCGCACAGGCTGACTGGTGTGTGTCTCTAACTCCCGCAGGATAAAAACTCCTGCATTAGTGTCTTTCAAGGGGGCCTAGAAAATATCTCTCCAGACAACTGGCTCTTGGGTGACGTCTTTCTGAGGCAGTACTTTGCAGTTTTTGATCAAAAAAATGAAAGGATTGGCCTGGCTCTGGCAGTGTAAATGCTTGGACTGTTTCAGGAATTAAGCAGGCCACTCCTAACACACACTCGCTCACACTAGGGCACTCCTGCCCAGCGATGCTGGTGAACTGTGTTTGGTGCTCTGCAAACTCTATTCTCAGTAAAGAATAAAATGTTTCACTCTTAATGGTGCTAAAACAAATGGGTGCCTCTTTTTGGGTCTGGGAGGTGCATTATAATCAGGAAGGATCTAGAACCAAGTCTGAACCACTAGGGAGAGGAGCTCAACTCCAACTGGTTTCAAGGAAAGGGGAGACTTTTCATAAGAACACTGGAGATCTTGTACGTAGGAACCAGAGCAGATAGAAAGATCTCAGTGACTGGACCCAAGAAATCAGAAGTCATCAGTTCTCTCTTTCTCACCCTCGCTCTTTCCCCTCTCTCCTTTGTATGTCTAGCCTGACAGCTTTCTTCCTTAAGGCTCCTACACCTAGTGAGGGAGTCCAGAGCTACATGCCTTAGGGTTTTTATCCCTAAGGCGTCTAACCCATAAGGAAAGAAGCTCAGAGTCTTGAGGGTTCAAGGGAGTGCTCTGACTAGTCCACCTCAGATCACATGTCCGTATGGTATCTCCAATTTTCTTGAAGAGATGTCTTGTCTTTGCAATTCTATTGTTTTTCTCTATTTCTTGCACTGTTCACTTAAGAAGGCTTTCTTATCCCTCCTTGCTCTTCTCTGGAAGTCTGCATTCCTTTGATTTTAACTTTCTCTTTTGTGTTTGCTTTCACTTCTCTTCTTTTCTCTGCTATTTGTAGCCATCCTCAGATAACCACTTTGCCTTCTTGCATTTCTGTTTCTTGGAGATGGTTTGATCACCACCTTCTGTACAATGTTACAAACCTCCATCATTAGTTCTTCAGGCACCCTGTCTACCAGATTTAATCCCTTGAATCTATTTGTCACCTCTGCTGTATAATCATAAGGGGTTTGATTTAGGTGATACATGAATGGTCTAGTTGTTTTCCCTCCTTTCTTCATTTTAAGCCTGGATATGGCTTGCTTCTGCCTACACAATTAGTGGCAGGTCACCACCCTCCGTCCCTGGTAGGAGCAGAGCAAAACCACACAATTTGGGATCTGATATCCTGAGTTTGCACTTTGGCTCCTCATATCCCTAGTTGTGTGAGCTTGATCAAGTCCCTTAACCTCAGTTTCCTCATCAGGAAAGTGGGCCTCATGATGATAATTCCAACTTGGAGATTGTATATGTGCCTGGGAGGAGCAAGTAGCCCTGAGAAGGCTTTTTGAATTCCTGAGTCTGGAGCAAATGTGAATTATTCTGCCTCTTCAGGTGGCAATCTTCTGTTTAGAGACAACTCTCACCATGCTTAGGGCTCAATATGAGTCAAGCAAAATGACGTTTGTTTCTGAACCATGACAGGGAACTCTCACTGAGCAGCACTTCTTTTTCCTGGATCCACCAGGAGCTAAAGAGCTGGCTTCACTTACTTCCCTCCTCACACTTATAAGCCAACCTTTCCTTTCCAAACACTTCTCTCCTAAAATCACACTGCAAGGAGAGTTGTAAAGGCTTTTGGTCTCTTGTCAGTTCCCCACATCTCCTAGGTAGCACAGGAAGCTGTTACTATGGCAACCTGCACAGTCCAATCTCAACCTGTTAAATGGAACTGTCCCCATTCGGGCCCTCATGTCTAGAACACCGGCAGTTGTCTTAGAAACCTTCCTATGCCTGCTATTTAGTGAGGAAATACATGTGAACCTGAACTAGCTTTCTTTTCCAAGGGTGATTCCAACCATGCAAAGCAGTAACCAGATATTTAGTCATCTAACTACCCACAGGACTTAACAAAATCAAAGCACCCATCACGCATTTGTGACTTGCCTCAAAACACCATTGAAGTGATCTGCTGCAACAATCTGCTGCAACATTGGCATGTACACTTCATAAGGAAGATGTTTCAGATTTCTTTCTTTCTAAGCAGTTTCTGGGGATGAGATTGCAGTAGGAGATCTCACCACCCCCCAGTCCTAAATAGTTAACATGGCATGAAAGAAAGAATTGCTTTCAAGGCTTAAGAAACCATATTCTGGATTGAAATCCCAGGTTGGCCTTTTACTAGCTGCAGGACCTTGAACAAATTATTCATCCTCTTAATTTGTTTCTTATTGATAAAATGGGATTAATTCTGTAACAGAGTTTGCTCTTTCACAGACCTTAGCAGGTGGTCATTGCTGTGCACCATTGGTCCTTACCGTGTTACCAGGCAACTGTTACCCCAAGACCATTAGTGATCTTGCTCTGCCATTGGTTGGTGCTGCAAGTGGCCCCTTCCCCAAACAACAAGCTGTCTATGAGCATCGCTTAGAGGCCCATTCAGCCTACAGTAGGTGGAGACTTGGTTCTCAGGCTAAACTGAAATAAGAGTTGAATCCCATTTTTTTACGTGGGGCCCTCCAGCTTAGCTGGCCTTGGGCCAATGGGTTAGCTGGGGTACACAGGGAACCAGCTTGGGGGTATCCTACAGGGCTCCAGAGCCCTCACCAAGGTCACCCCTCGTCCTGAGTCTGGCCATAAGACAGTGGTGAACATCTCCCCACTTCCTGTCTCGGGAAGAGCAGTGGCAGTCTGCCTGGGTCACAGTCTGCAGGACTTGCCCATCCTGCAATGGGCAGGCTGTGGAGCTTGAGGGGCATTTGGGTCCTGGGAGCCTGGCTCTGTCAGCAGTAGCAGCTGGGCAAGGTATGGGGATGTAGCCCTGAAAGAGCGGAAAATTAAGATCTTGTTCCCCTTAACTAAGACCAGGACCTTAGAAGGAGAAAACTGCGCCTTGGGACCTTGCCCTTTCTTGTCAGAACAGAGAAAATTTGTTTGGCAGAGATTTGTAGGGACATCATTACCTTACCAAGACCTGATCTCAAGAACAAAAGATGTGACACCAAGAAGTTTGTAACAACTAATCACACCACAGAAAACAAGAAGCCAGGCCACTTTCCTCAAATCTACTTGTGACTCTGGCAGGAATCTACAGAGGCCATCACCACACAGGTGAAATGTGGCAGTTCACTTTTACTGCCACAGTGAGCTCTGGATTCATTTCCTTCCTAGTGCAGAATGTCCACCTGGAGCCAGGCCCTCCAGCAGCTGCCTTCCTGGTTTTTACAGACTCATCCCTCTCCAGGTCTCTTCCACATCCCATAGTAAAGTCTAAAGAACAAACACAGTCAAAACTCTCGTATCCTGCTGAAAGCAGTTTGTTGGTTTGTTTGTTTTTTAAACAGCTTTTGGTAACATGTTCAAAATCTTGAGTTCTTTGTCTTGGGACTGAAGGATCTGCACCAGAGAATCAGGAACCTCCCCTTCCAGCTAAATCTTTCTCCATTCCCACATGAACCACAGGCTTCACTGGACCCTCTCTTCTCATTGTTGCTGTTCATTCACTAAGCCATGTCGAACTCATCGTGATTCCATGGACTGCAGCACGCCAAGCTTCTCTGTCCTTCACTATCTCCCATAGTTTCCTCAGACTCATATCCATTGAACTGGTGAATCCATCCAACCATCTCATCCTGTCACCCCCTTCTCCTCCTGCTCTCAATCTTTCCCAGCATCAGGGTCTCTTCCAATGAGCTGGCTCGTGCATCAGGTGGCCAAAGCACTAGAGCTTCATCTTCAGCATCAGTCCTTCCACTGAATATTGTTCTACAACTCCGAAAACAGAAATCATGTTTCCAATCACTTAACAAACATTAAACATTGATAAAGATAAATAGAAATGGGATCTTGTCCTCTGGGAACTCCCAACACTACTGCTCCTGCCTTTACTATTGCCATTCCATGCCTTGGCCTAGAATTTCTTCCTGGTACATTATTCAGGTTGAAATGGCCTGCTGACCCATCCCTGTTAGCTATCCAGGAATTGTTCCTTCCTCATTCCCCACAGACTTCTTCCTGCTCCCTGATGGTCCTCTGTGCATACCACATTCCGATTACTATGTAGGAATCAGCATGTTTCTCCAGAAAGACAGGGACTCCCCAAGGACCCAACACACATTCCCCATCATGTCTGCACCCCTGCATGGAGGTCAGTGCCTAGCATGCACAAGGAACTCAGTGAGTGCTGGCTGCAAGGGGACCTCCATTTTGGCAGACTTACAGGAGCAAAGACCATATTTATCCTCCTGCCTCAAACAACTCCAAACCAGACAAAATAAATGAAGCATTAGCTTTTGTACATCAAACATCAGGCACCAGAGAATGGATTCCTGAGAGGGGGAAGAAACAGAGGTGAGCCTTAAAATTGTTGCAACTCTAGACAGAGTTTCCAACACATGGCACAGGGAGGGAGTATCCAGGAAGAGCCAAACAATCTCCCCAGATTTGGAAAGAAAGAGTTGTGACTCTAATTAGTTAGAATTCACATAGAGAGCTACACATAGAGAACAGTATGAGTTTGTAGGATATAGCTCTCCAGTTTTCAACTGACTGTTGATAGTACAGTGAACTTAAAGCAATAGCAACAAAAATCATGCAAAACAAACCATAAATTTATTTTAAAAGACGGTGGAAAAAAAAAGTAATTGTCTGTCAGAGAGCTTTGAACCAACTTTCAGTTCAGTTCAGTTCAGTCACTCAGTCGTGTCCGACTCCTTGTGATCCCATGAATCACAACAAGCCTGGCCTCCCTGTCCAACACCAACTCCCAGAGTTCACCCAAACTCATATGCATCCAGTCGGTGATGCCATCCAGCCATCTCATCATCTGTCATCACCTTCTCCTCCTGCCCCCAATCCCTCCCAGCATCAGGGTTTTTTCCAGTGAGTCAACACTTTGCATGAGGTGGCCCAAGTATTGGAGTTTCAGCTTCAGCATCAGTCCTTCCAAGGAACACCCAGGACTGATAGCCTTTAGGATGGACTGGTTGGATCTCCTTGCAGTCAAAGGGACTCTCAAGAGTCTTCTCCAACACCACAGTTCAAAAGCATCAATTCTTCAGCGCTCAGCTTTCTTCACAGTCCAACTCTCACATCTATACATGACCACGGGAAAAAACCATAACCTTGACTAGATAGACCTTTGTTGCAAAGTAATGTCTCTGTTTTTAAATATGCTATCTAGGTTGGTCATAACTTTCCTTCCAAGGACTAAGCATCTTTTAATTTCATGGCTACAATCACCATCTGCAGTGATTTTGGAGCCCCAAAAAATAAAGTTTGACACTGATTCCACTGTTTCCCCATCTATTTCCCATGAAGTGATGGGACCAGATGCCATGATCTTAGTTTTCTAAATGTTAAGCTTTAAGCCAACTTTTTCACTCTCCACTTTCACTTTCATCAACAGGCTTTTTATTTCCTCTTTGCTTTCTGCATTAAGGGTGGTGTCATCTGCATATCTGAGGTTATTGATATTTCTCCCAGCAATCTTGATTCCAGCTTGTGCTGATTCCAGCCCAGCATTTCTCATGATGTACTCTGTATATAAGTTAAATAAGCAGGGTGACAATATACAACCTTGACATACTCCTTTTCCTATTTGGAACCAGTCTGTTGTTCCATGTCCAGTTCTAACTGTTGCTTCCTGACCTGCATACAGATTTCTCAAGAGGCAGGTCAGATGGTCTGGTATTCCCATCTCTTTCAGAATTTTCCACAGTTTATTGGGATCCACACAGTCAAAAGCTTTGGCATAGTCAATAAAGCAGAAATATATGCTTTTCTGGAACTCTCTTGCTTTTTCCATGATCCAGCGGATGTTGGCAATTTGATCTCTGGTTCCTCTGCCTTTTCTAAAATCAGCTTGAACATCAGGAAGTTCATGGTTCACATATTGCTGAAGCCTGGCTTGGAGAATTTTCAGCATTACTTTACTAGTGTGTGAGATGAGTGCAATTGTGCAGTAGTTTGAGCATTCTTTGGCATTGCCTTTCTTTGGGATTGGAATGAAAACTGACCGTTTTCTGTCCTGTGGCCACTGCTGAGTTTTCCAAATTTGCTGGCATATTGAATGCAGCACTTTCACAGCATCATCTTTCAAGATTTAAAATAGCTCAACTGGAATTCCATCACCTCCACTGGCTTTGTTCATAGTGATGCTTTCTAAGGCCCACTTGACTTCACATTCCAGGATGCCTGGCTCTAGGTCAGTGATCACACCATCGTGATTATCTGGGACGTGAAGATCTTTTTTGTACAGTTCTTCTGTGTATTCTTGCCACCTCTTCTTGATATCTTCTGTTTCTGTTAGGTCCATACCATTTCTGTCCTTTATCGAGCCCATCTTTGCATGAAATGTTCCCTTGGTATCTCTAATTTTCTTGAAGAGATCTCTAGTCTTTCCCATTCTGTTGTTTTCCTCTATTTCTTTGCAATAATCACTGAGGAAGGCTTTCTTATCTCTTCTTGCTTTTCTTTGGAACTCTGCATTTGACCGTGTGGATCACCACAATCTGTGGAAAATTCTTCAAGAGATGGAATTACCAGATCACTTGACCTGCCTCTTGAGAAATGTGTATGCAGGTCAGGAAGCAACAGTTAGAACTGGACATGAAACAACAGACAGGTTCCAAATAGGGAAGGAGAACAACAAGGCTCTATATTGTCACCCTGCTTATTTAACTTCTATGCAGAGGACATCATGAAAAACTCTGGGCTGGAAGAAGCACAAGCTGGAATCAAGATTACCAGGAGAAATATCAATAACCTCAGATATGCAGATGACAGCACCCTTATGGCAGAAAGTGAGTAGACCTAAAGAGCCTCTTGATGAAAAGGAAAAAGTTGGCTTAAAGCTCAACATTCAGGAAACTAAGGTCATGGCATCTGGTCCCATCACTTCATGGCAAATAGATGGGGAAACAGTGGAAACAGTGTCAGACTTTATTTTGGGGGGCTCCAAAAAACTGCAAATGGTGATTGTAGCCATGAAATTAAAAGACGCTTAGTCCTTGGAAGGAAAGTTATGACCAACCTAGATAGCATATTTAAAAGCAGAGACATTACTTTGCAACAAAGGTCCATCTAGTCGGGCTATGGTTTTTCCAGTAGTCATGTATGGTAGGGAGAGTTGAACTGTGAAGAAAGCTGAGCACCGAAGAATTGATGCTTTTGAACTGTGGTGTTGGAGAAGACTCTTGAGAGTCCCTTTGACTGCAAAGAGATCCAACCAGTCCATCCTAAAGGAGATCAGTCCTGGGTGTTCAGTGGAAGGACTGATGCTGAAGCTGAAACTCGAATACTTGGGCCACCTCATGCGAAGAGTTGACTCATTGGAAAAGATCCTAATGCTCGGGCGGATTGGGGGCAGGAGGAGAAGGGGATGACAGGTGATGAGATGGCTGGATGGCATCACCGACTTGATGGACATGGGTTTAGGTAGACTCCAGGAGTTGGTGATGGACAGGGAGGCCTGGTGTGCTGTGATTCATGGGGTCGCAAAGAGTCAGACATGACTGAGCGACTGAACTTAACTGAACTGAACTCAAGGCTATGGTTTTTCCAGTATTCATGTATGGATGTGAGAGTTTGATTATAAAGAAAGCTGAGCACTAAAGAATTGATGCTTTTGAACTGTGATGTTGAAGACTCCTGATAGTCCTTTGGACTGCAAGGAGGTCCAATCACTCCATCCTAAAGGAAATCAGTCCTGAATATTCATTGGAAGGACTGATACTGAAGCTGAAATGCCAACACTTTGGCCACCTGATGCAAAGAACCAACTAATTGGAAAAGACCCTGATACTGGCAAGATTGAAGTCGGGAGGGGAAAGGGATGACCAAGGATGAGATGGTTGGATGGCATCACTGACACATTGGATATGAGTTTGATTAGGCTCCAGGAGTTGGTTATGGTAGGGAAGACTGGCATGCGGCAGTCCATGGGGTCTCAAAGAGGCAGACACGACTGAGAGACGGAACTGAACTGAACTGAGCCATCAGATGAATAGCATGAATGTTAAAACTACCATCAAAAAAAAGTTACAGCTCATTAACTGATAAAGTATATAAAAGTGTACGAGGAACTTCCCAGGTAACTCAGTGGTAAAAATCTGCCTGCCAATGTTGGATACATGAGTTCCATTCCTGATCCTCGTAGATCCCACCTGCAGTGGAGCAGTTAAACCCATTTACCACAGCTATTGAGCCTCTGCTCTAGAATCTGGGGACTGCAACTACTGAGTCCATGTACCCTAGAGCCCATGGTTCCCAACAGGAAAAGCCAAAGCAATAAGAAGCTTACATGCTGCAATGAAGAGTAGCCCTGGCTCATTGCAACTCAAGAAGACAAAAATAAGTATATAAAATTATTTTAAGAAATGCATAGAAAATAAAAAGTATGCTGCATGGAAAGAACAGCAGATTAGACACTACAGAAGAAAAAAAAATCAGTGTACTTGAAGAAGTAGCAGCAGAAACTATGCAAAATCAACCCCAAATTAAAAGAAAAATTGATGGGGTGGAAAATAAATTGTGCGTCAAGAAAGCTTTGAAATAATTTTAATGCTAAACTACATGTAACTGGAGCCCCACAGAAACATCATTTCCATTCTTTTTAATTTCTTTAGAAAATAATTGACTGTTTAAAGCAAAAGTTGTAACAATATATCATGTGATTTATAACGGATGTAGAAGTGAAATGTGTGACAATAACAGCAAAAAGGCCAGGAGGGAGGGAATGAGAGTATAGCATGGTTAGGTTCTTATTCTACCTGTAAAGCAATAGAAAATCACTTGATGGTCAACTAGCAAGGTAAAGATGCATACCATGAATCTTAATACAGCCACTTCATAAAGAAGAGTTACAGCTAATAAACTGACAAGGGATATAAAAGGGAATCATAAAAACTACTCAAAGCAAAGAAGTCAGGGGAAAAATGGAAAATGGGAAGAAAGAACATGGTACAGATTGAAAACAAACAGCAAGATAATAGAATTAAACCCAACTAAAGTTAGCCCCTGAGATGTGAACACTGATTGAAGACATAACCCAGGCTGCAGATGACAGCAGATCCCCATAGGCTGCACTCTACTGCGGAAACAGAAATTGCCAGGCTCCGGGGCCCATGTGCCTGGGCACAGAACAGCCCCACAAGTTTATATGGAACAGTACTTTAGAAGGACTCAATCATATAAAGTATATTCTCTGTTTATAAAGAAATTAGAAATCAATGTTCACTGGACAGCAGAGTAATAAGATGATAGCATAGTGCCGACCTTCCCTCTCTTACTACTTTAATTCTGCCCAGGAGGGAGCAGATAAATTGGCAAGACTTACATGTCTCCAGTACTAGACATACCTGATTGGTGTTATTTGTTTAATTTTCATGTTTCAGTCTCCTTTCTCCTCTCCTGTCTGCCCCATCTTAAGCCGCAGGGTCTTCTAAGCCACAGCTACGTCGCTACAAACAAATTTGTATGGTGTTTGCTGAGTTTCCAATAAATCGGTGAACCTTGTTTCTTCCTATTTTGTACTTCTGACTCTTTTCTGCCAACCCTGGCTCTTGTCCCACCTCCTGGAATCCTGGTCCTCTGTCACTTGCAGCTATGTTCCTATACACCAGGCCTCCATTACACCCAGTGGCATTTCTTTTCAGAGTGGCCATAATACATGCAAAAAGTGAAAGAGCAGGCAGCTCCTCACTCTCTTCTCTTGTTCCTTCATGACATACATTCACTGAAAGCCTGTGTAGCAAGTCTGTTACTTACACACCTTCAAGTTGAGGACTTTCAAAGATGTAAAAGTGCATTTGCATGCCCAAACACATCAGTTAGTTCACAGGTCTGACACACATCATTTTGGTTACATCCCTGGCAAGTGATTGTGTTTTTACATACTTTATTGTATAGAACTATATGGAGTAGAGTAGTACAGTATCTTTATTTCAAACCTACAATGTCTGAAAGACCAGTTTTGAACACCCTTTGAAATAGAACTTGTTCATATATAGGGGACTTACTGTTCTGCTAAGATGTGTGGATACAAAAGTGAACACACCATCTCCAGGTCCAAGGAAGTTACATTCCTGGTTGGGAAATTAGAGGAAATATGAGCTCTCCCTACTCCAATACATCTCAGTCCTTCAGATGACCTTGATCAGGAACAAAAAATATTAAAATAGCAATAATTATCTTGTTTTTACCTGCTTCTAAAAAGTGTTGTTTAGCTGCTCAGTACTGGATCTTGTTATGCTGGTGGACTGGATGGAGAAGTGATGTGAACAGGAGTAGGGAAGGTGAGATAGGTAGGTCAGAATGTAAGGTAACAAAAGTAAGATATTTAAGAAGCTGAAGAAATGAGAGATATTTGGCCCTGAGTTGGAAAAGCAGTTTTCAAAACAAATTGGTTCATGTGATATGTATACTATCTAATTCAATCCTTAGAAGAGCTCTAGTGATGAGTTTGCCTTTTTTGTTGTTGTTTCCTGGAACACAGCTTGGATCATCAAGCAGTTTTTTACTGCTGCTCCTTCCTCTTGTCTCCTAAATTGTGCCCAGCAGTTCAGGCTGATCCATCCATAAAGGTTTTGTTCTTTTAGGCAGGAGCCGGAAACTTCATACAACTCTGTTCTCTGTTTTCTTACAAAACCAAATGTATTTTGTTATTAGGCAACGTGCCTAGTAGCTAAAAGACTGCATTTCCTACCTGCCAGTGCTCTTAGTCATGACTGGTGACTTTGTGATATAGCAGACATGTAAGAGCCATTTCTTGGAAGGCTGCTTTTTCAAGGAGCTGATTCAGCTGGAACATGAGTCTCTTTCCTTCCCTACCTTCTTCCTCAGTGCTGTCTTGTTTTCAGATGTGATGGCTGGAACTCTTGCATCTGATTTGGACCAATAGGTAACCTTGAAGTTGGATACCAGTCAAGGTCTGACTGGCCCACCTCCAGATTTATTCCAGTGGGAGAAAAAAATCAAGTTTATCTTGTTAAAGGTATGGTTGTTTTAGTTTTTTGCAATGTGCATCCAACTTAATCTTGATACTAATATGTTTAGCCTTATTATTTTGTTGGGTTTAGTGATTACATTTGTATTTTAAATTTGTCTTATTTTTTATTTTAAGGATTGGTTCATAAAGTGCACATATACCTAAATAGTATAAATGCAAAATTATTGTTAAAAAATTATTCTTACAGATTTTGAATTTTTATGCTTTCTTTTCTTCTTTCCTTTCTTGTTTTCCCCACATTTGTATAGCCTAGCATATGTCCTCTCTTTTAATCTTGTCTGAATCCTATTACCAGCCAAAAGTGATGAAGGAGCAGGGTGTGCAGAACCAAAGAAGAACACAGCACAGGGACATGAATGAAGGGTGGTAGCCCTTGTTACTCACCATGAATGTTCTGCAGTCGGATCACATTATCCTGCCCTCTGTGTACCCACCAGCCCCAGGTTTGCCATGACCATGGAAGTTACATTGGCCAGCGGAGTTTGAGTAGTAGTGACATATGATTTCAAAATGGAGGCTTTTAAGAACCAGAGTCTAATTGGCCTCACACTCCCTTCCCCTACATCCGGAGGAAAGCTCCATCTACTTACCTCCCTGAAAGTAAGTGTTGAACAGAGCCCCTTGTCTACTAAACTCAGATGTGAGTGAGAAATAAATCTGTTATTAAGACTTTGACCAAAACCTGTGGGACACTGTAAAAGCAGTTCTAAGGGGAAAGTTCATAGCAATACAGGCATACCTCAAGAAACAAGAAAAAAGTCAAATAAATAACCTAACTCTACACCTAAAGAACTAGAAAAGGAAGAAATGAAGAACCCCAGGGTTAGTAGAAGGAAAGAAATCTTAAAAATTAGAGCAGAAATAAATGCAAAAGAAACAAAAGAGATCATAGCAAAAATCAACAAAGCTAAAAGCTGGTTCTTTGAAAGGATAAATAAAATTGACAAACCATTAGCCAGACTCATCAAGAAACAAAGGGAGAAAAATCAAATCAATAAAATTAGAAATGAAAATGGAAAGATCACAACAGACAACACAGAAATACAAAGGATCGTAAGAGACTACTATCAACAATTATATGCCAATAAGATCGACAACGTGGAAGAAATGGACAAATTCTTAGAAGAGTACAACTTTCCAAAACTCGACTAGGAAGAAATAGAAAATCTTAACAGACCCATCACAAGCACGGAAATTGAAACTGTAATCAGAAATCTTCCAGCAAACAAAAGCCCAGGTCCAGACGGCTTCACAGCTGAATTCTACCAAAAATTTAGAGAGGAGCTAACACCTATCCTGCTCAAACTCTTCCAGACAATTGCAGAGGAAGGTAAACTTCCAAACTCATTCTATGAGGCCACCATCACCCTAATACTAAAACCTGACAAAGATGCCACAAAAAAAGAAAACTACAGGCCAATATCACTGATGAACATAGATGCAAAAATCCTTGACAAAATTCTAGCAATGAGAATCCAACAACACATTAAAAAGATCATACACCATGACCAAGTGGGCTTTATCCCAGGGATGCAAGGATTCTTCAATATCTGCAAATCGATCAATGTAATACACCACATTAACAAATTGAAAAATAAAAACCATATGATTATCTCAATAGATGCAGAGAAAGCCTTTGACAAAATTCAACATCCATTTATGATAAAAAGTCTCCAGAAAGCAGGAATAGAAGGAACATACCTCAACATAATAAAAGCTATATATGACAAACCCACAGCAAACATTATCCTCAGTGGTGAAAAACTGAAAGCATTTCCTCTAAAGTCAGGAACAAGACAAGGGTGCCCACTTTCACCATTACTATTCAACATAGTTTTGGAAGTTTTGGCCACAGCAATCAGAGCAGAAAAAGAAATAAAAGGAATCCAAATTGGAAAAGAAGAAGTAAAACTCTCACTATTTGCAGATGACATGATCCTCTACATAGAAAACCCTAAAGACTCCTCCAGAAAATTACTAGAACTAATCAATGACTATAGTAAAGTTGCAGGATATAAAATCAACATACAGAAATCCCTTGCATTCCTATACACTAATAATGAGAAAACAGAAAGAGAAATTAAGGAAACAATTCCATTCACCATTGCAACGGAAAGAATAAAATACTTAGGAATATATCTACCTAAAGAAACTAAAGACCTATATATAGGAAACTATAAAACACTGGTGAAAGAAATCAAAGAGGACACTAATAGATGGAGAAATATACCATGTTCATGGATTGGAAGAATCAATATAGTGAAAATGAGTATACTACCCTAAGCAACTTATAGATTCAATGCAATCCCTATCAAGCTACCAACGGTGTTCTTCACAGAGCTAGAACAAATAATTTCCCAATTTGTATGGAAATACAAAAAACCTGGAATAACCAAATCTATCTTGAGAAAGAAGAATGGAACTGCAGGAATCAACCTACCTGACTTCAGGCTCTACTACAAAGCCACAGTCATCAAGACAGTATGGTACTGGCACAAAGACAGAAATATAGATCAATGAAACAAAATAGAAAGCATTTCTGCACAAAGACAGAAATATAGATCAATGGAACAAAATAGAAAGCCCAGAGATAAATCCACACACATATGGACACCTTATCTTTGACAAAGGAGGCAAGAATATACAATGGATTAAAGACAATCTCTTTAACAAGTGGTGCTGGGAAATCTGGTCAATCACTTGTAAAAGAATGAAACTAGAACACTTTCTAACACCATACACAAAAATAAACTCAAAATGGATTAAAGATCTCAATGTAAGACCAGAAACTATAAAACTACTAGAGGAGAACATAGGCAAAACACTCTCCGACATTCATCACAGCAGGATCCTCTATGACCCATCTCCCAGAATATTGGAAATAAAAGCAAAAATAAACAAATGGGACCTAATTAACCTTAAAAGCTTCTGCACATCAAAGGAAACTATTAGCAAGGTGAAAAGGCAGCCTTCAGAATGGGAGAAAATAATAGCAAATGAAGCAACTGACAAACAACTAATCTCAAAAATATACAAGCAACTCCTACAGCTCAACTCCAGAAAAATAAATGACCAAATCAAAAAATAGGCCAAAGAACTAAATAGACATTTCTCCAAAGAAGACATACAGATGGCTAACAAACACATGAAAAGATGCTCAACATCACTCATTATCAGAGAAATGCAAATCAAAACCACTATGAGATACCATTTCACACCAGTCAGAATGGCTGCAATCCAAAAGTCTACAAGCAATAAATGCTGGAGAGGGTGTGGAGAAAAAGGGAACCCTCTTACACTGTTGGTGGGAATGCAAACTAGCACAGCCACTCTGGAGAACAGTGTGGAGATTCCTTAAAGAACTGGAAATAGACCTGCCTTATGATCCAGCAATCCCACTGCTGGGCATACACACTGAGGAAACCAGAAGGGAAAGAGACACGTGTACCCCAATGTCCATCGCAGCAATGTTTATAATAGCCAGGACATGGAAGCAACCTAGATGTCCATCAGCAGATGAATGGATAAGAAAGCTATGGTACATATACACAATGGAGTACTACTCAGCCATTAAAAAGAACACATTTGAATCAGTTCTAATGAGGTGGATGAAACCGGAGCCTATTTTACAGAGTGAAGTAAGCCAGAAAGAAAAACACCAATACAGTATACTAATGCATATATATGGAATTTAGAAAGATGGTAACAATAACCCTATGTACGAGACAGCAAAAGAGACACTGATGTATAGAACAGTCTTATGGACTCTGTTGGAGAGGGAGAGGGTGGGAAGATTTGGGAGAATGGCATTGAAACATGTGTAATATCATGTATGAAACGAGTTGCCAGTCCAGGTTCAATGCACGATACTGGATGCTTGGGGCTGGTGCACTGGGATCACCCAGAGGGATGGTGTGGGGAGGGAGGAGGGAGGAGGGTTCAGGATGGGGAGCACATGTATACCTGTGGCGGATTCGTTTTGATGTTTGGCAATACTAATACAGTGTTTCAGGTTTAAAAATAAAATAAAATAAATAAAAATTTAAAAAAACATAAATTCATTAAAATAAATAAATAAAAATTAAAAGCCAAGGGCAGAAGTATTTTTAAATAATGTTGGTTTTTTCCCCCAAATATATAAGTAATACATATTCATTGCAGATAATTTAGAAAGCGGTGGAAAACATGAAGAAAATAAAATAATACAGGTAAAATGAAAAAGAAAAAAAAAAAAGACTTTAAAATTTGGGCATTTTATGTTTTCATCCTGTAAGTAACTTTCTCTTCACTGAAAGAGGTGACTATAACAAGAACTCCTATTTGTCTCCTTCTTCATTTAATAACTAAACTTAACTAAATTCCTAGTCTAGGGCCACCCAGCTGATAGTTCATTTCCTAGCCTATCTTTCTGTTAAAAATGCCTCTCTGACTTCATTGCAGCCACTGAGAAATGAGTGAAAGTAATTTTATGACTTCTGGTTATGCCCTTAAAGGAAGTGGACATATCCTGAGTCCCCTTCTTTCTCCCGCTAGCTGGGATGCAGATGTAATGGCAGGAGCTGGAGCAGCCATGTAAGACCAGAGGTGAGTATCACATATTCATTAAGGCAAAGCAACCAGAAAAAACTGGGTCCACATCATTGTGGAGCAATCTCTACTTTTATTACAGGAAAAGAAATGAAAATGTATTTAAGACAAGGTTATTTAGATTTTGAGTACAGAAGTTGAGCCTGTAACCTAACACCCATAGCCTAGTAACAAATCTGTGTGTTAGCCTTGTTTTGACATCAGAGTCTGGTGGACAGAGACTGGCATTCCCAGATGCCAATAGTGATAAAGAACCCGCCTGTCCAATGCTGGAAACATAAGAGTTGTGAGTTCGATCCCCAGGTCTGGAAGATCCCCTGGAGTAGGGCATGGTGACTCACTCCAGTACTTTTGCTTGGAGAATCTCAAAGACAGAGGAGCCTGGAAGGGCTGCAGTCCATGGGGTCGCAAAAACTTGGACACAACTGAAGAGACTTAGCACACCACACAGATAGAGACTAGATCTTCTCACATGGACTACAAGTAGGTTAAGTGAGAGCCATGTCCTCCAGAACGTGTGGTCTAGCATGGGCTTCAGAAACTCAGTTCAGTTGCTCAGTTGTGTCCAACTCTTTGAGACCCCATGGATTGCAGTACACCAGGCTTCCCTGTCTATCACCAACTCCTGGAGCCTACTCAAACTCATGCCCATCACATCGGTGATGCCATCAAACTATCTCATCCTCTGTCATCCCCTTCTCCTCCCGCCTTCAATATTTCCCAGCATTAGGGTCTTTTCCAATGAGTTGGTTCTTCGCATCAGGTGACCAAGGTATTGGAGTTTCAGCCTCAGCATCAGTCCTTCTAATGAATATTCAGGACTGTTCTCCCTTAGGATGGATCGGTTGTATCTCCTTGCAGTCCAGGGGAGTCTCAAGAGTCTTCTCCAACACCACAGTTCAAAAGCATCAATTCTATACTGCTCAGCTGTCTTTATAGTCCATCTCTCACATCCATACATGACTACTGGAAAAACCAAAGCCTTGATTAGATGAACCTTTGTTGGCAAAGTAATGTCTCTGCTTTTTAATATGCTATCTAGGTTGGCCATAACCTTTCTTCCAAAGAACAAGTGTCTTTTAGTTTCATGGTTGAAGTGACCATCTGCAGTGATTTTGGAGCCCCCCAAAATAAAGTCTCTTTCTGTTTCCATATTTTACCCACCTATTTGCCATGAAGTGATGGGACCAGATGCCATGATCTTAGTTTTCTGAATGTTGAGCTTTAAGCCAACTTTTTCACTCTCCTCTTTCACTTTCCTCAAGAGGCTTTTTAGTTCTTCACTTTCTGCCATAAGGGTGGTATCTGAGATGCTGATATTTCTCCCAGCAATCTTGATTCCAGCTTGTGCTTCATCCAGCCCGGCATTTCTCATGATGTACTCTGCATATAAGTTAAATAAGTAGGATGACAATATACAGCCTTGATGTACGCCTTTCTGGATTTGGAACCAGTCTGTTGTACCATATCCAGTTCTAACCGTTGCTTCCTGACCTGTATACAGATTTCTCAGGAGGCAGTTCAGGTAGTCTGGTATTCCCATCTCTTTAGGAATTTTCCACGGTTTATTGTGATCCACACAGTCAAAGTTTGGCATAGTCAATAAAGCAGAAATAGATGTTTTTCTGGAACTCTCTTGCTTTTTCAATGATCCAGCAGATGGTGGCAATTGTATCTCTGGTTCCTCTGCCTTTTCTAAAACCAGCTTGAACATCTGGAATTTCATGGTTCATGTACTGTTGAAGCCTGCCTTGGAGAATTTTGAGCATTACTTTGCTAGCATGTGACATGAATGCAATTGTGCAGTAGTTTGAGCATTCTTTGGCATTGCCTTTCTTTAGGATTGGAATGAAAACTGACATTTTCCAGTCCTGTGGCCACTGCTGAATTTTCCAGATTTGCTGGCATATTGAGTGCAGCACTTTCACAGCATCATCTTTCAGGATTTGATATAGCTCAACTGGTATAGCTTAATTTTATATAGCTCAAGAGTAGAGGTTAGACTCTCAAAAATACAATATTAAAAAAATTAAAAATAAAAAATATAAATATATATATGAAGTTTGCTTTTAAAATAGGGTCTTTTTTTGTAAGGTAATAGTAGGTTATAAAAATAAAAATTAAAGGAGTAATACAGGACTTAAAATTTTTAAATAATTTAAAAAATGATAATAGTAAAAATATATCTAGGAATTTCTCTGAAGATGTTGTGGGTGGTGTGGGGTCAGTTCAGTTTCAGATAGTTCCTTGTTCCAGCTTATACTTTTCAAGATCTATAGGCCCCTTCCAACGTAGTCAGTGCTAACTACAGGGTTTTACTCTTGCACCTGCCTTTCCAAAATGGATCCCTCTCTTTGTTTCGGCTTCTTCTATTTGCAAGTCTCTTCCATGTCTAATTTCCGCCCTGACACAAGGAGGTGAAGGTGGTCATTTATTTAGGCTCACTTATTCAGTTGTGCTTTGTGGAGGGAGCAGCACTGCAAACAAATATCACTGGCATGTGTGGGGAGTGCTTGCAGTGTTTGGCCACACTGGGTTTGCCCCGCTCACGGCATGTGAGCTTTCCCAGACTACACTGCTCAGGTTCCAGGTTGCTCTGCAGGGGAACTGTCTAAAGTGGGCCCTGGGTTGTGTGCACTTCCCAGGTCTAAGCCACTCAGGTTCAGGTTCTCAGATAGTCCACAAAGATGCAGATGTGATTGGGCCTGCCTTTTGTGCCCTTCCCAGGTCCCAGCAGCTCAGACAACCATGTGCTTGACGAGTGCCCTTTCCCCGATAAGGTGCGCTGCATCTTATCACCTCCCCTATCCCAGCCACTCGATTTCCTGGGTGCACAGTGGGAGCGCCGTCTCAGGTATGCCGTTGTCTCCTCTGGGGAGCTGGTATCTGGCTGTGACCCTCCCAGCTGATGTCAACCATCCAGGATCCCAAGAAGACTAAGAAGACTTGGTTAGCAACTGGGAGCCTGCTCACAGTTTGGTAGATGATGTCATCTCTGTGGCTAAAATCACCCCTTTCCATCTCTGGCTGCCACCATCTTCCTCCCTGCTTCTGGCAGGGGATGGGCCAGTCCAAGCTGGCTTGCTGTCCTCTGGTATTTGCTCAGTCCTTTGTTCTGTGAGCCTGCCAGCAGTGCCTTAGCTTAAGGCTTTTCAAGGGAAAGTTCTCTCTTGCTCTCTCTCTCTCTCTCTCTCTTTTTTTTTTTTTTTTTTTTTTTTTTTTTTTTGTCTCTCTCTGGCTGTCCCACAGTTTGAGTTGCTATGTCACCTTAGTTCCCTCAGATTGCCCTCAGGGCATTGAGGCCCCGTCCTAGCCCTAAGCAAGGCAGCCCATGAAAAGGCCAGCATCTGGGCTACTTCTCCACTGGGAGTTGCCATTAAGCATGTAATCTGTGGGTTTATTTATTTATTTATTTTTCCTACTTCCAGTTATGTTGCCCTCTGAGATTCCAAAATTCCCCACAGACCCACCAGTGAGAGGGTTTCTTGGTGTTTGGAAACTTCTCCTCTTTTACACTCCCTCCCAGGATGGGTCTCCGTCCCTAGCTCTTTTCTCTCTCTTTTTATCTTTTATATTTTGTCCTACCTCCTTTCAAAGAAATGTGCTGCCTTTCTGGGTGTCTGGTGTCCTCTGCCAGCGTTCATAAGTTGTTTTGTGGAATTTGCTCCACATTTAAATATTCTTTTGAAGAATTTGTAGGGGAAAAAGAGGTCCCCCCGTTCTATCGCTCTGCCATCTTAGAACCGCCCCCTAGATAGTATTTTAAATGCTTTACATGACCTGCCATGTTGCTGTCCAGCTTGGGATGATGCCCACAGTTAGCTAGAATCAAAAAGCCCCTGAGTGTGACTCTTCCTCTGGCCAGCTCTGTCCCCTCTGCATCTAGAGCAAGAATTCCAGCAGAAAGGACAGGAACTCTAGCAAGGTTTACTGGAAGACCCAGGTGGGTCTAGACCTCTGGCAGGTACCATTCTTTCCCCAGTATGTCTTCCTTCCCTCCTGGATCCTGAGCAATCTTCCCACATGTTGGTTCCTGGCTAGTGAACTCCTCCTCCCTTCCCTTACAAATATCCCCAAAGCCCCACGCCATGGCTCCCTCCCTACACAGGCCTATCCCTCACCTGCAGATGGCACTAAAGAGGAGAAAACTAGGGAAAGTAATGCCCAGTTCATTCTTTCTAAAGATGTCCCTGGGGAGGAGCCAAGATGGCAGAGGAGTAGGACGGGGAGAACACTTTCTCCCCCACAAATTCATCAAAAGAGCATTTAAACGTCGAGTAAATTCCACAAAACAACTTCTGAATGCCGGCAGAGGACATCAGGCACGCAGAAAAGCAGCCCAACTCTTCTAAAGGAGGTAGGAAAAAATATAAAAGATTAAAAAAAGAGACAAAAGAGGGAGGGATGGAGTTCCGTCCCGGGAAGGGAGACTTAAAAAGAGAGAAGTTTCCAAACACCAGGAAACCTTCTCACTGCCGAATCTGTGCCGAGCTTTGGAAGCACAGAGGGCAACATAACATGGAGGAAAAAATAAATACACAATTAAAACTCACAGATTGCAAGCCCTACAGTAACTCCCCCAGCAGAGAAGCAGCGCGGACACCTGCACACGCCATTAGCAAGCGGGGGTTGGACAGGGAGGCACCGCATGGGCTGCATCGCTTAGAGTAAGAATCTGGCCTGAATATCCTGAGAGCTATCTGAGTGAAATAATTTGGGCTAGCAAACCAGACTGTGGGATATCTACCACGCGAAAAGCCAGCCCTAACCTAAGACACCGCCAGGCCCGCGCATGGAACAAAGGACTGAACAGAGATAGCCGGCTGCAGACCTTCCCCCTCTGGTGACAGGCAGCCAGAGCCGGAAGGGAGCAATCCCAGCCCCAGAGAGACATTATCTATAAAACTGTAAGCAGGCTTCTTTGCTAACTAAAACTTCTTGGGGGTCTGGACAGTCAATATCTGCCTGAGAAGGTGCGCCGGTTTTACACCCAGATAACCGAGTGGCAGGGAGGCGATAAGTAGCAGCATTGGCACTTGCCAAACACCTCATCACCTGAGCTGCTTGGACCTGGGAAAAGCACAAAACGCAGGCCCAACTGAGTCTGCACCTCTGAGGACTACCCGAGTGCCTGAACCTGAGTGGCTTGGACCTGGGAGGTGCATGCAGCCCAAGGTCGGCCTCGGATTGTTCCCAGCAGAACAACCTAGAACCCGAGCAGTGTGGGCAGGGAGGCTACACGCGCCGTGAGCGGGGGCAGACCCAGTGTGGCTGAGGCACTGCAAGCACACGCCAGTGTTATTTGTTTGCAGCATCCCTCCCTCCCTCCCCACAGCACAACTGAACAAGTGAGCTTAAATAAAAAAAATTAAAAAAAAAAGTGTCCTCCACCGTCCCCTTTGTGTTAGGGCGGAAACCAGACACTGAAGAGACCAGCAAACAGAAGAAGCTATAACAGAGGGAAACACCTTGGAAGCTACAGGCAATAGATTAAAACCCTGTGGTTACTACGGACTACAAAGGAAGGGGCCTATAGATCTTGAGAAATATAAGTAGGACCAAGATTGTAGCCAAAAATGAACTGAACCCACAATACTCACAACAAAACCAGAGAAAGTCCTAGGTATATTTTTACTATTTTTACGATCATTCTTTCTTTCTTTTTTTTTTCTTTTTTAATTTTTTTTTAAAAAATTTTAAGTCCTCTATTGTTCCTTTAATTTTCACTTTTATAACCTATTACTTTGAAAAAAAAAAAACCCCTATTTTTTTCTTCTTCAGCAAACTTCATATATATATATTTTATAATTTTTTGACCTTGTTTTTTTTTTCTTTCTTCTTTTCTTTAACATTGTATTTTTGAAATTCCAGACTCTACTCTAGATTTTTAATTTTAGGTTTTTGGTATATGTTATCAATTTTGTACCTTTAGTTTTTTTTTATAATTTCTGTGACTTTTTTTTTCTCTGTTTCTTTCTCTTCTTCTTTTATATAACATAGTATATCTGAAATTCCAAACTCTACTCTAGATTTTTAATTTATGCTTTTTGGTATTTGATATCAATTTTGTACCTGTATTTTCTTTATAATTTTTGTGACATTGTTTGTTTTTGTTTGTTTGTTTGTTTTCTCTCTTTGTTTTTCTTCTTTTTTTTAACATTGTATTTTTGAAATTCCAAACTCTACTCTAGATTTTTAATTTTTGCTTTTATGTATTTGTTACCAATTTTGTACCTTTAAGAACCCAATCTTCAGGACCCATTTTTCACTAGGGAGCGAGATTACTGGCTTGACTGCTCTCTCTCTCTTTGGACTCTCCTTTTCTCCACCAGGTCGCCTGTGTCTCCTCCCTAACCTCTCTCTACTTTACCCAACTCTGTGAATTTCTGTGTGTTCCAGACGGTGGAGAACACTTAGGGAACTGATTACTGGCTGGATCTGTCTCCCTCCTTTTCATTCCCCCCTTTTAGCCTCCTGGCCACCTCTGTCTCCTTCCTCCCTTTTCTATTCTCTGTATAACTCCGTGAACATCTCTGAGCGGTCCAGTTGTGGAGTACACATAAGAAAGTGATTACTGGCTAGCCCACTCTCTCCTCTATTGATTCCACCTCATCTCATTTGGGTCACCTCTAACTCCCTCCTCCCTCTTCTCTTCTCCATGTAACTCTGTGAACCTCTCTGAGTGACCCTCACAGTAGAGAAACTTTTCATCTTTAACGTAGATGTTTCATCAATGGTACTGTATAGAAGGAGAAGTTTTGAAACTACCATAAAAATAAGACCGATAACTGGAAGCAGGAGGCTTAAGTCCAAACCCTGACTCCAGGGTACTCCTGAATCCAAAGAACATTAATTGACAGGAGCTCATCAAACGCCTCCATACAGACACTGAAACCAAGCACCACACAAGGGCCAACAAGTTCCAGGGCAAGACATACCAAGCAAATTCTCCAGCAACAAAGGAACACAGCCCTGAGCTCCAAGATACAGGCTGCCCAAAGTCACCTCAAAACCATAGACATCTCATAACTCATTACTGGACATTTCATTGCACTCCAGAGAGAAGAAATACAGCTCCACCCACTAGAACACCGACACAAGCTTCCCTAACCAGGAAACCTTGACAAGCCACCTGTACAAACCCACACACAGCGAGGAAAAGCCACAATAAAGAGAACTCCACCAACTGCCAGAATACAGAAAGGACACCAACTGCCAGAATACAGAAAGGACACCCCAAACGCAGCAATATAAACAAGATGAAGAGATAGAGGAATACCCAGCAGATAAAGGAACAGGATAAATGCCCACCAAACCAAACAAAAGAGGAAGAGATAGGGAATCTACCTGATAAAGAATCCCGAATAATGATAGTGAAATTGATCCAAAATCTTGAAATCCAAATGGAATCACAGATAAATAGCCTGGAGACAAGGATTGAGAAGATGCAAGAAAGGTTTAACAAGGACCTAGAAGAAGAGTCAATATATAATGAATAATGCAATAAATGAAATTAAAAACACTCTGGAGGCAACAAATAGTAGAATAACAGAGGCAGAAGATAGGATTAGTGAATTAAAAGATAGAATGGTAGAAATAAATGAATCAGAGAGGATAAAAGAAAAGCAAATAAAAAGAAATGAGGACAATCTCAGAGACCTCCAGGACAATACTAAACACTACAACATTCGAATCATAGGGGTCCCAGAAGAAGACAAAAAGAAAGACCATGAGAAAATACTTGAGAAGATAATAGTTGAAAACTTCCCTAAAATTGGGAAGGAAATAATCACCCAAGTCCAAGAAACCCAGAGAGTCCCAAACAGGATAAACCCAAGACGAAACACTCCAAGACACATATTAATCAAATTAACAAAGATCAAACACAAAGAACAAATATTAAAAGCAGCAAAGGAAAAACAACAATAACACACAAGGGAATTCCCATAAGGATAACAGTTGATCTTTCAATAGAAACTCTTCAAGCCAGGAGGGAATGGCAAGACATACTTAAAGTGATGAAAGAAAATAACCTACAGCCCAGATTATTGTACCCAGCAAGGATCTCATTCAAGTATGAAGGAGAAATCAAAAGCTTTTCAGACAAGCAAAAGCTGAGAGAATTCTGCACCACCAAACCAGCTCTCCAACAAATACTAAAGGATATTCTCTAGACAGGAAACACAAAAACGGTGTATAAATTCAAACCCAAAACAATAAAGTAAATGGCAACGGGATCATACTTATCAGTAATTACCTTAAACATATATGCGTTGAATGCCCCAACCAAAAGACAAAGACTGGCTGAATGGATACAAAAACAAGACCCCTACATATGTTGTCTACAAGAGACCCACCTCAAAACAGGGGACACATACAGACTGAAAGTGAAGGGCTGGAAAAAGATTTTCCATGCAAATAGGGACCAAAAGAAAGCAGGAGTAGCAATACTCATATCAGATAAAATAGACTTTAAAACAAAGGCTGTGAAAAGAGACAAAGACGGTCACTACATAATGATCAAAGCATCAATCCAAGAAGAAGATATAACAATTATAAATATATATGCACCCAACACGGGAGCACCGCAGTGTGTAAGACAAATGCTAACAAGTATGAAAGGAGAAATTAACAATAACACAATAATAGTGGGAGACTTTAATACCCCACTCACACCTATGGATAGATCAACTAAACAGAAAATTAACAAGAAAACACAAACTTTAAATGATACAATAGACCAGTTAGACCTAACTGATATCTATAGGACATTTCATCCCAAAACAATGAATTTCACCTTTTTCTCAAGCGCACATGGAACCTTCTCCAGGATAGATCACATCCTGGGCCATAAAGCTAGCCTTGGTAAATTCAAAAAAATAGAAATCATTCCAAGCATCTTTTCTGACCACAGTGCAGTAAGATTAGATCTCAATTACAGGAGAAAAACTATTAAAAATTCCAACATATGGAGGCTGAACAACACGCTGCTGAATAACCAACAAATCACAGAAGAAATCAAAAAAGAAATCAAAATTTGCATATAAATGAATGAAAATGAAAACACAACAACCCAAAACCTGTGGGACACGGTAAAAGCAGTCCTAAGGGGAAAGTTCATAGCAATACAGGCACACCTCAAGAAACAAGAAAAAAGTCAAATAAATAACCTAACTCTACACCTAAAGCAACTAGAAAAGGAAGAAATGAAGAACCCCAGGGTTAGTAGAAGGAAAGAAATCTTAAAAATTAGAGCAGAAATAAATGCAAAAGAAACAAAAGAGATCATAGCAAAAATCAACAAAGCTAAAAGCTGGTTCTTTGAAAGGATAAATAAAATTGACAAACCATTAGCCAGACTCATCAAGAAACAAAGGGAGAAAAATCAAATCAATAAAATTAGAAATGAAAATGGAAAGATCACAACAGACAACACAGAAATACAAAGGATCGTAAGAGACTACTATCAACAATTATATGCCAATAAGATCGACAACGTGGAAGAAATGGACAAATTCTTAGAAGAGTACAACTTTCCAAAACTCGACCAGGAAGAAATAGAAAATCTTAACAGACCCATCACAAGCACGGAAATTGAAACTGTAATCAGAAATCTTCCAGCAAACAAAAGCCCAGGTCCAGATGGCTTCACAGCTGAATTCTACCAAAAATTTAGAGAGGAGCTAACACCTATCCTGCTCAAACTCTTCCAGACAATTGCAGAGGAAGGTAAACTTCCAAACTCATTCTATGAGGCCACCATCACCCTAATACCAAAACCTGCCAAAGATGCCACAAAAAAAGAAAACTACAGGCCAATATCACTGATGAACATAGATGCAAAAATCCTTGACAAAATTCTAGCAATGAGAATCCAACAACACATTAAAAAGATCATACACCATGACCAAGTGGGCTTTATCCCAGGGATGCAAGGATTCTTCAATATCTGCAAATCGATCAATGTAATACACCACATTAACAAATTGAAAAATAAAAACCATATGATTATCTCAATAGATGCAGAGAAAGCCTTTGACAAAATTCAACATCCATTTATGATGAAAACTCTCCAGAAAGCAGGAATAGAAGGAACATACCTCAACATAATAAAAGCTATATATGACAAACCCACAGCAAACATTATCCTCAGTGGTGAAAAATTGAAAGCATTTCCTCTAAAGTCAGGAACAAGACAAGGGTGCCCACTTTCACCATTACTATTCAACATAGTTTTGGAAGTTTTGGCCACAGCAATCAGAGCAGAAAAAGAAATAAAAGGAATCCAAATTGGAAAAGAAGAAGTAAAACTCTCACTATTTGCAGATGACATGATCCTCTACATAGAAAACCCTAAAGACTCCTCCAGAAAATTACTAGAACTAATCAATGACTATAGTAAAGTTGTAGGATATAAAATCAACACACAGAAATCCCTTGCATTCCTATACACTAATAATGAGAAAACAGAAAGAGAAATTAAGGAAACAATTCCATTCACCATTGCAACGGAAAGAATAAAATACTTAGGAATATATCTACCTAAAGAAACTAAAGACCTATATATAGGAAACTATAAAACACTGGTGAAAGAAATCAAAGACGACACCAATAGATGGAGGAAATATACCACGTTCATGGATTGGAAGAATCAATATAGTGAAAATGATTATACTACCCTAAGCAATTTATAGATTCAATGCAATCCCTATCAAGCTACCAACAGTATTCTTCACAGAGCTAGAACAAACAATTTCACAATTTGTATGGAAATACAAAAAACCTCGAATAGCCAAAGCTATCTTGAGAAAGAAGAATGGAACTGGAGGAATCAACCTACCTGACTTCAGGCTCTACTACAAAGCCACAGTTATCAAGACAGTATGGTACTGGCACAAAGACAGAAATATAGATCAATGGAACAAAATAGAAAGCCCAGAGATAAATCCACGCACATATGGACACCTTATTTGACAAAGGAGGCAAGAATATACAATGGATTAAAGACAATCTCTTTAACAAGTGGTGCTGGGTGCCGAGGTCCAGCCCCGGCTGATCCAGGGTATTCGAAGGGGAGACGGAGTAGGCGACCTATTTATTTATTTATTCAGAGATATAAAGAATAATAGAATGAGGATAGCTCAGTAGTAAAATTCAGTGGAGAAAAGAAGCTGAGTAGCTTGGTTTACGCGGAAAATCAATATAACCCGTGACACCAGGTTAGCTCTGACCACAGAGGCCACAGGCGCCCTCTCAAATAGTGGAAGGTGCCCCACCTTAGACACCTTCTCGAGTGGGTCTTAGAAGCCCAGGCAAATAAGTGGTCACAGAGGATATCCGCGCTCCAGATGGATACTCAGCTGAAGGTTTAGGGGAAGAATGACATGGGGAGACCAAGCGTTGGTGAGCAAGGCCCGTAGCTTTATTTTCAACAGGGGCTTTTATACACTAAGTTACACATAGAGGATAATAGGGGATGCAAAGTCAGCAGTTTTTGATCCTTATCAAAAACCAGGGTTTCTTTTCTGTAAATTTATCTTATACAAATGGTTTAGGTGATTTACATCATCTTCTGGCCAGAAGGCCTATTAACATTTTATGACTCTTGACAAGGACTTATCAACAAAGACTTATTTTCTCTAAGAGTAATTATTTTA
Organism: Bubalus bubalis; assembly: GCF_019923935.1. Taxonomy (NCBI): domain Eukaryota; kingdom Metazoa; phylum Chordata; class Mammalia; order Artiodactyla; family Bovidae; genus Bubalus; species Bubalus bubalis. The sequence goes on along the minus strand of NC_059161.1, from coordinate 118,336,369 downwards.
AGGTTTGGCGCCATCTTTCAAAGATAAAATTACATTCCTATAGGGCGGATGTGTAATGGCTTTACAACAAAGGAAAGAATTTATTACCTTAAGGGTCTAAAGTTACTAACACCAAGGCCACTACTTATTTTTTCTACATAGCAACTATATTAATTAATACACATTCAAGGATACAATACAGGGGATGTGGAAACTTGGCAACAAGCATTGGCTCATCAATGAAATCTTTTACTAGTTTCATTCTGACAGTTTCTAACTCTCTGAGAGGCTCTAAGCTATTTGAATATCTTAAGCTTCCCATGCCTCTCGAGGCTGGGAGACTGTAAACAATCATATGCATAGCTGTAGGTGTCCGGGTAAACTTGTCAGGCGAGTTAGAGAGCCATCTGAGGGGTTTGGATTTAAACACTCCTAATTGCCCAGGAACTTTATTAATTGGAGCTGTAAGTTAACTCTTTGACAGAGAGAGCGAGATCGTGGTAGGGGACAGCCCCCAGTAAAGTCAGAGGTGAGAGCACAAAGCAATAAAGTAGGCAGACTCTGGTTTTTGGGGGTAGATGCTCGAGAATATCCGGGGGGACTTCCTAGGCTCGATCCTGCCTTTGCGTATGCCGAGCCTCCTTCCTCATGACCTTTGTCATGAGTGGAATGTCTCTCGCCAGCTCCCGGCAACTGGGAAATCTGGTCAATCACTTGTAAAAGAATGAAACTAGAACACTTTCTAACACCATACACAAAAATAAACTCAAAATGGATTAAAGATCTAAACGTAAGACCAGAAACTATAAAACTACTAGAGGAGAACATAGGCAAAACACTCTCTGACATACATCACAGCAGGATCCTCTATGACCCACCTCCCAAAGTATTGGGAATAAAAGCAAAAATAAACAAATGGGACCTAATTAACCTTAAAAGCTTCTGCACATCAAAGGAAACTATTAGCAAGGTGAAAAGGCAGCCTTCAGAATGGGAGAAAATAATAGCAAATGAAGCAGCTGACAAACAACTAATCTCAAAAATATACAAGCAACCCCTACAGCTCAACTCCAGAAAAATAAATGACCAAATCAAAAAATAGGCCAAAGAACTAAATAGACATTTCTCCAAAGAAGACATACAGATGGCTAACAAACACATGAAAAGATGCTCAACATCACTCATTATCAGAGAAATGCAAATCAAAACCACTATGAGGTACCATTTCACACCAGTCAGAATGGCTGCGATCCAAAAGTCTACAAGTAATAAATGCTGGAGAGGGTGTGGAGAAAAGGGAACCCTCTTACACTGTTGGTGGGAATGCAAACTAGTACAGCCACTCTGGAGAACAGTGTGGAGATTCCTTAAAGAACTGGAAATAGAACTGCCTTATGATCCAGCAATCCCACTGCTGGGCATACACACTGAGGAAACCAGAAGGGAAAGAGACACATGTACCCCAATGTTCATCGCAGCACTGTTTATAATAGCCAGGACATGGAAGCAACCTAGATGCCCATCAGCAGATGAATGGATAAGAAAGCTGTGGTACATATACACAATGGAGTACTACTCAGCCATTAAAAAGAACACATTTGAATCAGTTCTAATGAGGTGGATGAAACTGGAGCCTATTTTACAGAGTGAAGTAAGCCAGAAAGAAAAACACCAATACAGTATATTAACGCATATATATGGAATTTAGAAAGATGGTAACAATAACCCTGTGTACGAGACAGTAAAAGAGACACTGATGTATAGAACAGTCTTTTGGACTCTGTGGGAGAGGGAGAGGGTGGGAAGATTTGAGAGAATGGCATTGAAACATGTAAAATATCATGTACGAAATGAGTTGCCAATCCAGGTTCGATGCATGATACTGGATGCTTGGGGCCAGTGCACTGGGACAACCCAGAGGGATGGTATGGGGAGGGAGGAGGGTTCAGGATGGGGAATACATGTATACCTGTGGCGGATTCATTTTGATATTTGGCAAAACTAATACAATTATGTAAAGTTTAAAAATAATATAAAATTTAAAAAAATAAAAAAAAAAACAAAGATAACAAAAATATAAAAGAATAATATTGTGAACCCTGTATTTCAAGACTTGGCATCAAGAACCATTAATACAACTCTAATCTGTTAGTTAGCCCAGGCTGTCATAGACTGGAGGCTACAGGTCCAAGATTAAGGTACTGGTCAACTGAGTTCCTAGTGGAGTGTTCTACTGAAGAGTGTTCTTCAATATTGGACTGTTCTTGGCTAGCAGACAGTTCTATCTTGCTGTATCCTCAATGTCTCTGGGGTAGAGAGAAAGAATGAGAGACTTAGAGGGAAGGAGAGGGAGGATCAGAGAGGGGAAAAGAGAGAAATAGATGAAGCTCTCTGGTGGCTCTTCTAAAACCTCTAATCCCATCATGAGGGCCCCACCATCAAGACTCCATCTCAAGATAATCACCTCCCAAAGGCCCCTCCTCCTAATGCCATCATATCAGGAGTTAGGGACACAGCATTTGAATTTGGTGTGTTGGTTGCTTGATCGTGTCTTACTCTTTGCAACCATGGACTGTAGCCTGCCAGGCTCCCCGTCCATGGAATTTTCCAGGCAAGAATACTGGAGTGGGTAGCCATTCCCTTCTCCAGTGGATCTACTGACCTAAGGATTGAACTAAGTTCTTCTGCATTGCAGGCAAATTACAGTCTGAGCCACCAGGAACGCCCTTGAGTTTGGGGGTAGACACAATTCAATACAGAGCAACTACACAGATGTTCCTTTTAAAATCAAGACAGACCCTCATTTAAAATGTGTTCTCCATCCTAAACCCCCTTCCCACCTCCCTTCCCATCCCATCCCTCTGGGACATCCCAGTGCACCAGCCCCGAGCATTCTGTATCATGGATCAAACCTGGACTGGCGATTCGTTTCACATATGATAATTTACATGTTTCAATACTATTCTCCCACATCATTCCACCCTCACCCTCTCTCACAGAGTCCAATAGACTGTTCTATACATCAGTGTCTCTTTTGCTGTCTCGTATGCAGGGTTATCATTACCTTCTTTCTAAATTCCATACATATACGTTAGTATACTGTATTGGTGTTTTTCTTTCTGGCTTACTTCATTCTGTATAATAGGCTCCAGTTTCATCCACCTCATTAGAACTGATTCAAATGTATTCTTTTTAATGGCTGAGTAAAATTCCATTGTGTATATGTACTACAGCTTTCTTATCCGTTCATCTGCTGATGGACATCCAGATTGCTTCCATGTCCTGGTTATTATAAACAGTGCTGCGATGAACATTGGGGTACATGTGTATCTTTCGATTCTGGTTTTATCAGTGTGTAAGTCCAGCAGTGGGTTCGCTGGGTCATATGGCAGGGTTTTTTCTTTTTTCTTTTTTTTTTTTTTTTTACATTTATTTAAGGAATCTCTAGGGAGGAGCTAAGATGGTGGAGGAATAGGACAGGGAGACCACTTTCTCCCCCACAAATTCATCAAAAGAACATTTAAACCCAGAGTAAATTTCACAAAACAACTTCTGAATGCCAGCAGAGGACATCAGGCACACAGAAAAGCAACCCATTGTCTTCGAAAGGAGGTAGGAAAAAATATAAAAGACAAAAAAAGAGACAAAAGAGAGAGGGATGGAGCTCCATCCTAGGAAGGAAGGGAGTCTTAAAAAGAGAGAAGTTTCCAAACACTAGGAAACACTCTCATTGCTGAGTCTGTGCCGAGCCTTGGAAGCACAGAGGGCAACATAACAGGGAGGAAAAATAAATAAACAATTAAAACCTGCAGATTACAAGCCCAACAGTAACTCCCCCAGCAGAGAAGCAGCGCCGACGCCTGTACCCACCACTAGCAAGAGGGGGCTGGGCGGGGAGGTGCGGGCTGCATCGCTTAGAGTAAGGATCTGGCCTGAATGCCCCAAGCGCTGTCTGAGCAAACTAATTTGGGCTAGCAAACCAGACTGTGGGATAACTACCACGTGAAAAGCCAGCCCTAACCTAAGACACTGCCATGCCCGCTCATGGAACAAAGGACCAAACAGAGATAGCCAGCTGCAGACCATCCCCCTCCAGTGACAGGCAGCCAGAGCCAGAAGGGGGCAATCGTAGCCCCAGAGAGACATTATCTATAAAACTGTAAGCAGGCTTCTTTGCTAACTACAACTTCTTGGGAGTCTGGATGGTCAACATCTGCCTGAGAAGGTGCGCTGGTTGTACACCTAGATAACTGAGTGGCAGGGAGGCGATAAGTCACAGCAATTGCGCTGGCCAAATACCTCATCACCTGAGCTGCTTGGATCTGGGAAGGGCACAAAATGCAGACCCAACCAAGTCTGCGCCTCTGAGGACTACCCGAGTGCCTGAACCTGAGCGGCTTGGACCTGGGAGGTGCAAGCAGTCTAAGGCCGGCCTCGGATGGTTCCCAGTGGAGCAACCTAGAGCCTGAGCAGTGTGGGCAGGGAGACTACAAGTGCCTTGAGCCAGGGCAGACCCAGTGTGGCTGAGGCACTGGGAGCACACGCCAGTGTTATTTGTTTGCAGCGTCTCTCCCTCCCCACAGCGAGACTGAAGAAGTGAGCCTAAAAAAAAAAAAAAAAAAAAAAAGTGTCCACCACCGCCCTCTTTGTATGAGGGCAGAAATCAGACACTGAAGAGACCAGCAAACAGAAGAAACTATAACGGAGGGAACTGCCTTGGAAGCGACAGGCAATAGATTAAAACCCTGTCATTAGTACTGACTACATAGGAAGGGGCCTATAGATCTTGAGAAATATAACCCGAACCAAGGAACTAGCTGAAAATGAACTGACCCCACAATACCTACAACAACATCAGAGAAAGTCCTAGATATATTTTTACTATTTTTATGATCATTCTTTCTTTCTTTTTTTAATTTTTTTAAAGTTTTTAAGTCCTCTGTTACTCCTTTAATTTTCACTTTTATAACCTACTATTACTTTGCAAAAAAAAAAAACCCTATTTTTTTAAAGCAAACTTCATATTATATATATATATATATATATATATTTTATGATTTTTGTAACCTTTTTTTCTCTCTCTCTTTCTTTCTCTTCTTCTTTTCTTTAACATTGTATTTTTGAAATTCCAAACTCTACTCTAGATTTCTAATTTTGCTTTTTGGTATTTGTTATCAATTTTGTACCTATATTTTCTTTATAATTTTTGTGACTTTGTTTGCTTTGGTTTGTTTGTTTGTTTTCTCTTTCTTTTTCTTCTTTTCTTTAGCATTGTATTTTTGAAATTCCAAACTCTACTCTAGATTTTTAATTTTTGCTTTTTGGTATTTGTTATCAATTTTGTATCTATATTTTCTTTATAATTTTTGTGACTTTTTTCTTTTCTCTCTTTCTTTTCCTTGTTCTTTTCTTTAACATTATATTTTTGAAATTCCAAACTCTACTCTAGATTTTTAATTTTTGCTTTTAGGTATTTGTTACCAATTTTGTACCTTTAAGAACCCAATCTTCAGTACCCATTTTTTACTTGGGAGCGAGATTACAGGCTTGACTGCTTTCTCCCACTTTGGACTCTCCTTTTTCTCCACCAGGTCGCCTGTGTCTCCTCCCTAACCCCTCTCTACTCTACCCAACTCTGTGTATTTCTGTGTGTTCCAGACGGTGGAGAACACTTAGGGAACTGATTACTGGCTGCATCTGTCTCTCTCTTTTTCATTCCCCCCTTTTAGCCTCCTGGCCACCTCTGTCTCCTTCCTCCCTTTTCTGTTCTCTGTATAACTCCGTGAACATCTCTGAGCGGTCCAGTTGTGGAGTACACATAAGGAAGTGATTACTGGCTAGCCCACTCTCTCCTCTATTGATTCCACCTCATCTCATTTGGGTCACCTCTAACTCCCTCCTCCCTCTTCTCTTCTCCATGTAACGCTGTGAAATCCTCTGGATGACCCTCATGGTGGAGAAACTTTTCATCTTTAACGTAGATGTTTTATCAATGGTGCTGTATAGAAGGAGAAGTTTTGAGACTACTGTAAAAATAAGACCGATAACTGAAAGCAGGAGGCTTAAGTCCAAACCCTGACTCCAGGGAACTCCTGACTCCAGAGAACATTAATTGACAGGAGCTCATCAAACGACTCTATACCTACACTGAAACAAAGCACCACACAAGGGCCAACAAGTTCCAGGGCAAGACATACCAAGCAAATTCTCCAGTAACACAGGAACACAGACCTGAGCTCCAATATACAGGCTGCCCAAAGTTACTACAAAACCATAGACATCTCATAACTGGACACTTCATTGCACTCCAGAGAGAAGAAATCCAGCTCCACCCACCAGAACACCGACACAAGCTTCCCTAACCAAGAAACCTTGACAAGCCACCTGTATAAACCCACACACAGTGAGGAAACTCCACAATTAAGAGAACTCCATAAACTGCCAGAATACAGAAAGGACACCCCAAACTCAGCAATATAAACAAGATGAAGAGACAGAGGAATACCCAGCAGGTAAAGAAACAGGATAAATGCCCACCAAACCAAACAAAAGAGGAAGAGATAGGGAATCTACCTGATAAAGAATTCTGAATAATGATAGTGAAATTGATCCAAAATCTTGAAATCAAAATGGAATCACAGATAAATAGCCTGGAGACAAGGATTGAGAAGATGCAAGAAAGGTTTAACAAGGACCTAGAAGAAATAAAAAAGAGTCAATATATAATGAATAGTGCAATAAATGAGATCAAAAACACTCTGGAGGCAACAAATAGAATAACAGAGGCAGAAGATAGGATTAGTGAATTAGAAGATAGAATGGTAGAAATAAACGAATTAGAGAGGAAAAAAGAAAAACAAATTAAAAGAAATGCGGACAATCTCAGAGACCTCCAGGACAATATTAAACGCTACACCATTCGAATCATAGGAGTCCCGAAGAAGAAGACAAAAAGAAAGACCATGAGAAAATACTTGAGGAGATAATAGTTGAAAATTTCCCTAAAATGCAGAAGGAAACAATCACTCAAATCCAAGAAACCCAGAGAGTCCCAAATAGGATAAACCCAAGGCGAAACACCACAAGACACATATTAATCAAATTAACAAAGATCAAACACAAAGAACAAATATTAAAAGCAGCAAGGGAAAAACAACAAATAACACACAAGGGGATTCCCATAAGGATAACAGCTGATCTTTCAATAGAAACTCTTCAAGCCAGGAGGGAATGACAAGACATACTTAAAGTGATGAAATAAAATAACCTACAGCCCAGATTATTGTACCCAGCAAGGGTCTCATTCAAATATGAAGGAGAAATCAAAAGCTTTTCAGACAAACAAAGCTGAGAGAATTCAGCACCACCATACCAGCTCTCCAACAAACACTAAAGGACATTCTCTAGACAGGAAACACAAAAAGGGTATATAAATTCAAACCTAAAACAATAAAGTAAATGGCAATGGGATCATACTTATCAGTAATTACCTTAAACGTAAATGGGTTGAATGCCCCAACCAAAAGACAAAGACTGGCTGAATGGATACAAAAACAAGACCCCTACATATGTTGTCTACAAGAGACCCACCTCAAAACAGGGGACACATACAGACTGAAAGTGAAGGGCTGGAAAAAGATTTTCCATGCCAATGGAGACCAAAAGAAAGCAGGAGTAGCAATACTCATATCAGATAAAATAGACTTTAAAACAAAGGCTGTGAAAAGAGACAAAGAATGTCACCACATAATGATCAAAGGATCAATCCAAGAAGAAGATATAACAATTATAAATATATATGCACCCAACACGGGAGCACCGCAGTGTGTAAGACAAATGCTAACAAGTATGAAAGGAGAAATTAACAATAACACAATAATAGTGGGAGACTTTAATACCCCACTCACGCCTATGGATAGATCAACTAAACAGAAAATTAACAAGGAAACACAAACTTTAAATGATACAATAGACCAGTTAGACCTAATTGATATCTATAGGACATTTCATCCCAAAACAATGAATTTCACCTTTTTCTCAAGCGCACAAAGAACTTTCTCCAGGATAGATCACAATCTGGGCCATAAATCTAGCCTTGGTAAATTCTAAAAAATTGAAATCATTCCAAGCATCTTTTCTGACCACAATGCAGTAAGATTAGATCTCAATTACAGGAGAAAAACTATTAAAAATTCCAACATATGGAGGCTGAACAACACGCTGCTGAATAACCAACAAATCACAGAAGAAATCAAAAAAGAAATCAAAATTTGCATATAAATGAATGAAAATGAAAACACAACAACCCAAAACCTGTGGGACACGGTAAAAGCAGTCCTAAGGGGAAAGTTCATAGCAATACAGGCATACCTCAAGAAACAAGAAAAAAGTCAAATAAAGAACCTAACTCTACACCTAAAGCAACTAGAAAAGGAAGAAACGAAGAATCCCAGGGTTAGTAGAAGGAAAGAAATCTTAAAAATTAGAGCAGAAATAAATGCAAAAGAAACAAAACAGACCATAGCAAAAATCAACAAAGCCAAAATCTGGTTCTTTGAAAGGATAAATAAAATTGACAAACCATTGACAGACTCATCAAGAAACAAAGGGAGAAAAATCAAATCAATAAAATTAGAAATGCAAATGGAGAGATCACAACAGACAACACAGAAATACAAAGGATCATAAGTGACTACTATCAGCAATTATATGCCAATAAAATTGACAACGTGGAAGAAATGGACAAATTCTTAGAAGAGTACAACTTTCCAAAGCTGGACTAGGAAGAAATAGAAACTCCTAACAGACCCATCACAAGCACGGAAATTGAAACTGTAATCAGAAATCTTCCAGCAAACAAAAGCCCAGGTCCAGATGGCTTCACAGATGAATTCTACCAAAAATTTAGAGAAGAGCTCACACCTATCCTACTCAAACTCCTCCAGAAAATTGCAGAGGAAGGTAAACTTCCAAACTCATTCTATGAGGCCACTATCACCCTAATACTAAAACCTGACAAAGATGCCACAAAAAAAGAAAACTACAGGCCAATATCACTGATGAACATAGATGCAAAAATCCTTAACGAAATTCTAGCCATCAGAATCCAACAATACATGAAAAAGATCATACACCATGACCAAGTGGGCTTTATCCCAGGGATGCAAGGATTCTTCAATATCTGCAAATCGATCAATGTAATACACCACATTAACAAATTGAAAAATAAAAACCATATGATTATCTCAGTAGATGCAGAGAGAGCCTTTGACAAAATTCAACATCCATTTATGATGAAAACTCTTCGGAAAGCAGGAATAGAAGGAACATACCTCAACATAATAAAAGCTATATATGACAAACCCACAGCAAACATTATCCTCAGTGGTGAAAAACTGAAAGCATTTCCTCTAAAGTCAGGAACAAGACAAGGGTGCCCACTTTCACCATTACTATTCAACATAGTTTTGGAAGTTTTGGCCACAGCAATCAGAGCAGAAAAAGAAATAAAAGGAATCCAAATTGGAAAAGAAGAAGTAAAACTCTCACTATTTGCAGATGACATGATCCTCTACATAGAAAACCCTAAAGACTCCACCAGAAAATTTCTAGAGCTAATCAATGAATATAGTAAAGTTTCAGGATATAAAATCAACACACAGAAATCCCTTGCATTCCTATACACTAATAATGAGAAAATAGAAAGAGAAATTAATGAAACAATTCCATTCACCATTGCAATGAAAAGAATAAAATACTTAGGAATATATCTACCTAAAGAAACTAAAGACCTATATATAGGAAACTATAAAACACTGGTGAAAGAAATCAAAGACGACACCAATAGATGGAGGAAATATACCACGTTCATGGATTGGAAGAATCAATATAGTGAAAATGAGTATACTACCCAAAGCAATTTATAGATTCAATGCAATCCCTATCAAGCTGTCAACGGTATTCTTCACAGAGCTAGAACAAATAATTTCACAATTTGTATGGAAATACAAAAAACCTCAAATAGCCAAAGCAATCTTCAGAAAGAAAAATGGAACTGGAGGAATCAATCTGCCTGACTTCAGGCTCTACTACAAAGCCACAGTCATCAAGACAGTATGGTACTGGCACAAAGACAGAAATATAGATCAATGGAACAAAATAGAAAGCCCAGAGATAAATCCACGCACATATGGACACCTTATCTTTGACAAAGGAGGCAAGAATATACAATGGATTAAAGACAATCTCTTTAACAAGTGGTGCTGGGAAAACTGGTCAACCACTTGTAAAAGAATGAAAGTAGAACACTTTCTAACACCATCAGATCAGATCAGATCAGTCGCTCAGTCGTGTCTGACCCTTTGCAACCCCATGAATTGCAGCACGCCAGGCCTCCCTGTCCATCACCAACTCCCGGAGTTCATTGAGATTCAGGTCCATCGAGTCAGTGATGCCATCCAGCCATCTCATCCTCTGTCGTCCCCTTCTCCTCTTGCCCCCAATCCCTCCCAGCATCAGAGTCTTTTCCAATGAATCAACTCTTTGCATGAGGTGGCCAAAGTACTGGAGTTTCAGCTTTAGCATCATTCCTTCCAAAGAAACCCCAGGGCTGATCTCCTTGCAGTCCAAGGGACTCTCAAGAGTCTTCTCCAACACCACAGTTCAAAAGCATCAATTCTTCAGCACTCAGCCTTCTTCACAGTCCAACTCTCACATCTGTACATGACGACAGGAAAAACCATAGCCCTGACTAGACGAACCTTTGTTGGCAAAGTAATGTCTCTGCTTTTCAATATGCTATCTAGGTTGGTCATAACTTTCCTTCCAAGGAGTAAGCGTCTTTTAATTTCATGGCTGCAGTCAACATCTGCAGTGATTTTGGAGCCCAGATAAATAAAGTCTGACACTGTTTACACTGTTTCCCCATCTATTTCCCATGAAGTGATGGGACCAGATGCCATGATCTTCGTTTTCTGAATGTTGAGCTTTAAGCCAACTTTTTCACTTTCACTTTCATCAAGAGGCTTTTGAGTTCCTCTTCACTTTCTGCCATAAGGGTGGTGTCATCTGCATATCTGAGGTTATTGATATTTCTCCCGGCAATCTTGATTCCAGCTTGTGTTTCTTCCAGTCCATCGTTTCTCATCATGTACTCTGCATATAAGTTAAATAAACACGATGACAATATACAGCCTTGATGAACTCCTTTTCCTATTTGGAACCAATCTGTTGTTCCATGGTTCTAACTGTTGCTTCCTGACCTGAATACAAATTTCTCAAGAGGCCGATTTGGTGGTCTGGTATTCCCATCTCTTTCAGAATTTTCCACAGTTTATTGTGATCCACACAGTCAAAGGCTTTGGCATATTCAATAAGGCAGAAATAGATGTTTTTCTGGAACTTTCTTGCTTTTTCCGTGATCCAGCAGATGTTGGCAATTTGATCTCTGGTTCCTCTGCCTTTTCTAAATCCAGTTTGAACATCAGGAAGTTCATGGTTCACATATTGCTGAAGCCTGGCTTGGAGAATTTTGAGCATTACTTTACTAGCATGTGAGATGAGTGCAATTGTGCGGTAGTTTGAGCGTTCTTTGGCATTGCCCTTCTTTGGGATTGGAATGAAAACTGACCCTTTCCAGTCCTGTGGCCACTGCTGAGTTTTCCAAATTTGATGGCATATTGCATGCAGCACTTTCACAGCATCATCTTTCAGGATTTGAAATAGCTCAACTGGAATTCCATCACCTCCACTAGCTTTGTTCGTAGTGATGCTTTCTAAGGCCCATTTGACTTCACATTCCAGGATGTCTGGCTCTAGGTCAGTGATCACACCATCGTGATTATCTGTGTCGTGAAGATCTTTTTTGTACAGCTCTTCTGTGTATTCTTGCCATCTCTTCTTAATATCTTCTCCTTCTGTTAGGTCCATACCATTTCTGTCCTTTTTTGAGCCCATCTAACACCATACACAAAAATAAACTCAAAATGGATTAAAGATCTAAACGTAAGACCAAAAATTATAAAATTCCTAGAGGAGAACATAGGCAAAACATTCTCCAACATACATCACAGCAGGATCCTCTATGAACCACCTCCCAGAATATTGGAAATAAAAGCAAAAAGAAATAAATGGGACCTAATTAAATTTAAAAGCTTCTGCACAACAAAGGAAACTATAAGCAAGGTGAAAAGACAGCCTTCAGAATGGGAGAAAATACTAGCAAATGAAGCAACTGACAAACAACTAATCTCAAAAATATACAAGCAACTCCTACAGCTCAATTCCAGAAAAATAAATGACCCAATCAAAAAATGGGCCAAAGAACTAAATAGACATTTCTCCAAAGAAGACATACAAATGGCTAACAAACACATGAAAAGATGCTCATCACTCATTATCAGAGAAATGCAAATCAAAACCACTATGAGGTACCATTTACACCAGTCAGAATGGCTGCTACCCAGAAATCTACAAGCAATAAATGCTGGAGAGGGTGTGGAGAAAAGGGAACCCTCTTACACTGTTGGTGGGAATGCAAACTAGTACAGCCACTCTGGAGAACAGTGTGGAGATTCCTTAAAAAACTGGAAATAGAACTGCCTTATGATCCGGCAATCCCACTGCTGGGCATACACACTGAGGAAACCAGAAGGGAAAGAGACACATGTACCCCAATGTTCACCACAGCACTGTTTATAATAGCCAGGACATGGAAGCAACCTAGATGTCCATCAGCAGATGAATGGATAAGAAAGCTGTGGCACATATACACAATGGAGTATTACTCAGCCATTAAAAAGAATACATTTGAATCAGTTCTAATGAGGTGGATGAAACTGGAGCCTATTATACAGAATGAAGTAAACCAGAAAGAAAAATACCAATACAGTATACTAAAGCATATATATGGAATTTAGAAAGATGGTAACAATAACCCTGTATATGAGACAGCAAAAGAGACACTGATGTATAGAACAGTCTTTTGGACTCTGTGGGAGAGGGAGAGGGTGGGAAGATTTGAGAGAATGGCATTGAAACATGTATAATATCATATATGAAACGAGTCGCCAGTCCAGGTTCGATGCATGATACTGGATGCTTGGAGCTGGTGCACTGGGACGACCCAGAGGGATGGTATGGGGAGGGAGGAGGGAGGAGGGTTCAGGATGGGGAACACATGTATACTTGTGGCGGATTCATTTTGATATATGGCAAAACCAATACAATATTGTAAAGTTAAAAAATAAAATTAAAAAAAAAAAAAAGGAATCTCCACACTGTTCTCCATAGTGGCTGTACTAGTTTGCATTCCCACCAACAGTGTAAGAGGGTTCCCTTTTCTCCATACACTCTGCAGCATTTATTGTTTGTAGACTTTTGGATAGCAGCCATTCTGACTGGCATGAAATGGTACCTCATTGTGATTTCGATTTGCATTTCTCTGATAATGAATGATGTTGAGCATCTTTTCTTGTGTTTGTTAGTTTAGTTAGTACATGTTTGGAACACATGTACACCCATGGTGGATTCAAGTCAATCTAGGGGAAAACCAATACAATATTGTAAAGGAAAATAAATAAATGAAATAATTTTTAAAAATTAAAATAAAAAACACAACTACTGACTTCAGTGATGTTCAGTGACTGAACGTATTCTGTGGAAAAAAAAGACAGACCCTTATTTGAAATGTTCTTTTAAAATATTTTTTTCATTTTTCCTGAAGTTATTTTAAGGAAGAGGTTACCATTTCAAATATATACATAACCACCAAAATCTTTTGTTTCAAATTAAATTAATATCCAATATCTAGTCCATGTTCAAATTTATCTGTGCTGTGCATAGACTCTCAGTCATGTCTGACCCTTTGTGACCCCATGGACTGTAGCCTGCCAAGCTCCTCCATCCATGGGGATTCTCCAGTCAATAATACTGGAGTGGGTTGCCTTGCCCTTCTCCAGGGGATCATTCCAACCTAGGGAAAAACCCAGGTCTCTCTCATTGCAGGTGGATTCTTTACCATCTGAACCACCAGGGAAACCCAAATTTCTCTAATCCTCTGAAAAATGTCTTTTAACAGTTTATTTATTCAAATCAGAGTCTAGACAATGTACACATATATTGCATGAGACCTTTCTCAGACTTTAACTAAATAACAATCTCCCCCCATTTTATGCCATTTATTTGTTTAAAAAGTGGGAGTAGATGGGGTGGTTTGTCTCATAAAATGTTTCAAGTATTAGGTTTAGAGCAGGGCTCCACAACACTGGTACCAGGACCAGTACCAGTCCTTGGTCTATTAGGAACCAGACAGCACAGCAGGAGGTGAGCAGCAGGCCAGTGAGTGAGGCTTCATCTGTATTTACAGCTGCTCCCCAGGGCTCTCCCATCACCCCCAGATGGAACAGTCTAGTTCCAGGAAAACAAGGTCTGGGCTCCCACTGATTCTGCCTTGTGGACAGCTGTCTAATTATTTCATTATATATCACAATGTAATAATAATAGAGATAAAGTACACAATAAATATAATGCCCTTGATTCATCCTGAAATAATCCCCTCGCTCTGCCCTGTGGAAAAATAGTCTTTCAGGAAACCAGTCCCTAGTGCTGATAAAGTTGGGGTCCACTGGCTTAGAGGATTACTTCCCTGTTCCTTTGTCTATGTACTTCCCTGAAAACTGGTAGTTAGATCCAGACTTGAGTTCAGCAAATTTTATTGGAATATTTCATATGTTGTTCCACATATTTCTTAAGGCACCATTCCAAGAGACTCATAATTTCTAGTTGCCCTACTTTGATTGAATCTTAGATACAGCGGGTCCTGAGTTGCCAACCTCTTGCATCCATTATAAACTTCCCCTTTAACATTTCATCTAATGGTTTTAGCATCCATTGATGACCTTGTCCTAGATCCATTGTTTCATGAAGCTGTTGCAAATAGTGGTTTCCTGATTCTAACATTTCTTCTGATTTAATTCATGAAATTCTTCAAGTAAAGAAAACATTTCACCATTAACTATTGTACAAGCTGAGGAGGGGAGTAAGTGAAGCCAGCTCTTTAGCTCCCGGTGGAGCCAGGAAAACAGAAGTCCTGGCTCAGTCAGAGTTCCCATCATGGTTCAGAAACAGCAGTCATTTTGATGACTCAATATTGAGCCCTGTTGGTGGCAGGAGTTGCCTCTAAACAGAAGATTGCCACCCCAAGAGGCAGAATAATTCATATTTGCTCCAGACTCAGGAATTCAAAAAGCTTTCTCAGGGCTACTTGCTCCTCCCAGGCACACATACATTCTCCAAGGTGGAATTATCATCTTGATGCCCACTTTCCTCATGAGGAAACAGGTTAAGGGACTTGATCAAGGCCCCACAACTAGGGATATGAGGAGCCAACGTGCAAACTCAGGACATCAGTTCCCAAATTGTGTGGTTTTGCTCTGCTCCCACCAGAGATGGAGGGTGCTGACCTGCCACTAATTGTGAAGGCAGAAGCAAGCAATATCCAGGCTTAAAATGAAGAAAGTGAGGAAAACAACTAGACCATTCAAGTATCACCTAAATCAAATCCCTTATGGTTATACAGTGGAGGTGACAAATAGATTCAAGGGATTAAATCTGGTAGACAGGGTGCCTGAAGAACTAATGATGGAGGTTTGACAGTGATCAAACCATTCCCAAGACACAGAAATGCAAGAAGGCAAAGTGGTTGGTTATCTGAGGATGGCTACAAATAGCAGAGAAAAGAAGAGAAGTGAAAGCAAACGGAAAAGAGAAAGTTAAAACCAAAGGAATGCAGACTTCCAGAGAAGAGCAAGGAGAGATAAGAAAGCCTTCTTAAGTGAACAGTGCAAGAAATAGAGAAAAACAATAGAATTGCAAAGACAAGACATCTCTTCAAGAAAATTGGAGATACCATACGGACATGTGATCTGAGGTGGACTAGTCAAAGCACTCCCTTGAACCTTCAGGTCTCTGAGCTTCTTTCCTTATGGGTTAGATGCCTTAGGGATATAAAACCCTAGGGCAGGTAGCTCTGGTCTCCCTCACTAGGTGTAGAAGCCTTAAGGAAGAAAGCTGTCAGGCTAAGACAATCAAAGAAGAGAGAGGGGAAAGAGCGAGGGTGAGAAAGAGAGAACTGATGACTTCTGATTTCTTGGGTCCAGTCACTGAGATCTTTCTATCTGCTCTGGTTCCTATGTACAGGATCTCCAGTGTTCTTCTGAAAAGTCTCCCCTTTACTTGAAACCAGCTGGAGTTGAGCTCCTCTCCCTAGTGGTTCAGACTTGGTTCTAGATCCTCCCTGATTATGAT
Source organism: Bubalus bubalis (assembly GCF_019923935.1). Lineage (NCBI taxonomy): Eukaryota > Metazoa > Chordata > Mammalia > Artiodactyla > Bovidae > Bubalus > Bubalus bubalis. Next base: position 118,320,085 of record NC_059161.1, on the reverse strand, counting down.
GCACCTCCCAGACCCAAAAAGAGGCACCCATTTGTTTTAGCACCATTAAGAGTAAAACATTTTATTCTTTACTGAGAATAGAGTTTGCAGAGCACCAAACACAGTTCACCAGCATCTCTGGGCAGGAGTGCCCTAGTGTGAGCGAGTGTGTGTTAGGAGCAGCCTGATTGATTCCTGAACGAGTCCAAGCATTTACACTGCTGGAGCCAGGCCAATCCTGTCATTTCTTCGATCAAAAACTGCGAAGTACTGTCTCAGGAAGGCGTCACCCAGGATCCAGGTCTCTGGAGAGCTAGTTTCTGTGCCCCCATGAAAGATGCTAAGGCAGAAGTTTTGAGCCTTGGGGAGTTAAGAGAGACACACCAGTCAGCCTGTGTGCTTACTGCAACTCCCTCCTCAATATCCAGACCTGGCATACTTCTTGGTTTTATTTCCCTCTTTTGGTAAGTATCAGGTGATTTTCTCAGAAGCTGGGGATATGAGGGTTCATCCAAAACCAAAAAGGACCAAAGCATGTGGTTGCAATATGGCAGGAGTGTGGGGAGGGGAGGATTGGGAGTTTGGAATGATCAGATGCAAAGTAATATACAGAGGAATGATAAGCAACAAAGTCCTACTTCTGGAGCAAGGAACTGTATTCAATATTTATTGACTAACTGATGAAAAAGAATATATATATTTGTATATGTACAGCTAAAACACTTAGCTGTGCAGCAGAACTTAAGGCAAAGCTGAAGATCAGCTATACTGCAACACGTTTTTTTAAGAAAAGAACAAGAGTGCCTCCTAGTTCTCCTCACACTCTCTGTTTCTTTCCTTCTGACTCCTGCTCCTTGTTTTCTCTGCAGAGAATGCCTGTTCTTCTCCTGCGTCCCCCAAACCAGTTCTTTTTAACTTTTAATTTTGTTTTGGAGTATAGCTGACTAACAGTATTTGAAGTTTCAGGTGGACAGTAAAGGGATTCAGTCATACATATACATGTATCCTTGTCCCAGAGACACACCCCTCCCATCCAGGCTGCCACCTTATGTTGAGCAGTGTTCCCTGTGCTATACAGTAGCTCACTGTTGGTTATGCATGTTAAATACATTCAAAGCAGTGCTCACAACATATTCTTTAAGCCTTCTCTCAGCCCCTCTGAGAAGACTGTTTGGACCCACACTCAGCCTTTGGTCACTTCAGGTTTGGCTGGGTGACTTATTCTGGTCTCCATCCCCGCCAGTTGGTCCATAGCCCAAATTACCCCTAATAAATCCCAGGGTCCCTTTGCAGAGCACCACGGGGTGCCATTTGCATACCCAGGGCAGATTTGCCTAGACCCAAGCAGGCCTCCCTATGGTGCCATGAGTCAGGGGTTTTAGAATTACTGCAGTTCCCTCTCTTCCTCAAAGCCTTCTTTGAGCCCAACAGCCTGCTCTGAACTCCCACAGGGAGCTGATGTGAAGCCTCCACCTTGTGTTAGGTCTGAGAAGTCACTGTGCACCCTTTAATCACCTTAGCATCCAACCTCCCCATAGAGGGGCCAGGTAGCCTGACTTACAGAGGGGAAACTGGAGAAGTTGCAGTCAAGATCTATGATAGCCATGTAATTTATTGTAACTGGGACAATTTCAAGAAGGAAAGGGAGACTGTTAATCATTATGGTGGGAGCACACACAGGGACTGCCACCAGCCAACCCCCCTTGTCACATGTCCTATTTTAGGGATCCCTAGAGCTGACTTTCTGTATTTCTGCATCTGAGGGCTCTAGTAGAACTGAAGATCTATGAAGGCAGAGGCCCTTAGTGTTCCCCTCTCCTTGTGACTCCCACCATGCCATCACGGAGTGGTGTCTCCATGTTTATTTCAGGAGGATGGATGTCCCAGACTGTCCTCTACTCTCAAGTGGTTGATTTTGTGGACGTGCTGGCCCACCCATAGTGGATCAGCAGCATCTGCAATGGTGTGGCTTGGCCTGCAGAGGGTGCCCTCCTCCCGGCAGTAGCCCAAGAGTTCCTGAAAACCCCAATTTAGAGAACAAACCCTCAGGGATGGCCCCTCACCTTGATGATGTAGGCTTGAGGGGGCAGTGGATAGTCGATGCCATTGATGTTGAAGATGACAGGAGGCAGGGTCTTGACGGCATCACATGAAACCACATACTGTTAGAGAGAAGGAGAGAGGTTGGCCCAGAGAATCCTTATTTTGTGGGGAGACTGGGAGTGATCCCGTAGCATGACCCTTTACCTCAGAACCCTGGTGCCTGGCATTCATGAGCTTGTGGATGTTGGTGACCAGTCTTGTTGGGCCATGGATCATTGATGTCCCAGTGTCCAAAAGGGCCTGACATCCACGAGAACAAGCAGTAACATTCCCATTTATGCTGATGCTGAGAGACAGTAGGACAAAGCGGGCATCAGGGTCATACGGAAAGCTGCTTCACAGCTGCCCCTTCCCTGACTGTCTCCTGAACAGAGCTTCATCTCTTGCCCTGACTTTTCCTTTGCTCTGATCACAGCACCTTCCTTGACATGCGTGAATGCAGTACTTGAATACACCAGGCTCTTTAATACCTTGACACATGCTTCCTTCCTAGAAGAGCCCCCTCGCCTCTGACTAGCTAATTTCTCCTCATCTTCCAGATTCCAGCTTAACTGTCGTGGTTCCAGGGAAGTCTTTCCCCCAGTGTATATCAGTCTCCTGTCTTCGTCACTCTCTGTATCTCTATAGACCCTTCCTCATGTCTAGCATGTACCAAAGTGACAATTTACTCTGTGTGTGTGTCATTTCTTGTACATTTGCCTTCTTAGATGTGAGGATGAGTTTTATTCTCATCACATCCCTAAAGTGCCTGGCACACAGTGGATGCACAATGCTTGTCTGTTGAATGAGTGAATGAAGACTGTGAAAATAATGAATGAAGACCATCCAGAGAGGTATATCTGATGTCTCACCAACAATGGGACAAACACACAGTAAAGATGGAGGTTCCTGCGGCAGCAGATTCTCATAGGGGTGGGGGAGACCGGCTGCCCTGGGAGAGGGTGTCTCTGAGCAGCAACCCCTCACTGGGCTCAGACCCTGAGACCCTGACCAGGTGATACCTGACTAGACACAGAACCTCAATGGACCAGTAAGCTTTTATCTGAGGGTCAAACACAGAATCTCATCAATGATTACCTCTTCTTCTCAAGCCAGTCTTGGATCCCACCTTCCCGATTCTCTAACCCCAGCCCCATGTGTGCCCAGGGACATGGGGTGTCTCTTTTTATGAGTCGCTTTCGGGTCCCAAGACTGTGGCCAACCTCTCTCCACTGCTGGCTAGCTTCTCCCTAAGGAGACCAGTTTTCCCCATTTCTTCAGGACTTTCCCTGTTTTTAAACTGACATTTATCTGTACTAACTTCCTTGGTCCCATGTAGCCCTCGACAGTTGGTCATGTTATCACAGCTCTGTTCAGGCTGAGGAAATTTTCCCTGATCCTCTTTTCATCACACTGTAAAGTCCTATAACCATGCTCCCCACCTCACACTCAGGGGTGCAGTCCTCCCACAGCTGCACAGGCCTCTCTGGACCCTGTGATGGACCCTGTTCAGAGCCCTGGTCAGGAGGCCTGGGGTGATTATGAACCCATGGGTGATTTGTGTATCTGTGTTTCTGTGTTTATGTGTGTGTTCATATGTGGCTCTGTGTGTGTACCTGTGTGTCTCTGGCTGGTTATGCATGTTTATTTGTGCCTACTAGTGTCTTTGTATGTGTGCCTGTGTGTCTGTCTGTGTCGTAGTGGTTGGTGTGTATGTTTATTAATTGTGTGTCTGGTAGTGCATTTGTGTGTTTGTCTGTGTCCATGTACAGATATGGGAGCATCACTTGGGGTGATCCTCAGAGGGAGAGGCTTACCGGTTCATGCTTATCTGCCAGTAGCGAGTTTGGGACACTGGCATCCAGTTGAGCTCTCCCTTGTAGTAGCGGTGGTCCACCCCACCAAACATCACCACACTGCCCTCCGGCTTGCATCTATAGAAAGGGGGCGGGGATCCTTTGAGGACAGTAACAACAGCACTGTCTGAGAGTTGTGCTTGTCCACCCATCGAGGCCCTAATAAGGTCCCCACGTACAGATGCAGAAATCGAGTCTAGGAGCAATTGAGAACCAGACTGAGGGTGGTCGCTGGCTAATGAGTGGCACAGAGGAGGTTAGAAGCTGGGCCACCTGGCAGGTCTCTATCCACTCAGTCTTCAGAAGAGGCCCTGGACCTCCTGCGACCTGAGTGGTCAGATACTCTCAGAGGACAGTGTGCTGAAGGCTTTTGGCTTCCCCCTGTACAGTCTGTTTTTTTGTTTGTTTGTTTGTTTGTTTGTTTTCAGAAAAACTAAGGCCTGAAAACACTAAGGGTGTGGCTTCAAGTCATTCAGGGTTGGCTTCACTGGCCCGTGACCTGTGCTGTTCATTGGGCCCCACACTCAGCAGGGCCCCCACCTCTGCTCTCCCTGTCTTGAAATTCCCAATAGTTGTTGAAAAAGAAATCCCACACTTTTGTTTTGGGTCTCACGCTTTCATTTTGCACTGGCTCCTGCAAATTGTTTAGCTGGTCCTGGGTGCCCAGTTAAATGTTCGTGAGGAAGGAAAGATTTCCACCATCCCTCTCTTTCCTTCCATGTCAAATTCATCAGCAAATCCTGTTGCCTTTTCTTCCAACTTGTATCCTGACACCTTGCATTAGTTTTCCTTTTCGCTCACCCCCTACCCCAAGCCCC